>NC_069500.1:840796069-841133569 GCF_027579735.1 Bombina bombina
TGTTCGAAGGTTTCTAGGTGTGAGCAATTTCGTTTAATCCTTTCGAATTGGCTATAAGGAATATTTGCTAGCCATTTTTATGGTGGTTGCTAGTGAAATTGAGATAGCTATTGCTATCCACACTTTTGAAAAAAGTTTTTGAACAAAAAGTACCCTCATTATCCCAACTTAAAGATAGATCTAGGAAATCTATTGTTTTTTCATGTATAACTGATGTAAAATTGAGACCCATTTGATTCTCATTGAGCGATGCAACAAAAGCTGTAGCTGATGTTTGATCCCTCTCCATAGAAAGATAAGATCATCTATATAGCGGCCATAGAACACCATTATTATCAGAACAACCCCGAATTGTGTATACCAGAGCGCCCACATTAAGAAGTAAATTGGCCCCCAGTAAAAAAGTAAAACATACAGTTTCTAATCCGAAAACAAAAAAAGCAAACCTTTTTCTAAAACAGGTGGGAATATATAAATGTGGCATGAAGAGATGCCAAACATGTAAATATATTACTTCAGGTAAAAAAACTTTTAAATCATTCTCAACAGGAGAAAGTTTTGAAATAACTAGATTTTTCAATTGCAACTCCAGTTATGTCATATATGTCCTAGAATGCATTTGTGGGGTACAATACGTGGGTCGCACCTCCAGGAAAGCTAGGACACGCTGGGGGGAACATTGGCGCAATTGCAAGAACTGTAAAAAGACCACTATCAAACACAGTATTCCTGAACATTGCCTCCACAAACATGGGGGCAACCCATCTATATTCAAATTTTATCCGATAGACTTCATCCCCCCCTCCACAGACTATAACAGAATGATCTCACTCAGACAACGTGAGACTTTCTGGATACACAAACTTAAAACTTTGTATCCAGCAGGCCTCAACTCCAATTTAGATCTAGCAGCCTTTAATTAATAGTACATCTGTCTTATTTGCATTTTTGGCGTCCATTACATATACTGAACATAAAAGATGTTAATATCATATATACAAATACATCGGTAGCCATAATTACTTTCATCCTCTATCACATCATTACAAATAACCGTTCTCTACAGATCATACTAAGATATAAACATGTAGAAAATCATTTGTTCTAGGCGTTATTAAACCTTGCCTATATTCAGCATTCACATAAAAACTCCCCAAAAGACAAAACACTAAGTCCCTATTTACTTCTAGGATTAAGGAACAAATATAAAAAACCAGCACCTATTGAATTAGAATAAACCTATCTTGTTGAGTTTTTAATATACTCACAGATATCGGCAAATACGTTAAGTAAATATATATATTTAAATAGCGCAGACATCTTTTTCAGCAAACAAAAACAATCTGGGTTATTTGCAGATTTTTTTCCGTTTTTTTCGCCTTTTTCATTTTTTCCGTTTTTTTCGCTTTCGATTAAGAGAGAAAGAAAAAAACCCACTCAGAAATCGAGTAACCTGTTTTTATATTACGAGAAAATACATACATATTTTTGGACATAACCTTATCTAAACAATTTTAATATGCTTTTAACAATATTTCCTATTTAATATTTTATATAGACATATGTTTTTATCTAATCAGTTAGTTATTGTTGTTACACATTTTTTAGAAATTATTCCATTCAGCCACTTAGAAGAATGTCTAACAAAATCGTCTCTTTGCAACAATGTTACCAATATGCTTATTGGTTCTGCTCTATCCAATCAGGTGATATGTACACCTTTTTAAATGTACCTGTTAACAATGTATGTAATTGATCTGATGAAACGGCCAGGAGCTAACGGCCGAGAAACGAGTTATCAGCTCCAAAAATAAACCCCCTTTTTTCCAGTTACTCAGCCTGGATTGAGTTTTATTTTATTTTCTTGTGCAAAGAGACGCATATTTCAGCCCTATAACAGTTCATACTGTTTACTGCTTAAGAGGTTCCGATTCCAACTGGAATAAACAAACAAACACCTTACCAAGTACGGCATCCAACAAAGGAGAGTTTGGGAATTTTGTCCTGGGATCGAAAGACACCGAGAGACCAGCACCTTATCGCTTTGGTCAGCGTGCTGACTGCTGAGAATGTCAGCCTGCTTGTATGCACTTTTTTAACGAAAAGTGCCACTCCACTTGTGAGTACCTGTCTTTTGGTTTATACTAAATCTTCCCACCTGTCTAGAGATATCTGCACTATGAGGCGCTCTCTTTTTCTCTTCACCATTTAGATTTCTGACTCACCGACAGCACCAAGAGAAGCAGCCTCGCCGCACGGATTTCGCCTGTTTGATTGATTGAACTTTCATAAGACTTTTATCTTATTTCTGGCATCACTGATGGACACTTTTGGGTTTACATTAGTTTATAATTATTAATCACCGTTTTTCTCACTTGACCATTTACCTTTATTTTTATGTTATAAACTGTATCACATCACCAAGTTATATAAGCACTACCATTACTATCAATTCCACTATATTCTACCTCAGAATCACTTACCAGTCTGAGACATAACACAAACACCACCTTAGCATTGAAACATTTCTGTTTATTTACAACAAAAATTCTGCCACACAGATACACACTTTTTTCCACAGATTTTTTCCAAATATATTTTTTCAGTACTCAGCAACATATCTTTTCTCTAAGAAATTTTCTATATGGCGCCCCCTATCTATATTCAATAATATATATTTCCTTTACATGTACATATATATATATATATATATATATATATATATATATATATATATATATATATATATATATATACATATACATATATATATATATACATATATATATATATATACATATATATATATATATACATATATATATATATACATATATATATATATATACATATATATATATATATATATATATA
The DNA here is from genome assembly GCF_027579735.1 of Bombina bombina. Classification (NCBI taxonomy): domain Eukaryota; kingdom Metazoa; phylum Chordata; class Amphibia; order Anura; family Bombinatoridae; genus Bombina; species Bombina bombina. The sequence continues at coordinate 840,798,944 of NC_069500.1, forward strand.
TATATACATATATATATATACATATATATATATATATATACATATCTATATATATACATATATATATATATACATATATATATACATATATATATATATATACATATATATATATATATACATATATATATACATATACATATATATATATATATATATATATATATATATATATATATATATATACATATATATATATATATATATACATATATATATATACATATATATATATATATATATATATATATATATATATATATATATATATATATATAATGTGGCTCGATGAAATATAGGGCTGGTCTTTAATTTTTTCCAGGGCTGCTTTTTATTCCCAGTCCGGCCCTGGAGATAGTACCCATCTAATGCGCAGATAGCTAGATCAAGCGTCCTCCTGATATCAGATGAATCTCTAGGTGAGGGAGTCTGATTATGGAATAGACTGATAAAGGGTTAAAATCCAATCTTAGATCTTTATTAGTTAGAAATGTTCAGGAGCTCTGAAAATTTGCGACCTCTCTTGTATGCTGTTGGCTCCGCCCCCTTGCTATCTTTATTTAAAAAGCAGGAATGTAAAGCTTAAGAGCTGGCCCATTTTTGGTTGAGAACCTGGGTTATGCTTGCTTATTGGTTTGCTATATGTAGCCACCATTAAAATGGACTGGCTCCTAAGCTTTAAATTCCTGCTTTTTAAATAAAGATAGCAAGAGAACAAATAAAAATTGATAGTAGGATTAAATTAGAAACCTGATTAAAATTGCTGCTCTTTCTGAATCATTAAAGAAAAAAATTGGGTTTAGTATCCCTTTAAGTGCTGCGCTTCACAACCCAAAATAATTATTATTAATAATATAGCACAAAACTACATGAGGAACTGTACTATATGTGCTATAGATTTAGTGCACCCTCAACACAGTGCCAGAATGCTATCAGATATGGAGATTCTAGCATACTCTAGACCAGTGATGGTGAACTTTGGCACTGCAGACGTTTCAGAACTACATTTCCCATGATCCTGAAACATCTGGAGTGCCAATGTTCACCATCACGGCCCTAGACTATTGCTCGAGCAATAAAAAAAATAACTTTGTGAGTGCAAAAATAGAAACGCTGTTTATTGCACTAGATCTATGTTGACGCACAGTAGTGCCAATATTTTTTAACTCCACTTGTGATCTGGACCATTATGCTCAAGTTCACATCATCTGACTAAAATGTATAAATGGAATATCATTAGTAATATTCAAATGGCGTCTATTTTCTCTCTTATATGATTATACTTTTGATAATTAAAATTAAATAAATCATTTGCTTGCTCCCTGTTATTAAATATAAGCCTCCTTTGTCTGTGATAATGCAATCAAACACTTACTGCGTGCAAAGTGAAATATTATTCAAAGGTTAATTTTCATTGATTCTGCTGCGTTTAACATTTTAGAACTTTTTACTCTTGACCGCACAAATATCCCAGGTGTCCTTCTGGCTCAAACCAGGTGGCCAATCAAAGCTGCACTTTAAAAGTAACATTGAAGTGGATTAACCTTTACTCCTTAGCAGCCAAAGTAGTAAAGATATCAATAACTATGTAAATTCAAACTAAAAGCTGCTGCTACTGATGGAAAAAGACATCATATTACAGAATAGCACAGATACCCACAATTACTTAGAAAAATAACAAATTATCGATGACTAAACATTGATAGTTGATTAATTGTCTTTTAAAAATATAACAGTCGCGTACCAATTTTTTTCTGGTTTACATCCTTAGTTAGATATAACAACCTCCGATAGTATTAATCATGCCTTAACTACCCTACTGAAAGGATTAAAAGCTGTATTGCGCAGAAGGGTATTTAAGGAAGAATTAAAACTGTAAGTGAAATTGTTTAAGCGTTAAAAAAATAACTGGTTTATGTTATACTAGTTAATAAGTCTGCCCAGAGGGCAGTCTATGTGTTAAAAATGCAACCCCTCAAGCTACAAAAAAAATAAAAAAGTAAAAATACAGAAAAAAAATAAACAAATCTATCCAAAATAATAAAATTAAACATAAACTAATACCCCTATAAAAAGAAAAAATCCCCCCCAAAATAAAAACACCCCCTAATCTTATACTAAACTACCAATAGACCTTAAAAGGGCTTTTTGTAGGGCATTGCCCTAAAGAAATCAGCTCTTTTACATTAAAAATAAACAAAATCCCCCCCCAACAGTAAAACCCCACACACCAAACCCCCCAAAATAAAAAAAAACTAACACTAATAAACCTAAACTACCCATAGCCCCTAAAGGGGCATTTGTATGGGCATTGTCCTTAAAAGGGCATTCAGCTATTTTTCACTTCCCTTAAAAGAAATTCAGCTCTTTTTGAAATTGCCCAATAAACCCTATTCTAAAAAAACACTCCCCCAAAAAACCCCCACTAAAGCCCCAAATAGGTACTCACGGTTTCAGAAGTCTGGCAGAGAAGGTCTTCTTCCAGGCGGGTCCATCATCTTCATCCACAGCGAAGGCAGCATGAAGCAGGGGTCCGGATCGGTCTTCCCAGATGTGGCGATCCTCGGCGATGGCCCTCTGTGGTGGCGTCGGCGGTCCTCAGGGGCATCGGTGACAGTCCTCGGCAGTGGCAGGGGGTCCTCAGCGGTATGGAGGCCCCTCTTCATGTGATGTCCGTCATATACTGAATATTAAATGCAAAGTACCGCAATCAATTTGGGGTACTTTGCATTCCTATTGGTTGAATTTTTCAAAACAGCCAATAGGATTAGAGCTACTGAAATCATTTTGGCTGTTCAAATCATCCAATAAGATTTCAGTTGCTCTCATCCTATTGGCTGATTTTGAAAATTTCAGTCAATAGGAATGCAAGGTACCCCAATAAATATAGGGTACCTTGAATTCAATCTTCAGTGTGCAGAGGACAATCGCATGAAGAGAAACCTCCAAACCTTCGCCGAGGACTACCGCCACCACCGGTAACTGCTGCCGAGGATCGCCACATCTGGGAAGACCGCTCCAGACCTCTGTGCCACCTTTGCTGTGGATGAAGATAATGGAACCGCTTGGAAGAAGACCTTCTCCGCTGGACTTCTGAAACCATGAGTACCTATTTGGGGCTTTAGTGTTAGTTTTTTTAAACATTTTTTTTTTTTTTTGTTTTATTAGATTAGTGTTTATTGGGCAATTATGAAAAGAGCTGAATGCCCTTTTAAGGGCAGTGAAAAAGAGCTGAATGCCCCTTTTAGGGCAATGCCCATAAAAATGCCCCTTTACGGGCAATGGGTAGTTTATTAGTGTTTTTTTAATTTGGGGGGTTTGGTGGGTGGGTGGTTTTACTATTAGTTGGGAGTTTGTTTATTTTTAATGTAAAAGAGCTGTATTCTTTAGGGCAATGCCCTACAAAAAGCCATTTTAAGGGCTATTGGTAGTTTATTTTTAGATTAGGGGGTGTTTTTATTTTGGGGGATTTTTATTTTCATAGGGATTAGGTTTAATTTTTTTATTTTGGATAGTGTTTATTATTTTTTTGTAATGTTAGCCATTTTTTATTGTCTGTAATTTTAGATTAATGTAATATTTTTATTTTTTTATTCTAATGTTGTATTTTTTATGTATTTAAGGGGTTAATTAGGGGGTGTTAGGTTAGGGGGCTTAGGCATTAAATTAGTTTTTGCATTGTGGGCATTGGCAGTTTAGGAGTTAATAGGTAAATTAGGTTTAATGCGTTGTGGGGGGTTGACGGATTAGGGGTTAATAGATGTATTAGGTAGTTTACGATGTTGTGGTTGGCGGATTTAGGGGTTAATAATTTTATTGGGTACCTTGAATTCGGTTCATATCTCGAGAATGCCAGAGAGTGTCCACAGTCAGTTTTTCTTTGGTATCTATGACACTGTGTTGCAGTAGTAAATACTGTTTTTGCTAGAGCTCTTTGTTTGAAATGTGAGGTATCATGTATCGCGCATTTAACACAACTATATATTTTTATGGCAGGAATACCCACAGGTGATAGGATGGAAAAGATAGGTGGAAAAAGCCTTGAATTTACAAGGCCTCTCAGACACCTTTCAAGCGTCCATAAATCTAGCCTATAATCTCTGATTTGTATGCAGAACTATGGAGCACCAAACAACATTTTTAGAATGCATTAGAAAATTGTGAAAATATAGAAACTTTCCACAAGACAGCATGCAAGTCTAGCACTCTCTGCCCAGACTCTGGAGGCCGTAATTTACAGGAATAGGTTAAAATATAACTTTTAATGTAAAATGGTTAAAATTAACACACAAGAACAAAACACACTATTACGTTTAAAACCAACACAGTGAGATTAGATTCAATATATATGTGATTGTGATACTGTGTAAGTGATTGATGCCTCTGTTGTTTAGAGTTTCAAGTATCACAATATTGTAACGATGAAAGGCTAATACCTTCAAAGTTGTATAAATTAGTGGGTTTAGAGTGGAAATACTTATCTCTAGCCCAATTGACCTATAGTCATATGGTGGTACATAGAGTAGGTGTGACAGGGTTGAATAGTACTCTGAAGTCTGCTGTTACAAATAGGGACTATCACATCCAATGTTATGCATTATATATACCTATATATGGTGCCCAACAGTTTAACCCAACAGATAATAAAAATCAAGGCTATGTGATCCTATATCTAATGTTTCTACATATATTGTAGCTGAACAAATTCTTTGGATACTATCCCTTGGTATTAGGTGGTTAATGGGCAAATGTTTTGTCTACTATCTGTTAGCACTCACATTGTTAGCTTATTGTCTAATATCTATATATATCAGCTGCTGAGTGGAATAGCAGCATAAAACCAGCTCTCTTATGTGATCAGGTGTATGTGCTGGATTACTGGGTTACTATGGTGCTACTGCGCTGCTGTGGAATTCAGCGTCCTTTGCCTACTTGGAGTTATGGTGTATTATGCTTTTTACAATGGGGCCTATTTATCAACCCGTCAACTTACTTGCATTCGACGGCACCAATACGCTCGCCTAAGATCACCTAACATCGCTGCCGCGGACCTGAATACGCTCTCCAAAGTTACCAAAAAAGCTGTCAAAAAGCAGCGCACCAAGTACGGGGCGATGAGCAGCAGACTGTTGTTAACTAACAGTCATCGATCTCGCTGCTCTTCGGCTTTTTCCCAGCTTTATTGGTATACTGTCACTAAACACCGCCACTATACTATACTGTTTTACCCCTAAACCGCCACTCCCAGAGCCCACCACAACTCGAACAAACTTATTAACCCCTAAACCGCCACTCCCAGAGCCCACCGCAATGAAATAAACTTATTAACCCCTAAACCACCGCTCCCGGAGCCCACCGACACCTACATTATATTATTAACCCCTAATCTGCCGCCCAATACACCGCCGCCACCTACATTACATTTATTAACCCCTAATCTGCCGCCTCCAACATCGCCGCCACTATTCTAAATGTATTAACCCCTAATCCTAAATCTAACCCTTACCCTAACAATCCCTAACCTAAATATTATTTAAATAAATCTAAATAAAAATTAATATTATTAACTAAATTATTCCTATTTAAAACTAAATACTTACCTGTAAAATAAACCCTAAGCTAGCTACAATATAACTAATAGTTACATTGTATCTAGTTTAGGGTTTATTTTTATTTCACAGGCAAGTTTGTATTTATTTTAACTAGGTAGAATAGTTATTAAATAGTCATTAACTATTTAATAACTTCCTAGCTAAAATAAATACAAATTTACCTGTAAAATAAAACCTAACCTAAGTTACACTAACACCTAACACCACACTACAATTAAATAAATTAACTAAATTATCATCAATTAAATAAATTAAATTAAATTAGCTAAAGTACAAAAACAAACACTAAACTACAGATATTTAAACTAATTACACCTAATCTAATAGACCTATCAAAATAAAAAAAGCCCCCCCAAAATAAAAAAAACCCTAGCCTAAACTAAACTACCAATAGCCCTTAAAAGGGCCTTTTGTGGGGCATTGCCCCAAAAAAATCAGCTCTTTTACCTGGAAATAAAAAATACAAACAACCCCCCAACAGTAAAACCCACCACCCACACAACCAACCCCCCAAATAAATTACTAACTATAAAACCTAAGCTCCCCATTGCCCTGAAAAGGGAATTTGGATGGGCATTGCCCTTAAAAGGGCAGTTAGCTCTTTTGCAGGCCCAAAGCCCTAACCTAAAAAAATAAACCCACCCAATACACCCTTAAAAAAATCCTAACACTAACCCTATGAAGATTCACTTACCGGGAGACGTCTTCATCCAAGCAGCAAGATGTCCTCAACGAATCCGGCAGAAGTGGTCCTCCAGATGGGCAGAAGTGGTCCTCCAGATGGACAGAAGTCTTCATCCAGATGGCAACTTCTATCTTCATCCTTCCAGCGCGGAGCGGGTCCATATTCAAGACATCCGACGCGGAGCATCCTCTTCCAACGACGTCTTCTTGCTGAATGAATATCACTTTAAGTGACGTCATCCAAGATGGCGTCCCTTTGATTCCGATTCGCTGATAGAATTCTATCAGTCAATCGGAATTAAGGTAGAAAAAATCCTATTGGCTGATGCAATCAGCCAATAGGATTGAGCTGGCATTCTATTGGCTGTTCCAATCAGCCAATAGAATGCAAGCTCAATCCTATTGGCTGATTGGAACAGCCAATAGGTTTAAGTTCAATCCTATTGGCTGATTGCATTACATTGAAAACCAGGTACGCTGGGCTGAAATAGTGCCGAGCGTACCTGGTAGTTATTTGATAAGTAGCAAAAGTAGTCAGATAGTGCCGAATTTGCATTTGGAACATCTGTAGTGACGTAAGCATCGATATGTGTCGGACTGAGACCGGCGGATCGTATGTTACGTCACAAAATTTAACTTTTGCCGGTCTGTAGCTTTTGATAAATAAGGCGAATCAGGCTCGCCACAATTACGCTGCGGAATTCCAGCGTATTTGCCGTTGACGGCTTGATAAATAGGCCCCAATGTCTGATAGTGGTAGCTCTATACATGTAATGCAGAGAGTTAGAGAGCATAGGAAAAAAGCAAGCTGTGTGAGGAAGGAACTATAATTTTATAAAGTTCATAACAGGAAATGACAACACAGGCAAGTTAGTTAAAGGGACATTAAACCCAAAAAATGTATTTCATGATTCAGATAGATAATACCATTTTAAACAACTTTCTAATTTACTTCTGTTATCTAATTTGCGTCATTCTCTTGGTATTCCTTCCTGAGAAGCATATATATATAGGCTCAGTAGCTTCTGATTAGTGGCTGCACATATTTGCCTCATGTGATTGGCTCACCCATGTGCATGGCTATTTCTTTAACAAAGGAAATCTAAAGAATGAAGCAAATTAGATAATAGAAGTAAATTGGAATGTTGTTTAAAATTATATTCTCTGGGGCCGATTTACTAAAGTGCGGACGGACATGATACGATGTAGCATATCATGTCCGCCGCACATCGATAAATGCTGACAGCATACGCTGTCAGCATTTATCATTGCACAAGCAGTTCTGGTGAACTGCTTGTGCAATGCCGCCCCCTGCAGATTTGTGGGCAATCGGCCACTAGCAGGGGGTGTCAATCAGCCCGATCGCATAGGATCGGGCGGATTGAAGACCGCAGCCTCCGAGGCAGCGGACAAGTTATGGAGTAGCAGTCTTTAGACCGCTGCTTTATAACTACTGTTTCCGGCGAGCCTGAAGGCTCGCGCGCAAACAGGGGCATTAAGCTCTATTCGGAGCTTGATAATTCGGTCTGAATCATGAAAGATTTGGGGTTTAATGTCCCTTTAACTATCAATTTTATCTACTTTAACAGCAACATTTTTAATACATATTGAAAAAAATGCTAATTAAGAAATTATTTGTTCAAATGTTGTACTTTGTTTTCTGACTACAGTTTCCCTTTAATTTAAAGCCCCTCTTATGTATATGTTTATAAGCTTTTAAATTATCCTGCTGGATGAAGAAAATTTAGATTACATATATTTTTCTTTTACCAAAGTGTTAGTTTCAGAATCAATTTAAATAGATTTAAACTTGTCCCAAGTAAAATGATGCTAACTTGTTTGTATAGTGCTTTTAAACACAATACAGTTTTTAAGGGTCCATTATTGGAAATGTTGTTATACCTTCCAAATGTATTATTAAATTTCTAAGCTGTATTTTGCTTTTATTCACACTCTGATGATTGTAATACAAGGTTAAATAATAAATCTGTAATAAGGACAGGTTTCTTGATTGAAATTAAAATCATGATGTGCAAATGTATTACTGCTACTTGAAAAGGTTTAGCTCAACTAAAACATTTGTTCCAGTTTACAAAAATAATTTCGTTTTCAATTAGCTGCCAAGTGAAAGACTAAGACATTCTTAACTTCTAGGAAAGTAAGGAATTAAATGTGCTAAATTATGTACAGCAAATAGCAACAGCTACATTTCTCGACTCCATGAATCCAACTTTCTGTAAATATAAGATACGTATAACTATAACTAGTTTTTCTAAATCTTTATTTAGCAGAACTCAAGTACAATCACAAAGAAGAGTAATACAAGATACAATCTCGTATCAGTACATAAGCAGATACTAGTGCAGAAATCATCTGGAATCAAGTTCCTCCTTGAGAATTTTCATCTATAGTCGCCGTTGGCAGTTGCGCATGCATCCTCAAAGGAATGTTGGCAGGATTATTTCACCACCCTGCCATTTTTGGAATCCACCGGGCGACCGCAATAAGCATTAAAAAAAAAACGAACCACATGCCATAAGTATGAAAAAAACACCTAACTTCTCGCAATAAGTATTAAAAAAAAATTAACCGCCCGCAATAAGTATTTAAAACAAAAACTAAGCACCCGCAATAAGTATTTAAAAGAAAAACCTAACCACAGGTACGAAATATTAAGAAAAAAATAAACTAACCACCCGCACGAAGTATTAAGAAAAAAAAAAACAACTACCTTATAAAATTATTAACCCCTAAATCTGCAAACCCCAACATCGCAAACTACCTAATACATCTATTAACCCCTAAACCGCCAAACCCCCACAACGCATTAAACGTAATTTACCTATTAACTCCTACACTGCCAACCCCCACAATGCAAAAAAACTAATTTAATGACTAAGCCCCCTAACCTAACACCCCCTAAATTAACCCCTTAATTACAATAAAAATAAATTACTACATTACAATAAAAAAATACAAAAAAAATACATTACATTAATCTAATTACAGAAAATAAAAAAACGCTAACATTACAAAAAATAATAAACAACACTATCCAAAATAAATAAATTAAACCTAATCCCTATGAAAATAAAAAAGCCCCCCCAAAATAAAAACACCCCCTAATCTAATGCTAAATTACAAATAGCCCTTTAAAGGGCTTTTTGTAGGACATTGCCCAAAGTTTAACAGCTCTTTTACATTACAAATAAACCAAGTCCCCCCAACAGTAAAACCCTCACCCACCAAACCCCCAAAATAAAAACAAACTAACACTAATAAACCTAAACTACCCATTGCCCCATAAAGGGGCATTTGTATGGGCATTGCCCTTAAAAGGGCATTCAGCTCTTTTGAAATCTGCCCAAAAAAAACAATCTAAAAAAACAAAACCCCCCAAAAATTAAAAAAAAACTAACACTAAAGCCCCAAATAGGTACTTACGGTTTCAGAAGTCCGGCGGAGAAGGTCTTCTTCCAGGCAGGTCCATCATCTTAAGCAACAGTGAAGGCGGCGCGGAATGAAGGTTCAAAGTTGTCTTCCAAGAAGTGGCGATCCTCGGCAGCAGTCATTGGCGGCGGTGGAGCTACTCGGTAGCGGCGGTCCTCAGTGAAGGCGTGGAGGTTCCTCTTCATGTGATCGTCTGCCGCACATTGAAGATTGAATTCAAGGTACCCCATAGTTATTGGGGTACGTTGAATTCATATTGGCTGAAATTTTTAAAATCAGCCAATAGGATAAGAGCTACTGAAGAGCTACTGATTTGAACAGCCAATAGGATTTCAGTAGCTCTAATCCTATTGGCTGTTTTGAAAAATTCATCAGCCAATAGAATAAGAGCTACTGAAATCGTATTAGCTGATTTGGACAGCAAATAGGATTTTAGTAGCTCTAATCCTATTGGCTGTTTTGAAAAATTCAGCCAATAGGAATGCAAGGTACCCCAAATTGATTGCGGTACCTTGCATTCAATATTCAGTATACCACGTACATCAGATGAAGAGGAGCCTCCATGTCACCGAGGACCGCCGCTGCCGAGGACCTCCGCCACAGATGACCACCACCGCGCTGACTTCGCTGTGGATGAAGATGATGGACCAGCCTGGAAGAAGACCTTCTCAGCCGGACTTCTGAAACCGTGAGTACCTATTTGGGGCTTTAGTGATAAGTTTTTTAAAAATTTTTGGGGGTTTGTTTTTTTAGATAAAAGTTTTTTTGGGCAAATTTCAAAAGAGCTGAATGCCCTTTTAAGGGCAATGATCTTACAAATGCCCCTTTAGGGGCAATGGGGAGTTTAGGTTTATTAGTGTTAGTTTTTTTAAGGGCTATTGGTAGTTTAGTATTAGATTAGGGGGTGTTTTTATTTTGGGGGAATTTTTTATTTTTATAGGGTTATTAGTTTAGGTTTAATTTTATTATTTTTGATAGCTTTGTTTATTTTTTTCAGTATTTTTATTTTTTGTAGCTTGGAGGGTTATATTTTCAAAACATAGACTGCCCTCTGGGCAGGCTTATTAATTAGTTTATAATAAAATTAACTAACTAAAAAAAATTGGCTAACTAATAAAAAAAAACAAAAAAAAAAACAACTAAATGAACCTGCTTAGCAGTCAAAACATAATCTAAACATACTCACAAGGCAGGTGAGGCAGCATCAGGAAGAAGCTTGCCTAAAAAATATAATCTTTAGCATGTCATCAATGGGTCCAGTCACTAATAGGGATGGGCGAATGTTTTGCAAGATTCGAAAAATGAAATAGATTTTAATACATTCGTTCATTTTGAATTTAGAATGTTTGCACAATATTCGAACACTCGTTAAATGTAATGGTATTTCTAATGCTTTCCTTAAATGTAATTAGAATTTTTCTAATAATTTGATTTGAATTATGCATTATTCAAATTTGAAAAATTCTAATTGATATATTTGTAATAGTATTTCAAATGCTCTCTTTAAATGTAATATTCGACTTATGCAATATTCGAAATAGAAATTATTATCTATTATGTATCAATTTACTAAATTCACTTCCACATGAACTATTGAACTTCTGAATAGTATTTGTTAAATTGAATGTTACATTCAAAATTTCGAATGTGGATATTCAATGTAATTATGAACATTTAAAAATGAAAGTAACATTCAAAAACCGTAAATAACATTTGATTATCAAATTTAAATGGATTTTCATTCTTCCAAAACAAATGTCAACAGGACTATTCATTCTAGCAAACGAATGACACTTTCAGCACATTCACCCATCCCCTAGTCACTGACCTGTCTCTTGTATTTCTTAGATAGAAGCAATTATCACGTGTCTTGGTTAGCTAGTTTCCATTGTTCCTGGAGTAGTTCAGTCAGTAGGAAAATACTACTGAGGAAGGGGTTGAGTAGTTAATAGCTATAACACATAACAAACAGAAAAGCCCTATGCAAGACAGATTGTAATAGAATCTAGACATGTGCGTTTCATTTTCGAATTTCCGAATTACCCTAGCAATGAAATGAAACTAATCCGAATGCATTTGTAATGAATAAATCTGAATTAGTTCGGATTTATTCATTACATTCGAATGATCATAGACTAATCACAATTCAGTATAAAAATTAAATTTAGGGAGATTTAGTGAGATAGAACAGTGAAATAATTCCGATTGTGTAACTTGGAACCATCTGAATCAACATAACACATACCGAACTTCCGAATTTACAAATCGAATCCGAAACGAATACATTCGAATGTATCCGAATTCTAATAGATACAAAACAAAATTCTAAAAATCAAAATTGGTCCGAAACTAACGAAAAATTAATATTTCTGCTGTGCACATGTCTAACAGAATCCCATTTATTCAAACAAATCAGTTTAGTATAACTGTCAAGGATGCCAGAATAGCCATCACTATATGATTGCTTAAAAGCACTGTTTAATGTCCAAAAGAGAAGTGCAATAACAATGAATCTGCGGCTTACCCGGTCTTCAGGGGGGCATACACATCTAGAACAGCTACCAGCACCTAGAACAGCTACCAGCACATGGCAAAGCTTCCTTCTCTGGGCTCCAATAGTGCGGTGTGTGGGCTACAATCTCTCCCCCTCTTTCAGATAGCTGTTTCGATCCAAAAACCACAAACAGACAAGGCGTCTTTACTTCTAATCGCTTGCAACAAGTTGCAGTCATGTGGCCTCCTCCTTCACAGATGATTGATGGAAAGTCAAATAAATCACTGACAAACAACGGTGAGCTGTAGATCATAGGGGTCATTTTCACTGCCAGCCTTAGAAATGTATATTACAAACCAAAAGAAAGTGTCTTCTTGCCAGGAAACTCCTCACATATACTTATGAAATCTATCCTTTATTTGTTACTTTTAAACATGCACAGTATTCATCCATTTCCAAGTGAAGCCTGATAACTATTATTAGCAATGACACATTTGCAATAAAAGTGATTCTCCACTTGTAGAACACAAGGCAGTTTTAGCTAAGTTGTTCATGCTAATTCTTTTAGTGTTCATTGTATGTTATGGAGGTTTAGGGGCCTATTTATCAAGCTCCATATTGAGCTTAATGCCCCGTGTTTCTGGCGAGCCTTCAGACTCACCAGAAACACAAGTTATGAAGCAGCGGTCTAAAGACCGCTGCTCCATAACCTGTCCGCCTACTTTGAGGCGGTGGACAGACATCGCCGGAAATCAACCCGATCTAATACGATTGGGTTGATTGACACCCCCTGCTAGCAGCTGATTGGCCGCGAATCTGCAGGGGGCGGTATTGCACCAGCAGTTCACAAGAACTGTTGGTGCAATGATAAATGCAGAGATCGTATGCTGTCGGCATTTATCGATGTGCAGTGGAAATGATCCGCAATATCAGATCATGTCTGCTCGCACGTTCTGAGGCCCCTTAGTCTAAGACAAGATATGGGCACACATTTTTGAAGTCGAGTTGGCAGCTTTAGGGTCATTTTAGTATAGGCTCACACATGTTGCAGGTTGCAGATGCCAAACAAGCCTTGCTTTCGTGCAGTTGGTTGCGAGAGAGAATGGGGTTGGGGCTGCATAAGCGTTTATTTGTGTAATGCTAAATTCCTGAAGTGGATGCTGCATTGGCGGCCCAAAGGTATTCTTTCTGGGAACCTTGTCCACATGCACCATGATAAAGGGTTCCCATAGACAGTAAAATGCAAAGAGTGTGAAGCACAAGACGTTTAAATATAAATGGATACAAATATACAGCTGTATCAATTCTGTACTTCTAACTGATGATTTTTGGCTGCAAGGGACTCCTTACTATTGCCCAATGGTTGATAGCCACTTTCTGCTAATGCTTATTGGTTGATTAGTAGTTCCTGCTAATGTTCATTGGATGATTGGTACTTCCTGCTACCGCCAATTGGTTGATTGGTACTTCCTCCTAATGCTCATTGGTTGATTGGTACTTACTGTTAATAATCATGAGTGGAGTTTGTTCTGGATATCAGTAACTTTGAATTTAAAAATCCAATTAAATCTATGTAAATCTATTATCATATAGAATAGACCCCCATGCTTGGGCTTGCTTAAAATAATTTACTCCAGATCTATCAATGTATCTAGCTTTTTATATAGCTTTCATACTGTCTTTTAAGGAATATTCTCATTGGACCCAGACAGGCATAGATTACTTGCTGCCCTTAGCTAAAGATTTATGAAAGAGCTAAGAGTGGGATACAGCTGGCATATAATTCTCAGAGGCATTTTCTCCCATTCCAATCAATGCAAATTCACTGCATGATATAGCTTTTTGCAGGGTAGTTAAATTTAAATCGTTTCCAAAATGTTTAAAATCCTTGTGATATCCAATTTAAAGAAATCTTTTCAACTACATTTTTGCCAATAAACCAACAGTTAAACTCTTTGGGCTAGATTACAAGTGGCGCAGTATATATATTTTTTGCATTAGCGAAAACTCCGCTTGGAGTTCCAAAAAAACCCTTTGTTTGCGCTAGCGTTAACTTGAATAGCGCAAAAAACCCCCCTCAATTTTCTGTGTGCACGTGCATGTATTCCCCCAAAGAGATCAATGGAGGAAAAAAAGTGGGGGGAAAAAACACCCGACATCGTGCAAACTCCATAGCCTTTTCCCATTCCCCATAGAAGTCAATGGGGAAAAAAATATTGTTGAAAAAAAAAAACACCCATCACGCATACAACATAGCCTATTCGCATTAAAATCTTTATTAAATATGAATATTGCATAAATATGTTTTATAATGTTTTTATCTGATAATAGCAAAGGGATATAATGCACACACACACATATATATATATATATATATATATATATATATTTATAAATGTAAATATTCGAGCCATGATAAATCGGCCCCTATGACATAGATTTTAGGGGTTATCCTCAAACCAAGAAAGCATAAGTGAAAATCAGGAGATTTACCTCACACTACCTGTAATACGCAGGGTTCTATCTCCAAGTCTCAGTTACCACCAACCTTAAAAAGCTCTGACTCAGCTGAGTCTCTGTCTGTGGGTTTTGAGGGTGAAGTCTCCTCTGAGGAACTTGATCCCATACCTGAGCCTCACGGCTGAGTCCACATTTAGATTTAAAATGGTCCATATTCGCTTCCTACTTAAGGAAGATTTGAATACCTTGGAACTATCAGAAACAAATGCAGAGGATTACAAACCTGTAAATAAGTTGAATGATCTTTTGAAGCTCCTCCTAAAGTGCCTAAGGTTTAAGGTGGCGCTATTTCCACCTAAGCTAAATGCACTACTATTCATATGTAAGATAGTTCTTCATTTAGGGATCCAGAGGGTCACAAATCTGAGTCCTTGCTTAAACCTGATGCTTTAGGACTTCTGATGGTGGGACCGTGGTAATTACTTCTCACCATATACTTTAATAGAGCACACTTTTTGCTCAGATGAAAGACACCATATTACATCAACTGCGCTAAAGCTGAAGGTAGTTCACATTCCAATATTCTGCACACAGAAGAAAATTTACTTTTTATTTTTAAATATATTTTTCTATATACAGTACTGTGCAAAAGTTTTTGGTCACCAATAGATGTGTTGTTTTAGCAATGATATAATAACTGTATATAATTATTTCTCAGTCTCTTTATTAGACTACAAACAAAAAATACAGGATTTTTGTATGCAGTATTAAAAAACTGAAACAAAATAAAAAAAAAGCTTCAATAGGCTAAAGTATTTAGTGTGACCTTCCCTTACACTTGAGCAATAGCAGGAATCTGGCTCTTGTAAACCTAAATGGAACGCTAATTAATGTCATTGCTAACACCTGTATTTGTCCTACTATTTCATGTCAAAATGACTGCTGTGAAAAATGTCTATTACACCAGGTTATATGAATATATTCAAACATAGATATATTTATATATATATATATATATATATATATATATATATATATATATATATATATATATATATATATATATATATATATATATATACTAATACAAATAACTTTTTTGTGAACAACATTGGAATGTGAAATATTTACATAAAAACATTTTAAAACATAATTTAAAATGTTAAAATTGAATAAATATGATTTATATTTATCTGGGAAGGACTCCAAAGTGTGTATCTATATAAATAAAAGAAGAAGTCCTGACTGGCTGACTCTGACTGACTCATCAATGTCGAGCTCAAACCGTTGTTTTATGATGTAGGAACCCACTAAGGAAGGATCTTGGGAAATTACGTCCCTAAGGGGGTGAAAAAGGGGGCTGAATTTTTTTTATGAGGAAACCTATAGCTCAAAAACCGAAGTTGTTAAAGACATGAAAATTAGTATTTAGATTTTCCTTTAAAAAATAAAGAAACACATGTTTTACCATTTCCCGAAATCCACTTAAAGAGGTGTGAAAACAGGGGGGGGGGGGTGATTTATGAGAATACCTTTATCTAGAAAACCAAAGATGCTACAGTCGGGAAAATTGGTATTTAGCAAATAGTTAGAAAAGTAGGTGATTGGTGCCCATGTACGAGAAACAAAAATAATTGACAAAAATTCACAAAGTTCATGTCAGCGATAGTGATGTTGCGAACCTAAAATTTGAATTGAATTCAATAGGCAGGCAAACTTTAAAACCTACAAGGACTCTTTCTGGCCACAATAGTGATGGAAAAGTTGTTTCAAGGGTAATAACACCTGGACTGTTGCATGCTGGAGGGGGATCCCTGGCAAAACTCCCATGGCAAATTACATAGTTGATGCAGAGTCTGCTTTTAAGCCATAATGGGTCTAAATCAACTAACATTCCCAAAGTGGCTGTCTCAAAACATCCCGGACAGAAGATAGATTGATAGTGATAGATAGGATAGATAGATATACATAGATTGATAGTTAGATAGAATCGATAGAAGAGAAATAAATAGATTTGTTAGATATATAATTACCCTAATAAATTCTAATAATCAAACATGCGTTCTTGGACCCAACTAGCTTGTGTTAATTAGTACTTTTCTTAGCACTTTAATCCCTGTCCCCCCCCCTATCGGGGGAGTTCTATATGGCCTGCCAGATTACCGTGAAAAATTATAATAATAAGACATGTGGTCTGCTACCTATTTTAACGAGGTTGTGTTTTAAGTACTACCATTCTTAGCACTTTAATCTCTGTAACTCCCCCTATTTGGCGAGGTCTATACGGCCTGGATGATTACCCATACAAAATATAATAATAAGACATCTGCTCTTGGTCTGCGACCCATGGTAACTATGTTGTGTTAATTAGTAATGTCCTTCGCATTTTAATAGCTGTTACTCATACTCACCCTATCGGTGGAGGTCTATATGTCCTGTATGATTACCCTTACAAAATATAACAACCAAACATATGCTCTGGGACCCATGGTAAGTAGGTTGTGTTAAGTAGTACTGTTCTTTGCATTTTCATACCTGTTACAACACCAAATGGTGGCAGGTCTATCTGGCCTTCATGATTAGCTGCACCCAAACCCAAAAAAAAGCAGAGTGGTCTTAGACTAACACCCATAGCTAACTCGGTTGTTTCAATTAGTACTATTCTTAGCACTTTCATCCCTGTTATGGGCGGTCTACATGGCCATCATGATTAGCCGAACAAAATACTACATTCCAACCTTTGCTCAGTCTTCATAGGCCCTTCATTGTCTGTATTTTGATAGTACAGTTCTTATTATTTTTATAGCTGATACAACACCGAATGGTGGCAGCTCTATATGGCCTGCATGATTAGCCGCACCCAATACAAAAATAAATCCAAGCGGTCTTGGATTAACACCCATGGCTAACTCTGTTGTTTCAAGTAGTACTATTCTTAGCACTTTCATCTCATCATCCCTGTTACTTCCAGGACTCTCGGTGGTGGTGGTCTACATGGCCATCATGATTAGCCTAACCAAATACTACAATCCAACCTTGGCTCAGTCTTCCTAAGGCCCTTCATTGGCTGTATTTTGGTAGTACTGTTCTTATTAGTTTAATAGCTGATACGACACCGAATGGGGGCAGTTCTATATGGCCTGCATGAATAGCCGCACCCAAAGCCAATAAAAAAGCCAAGCGGTTTTGCACTAACACCCATGGCTAACTCTGTTGTTTCAGGTTCTACTATTCTTAGCTCTTTCATCTCATCATCCCTGTTACTTCCAGGACTCTCGGTGGCGGTGGTCTACATGGCCATCATGATTAGCCTAACCAAATACTACAATCCAACCTTGGCTCAGTCTTCCTAAGGCCCTTCATTGGCTGTATTTTGGTAGTACTGTTCTTATTAGTTTAATAGTTGATATGACACCGAATGGTGGCAGCTCTATATGGCCTGCATGAATAGCTGCACCCAAAGCCAAAAAAAAGCCAAGCGGTTTTGCACTAACACCCATGGCTAACTCTGTTGTTTCAAGTTCTACTATTCTTAGCTCTTTCATCTCATCCCTGTTACTTCCAGGACTCTCGGTGGTGGTGGTCTACATGGCCATCATGATTAGCCTAACCAAATACTACAATCCAACCTTGGCTCAGTCTTCCTAAGGCCCTTCATTGGCTATATTTTGGTAGTACTGTTCTTATTAGTTTAATAGCTGATACGACACCGAATGTTGTCAGCTCTATATGGCCTGCATGAATAGCCGCACCCAAAGCCAAAAAAAAGCCAAGCGGTTTTGCACTAACACCCATGGCTAACTCTGTTGTTTCAAGTTCTACTATTCTTAGCTCTTTCATCTCATCATCCCTGTTACTTCCAGGACTCTCGGTGGTGGTGGTCTACATGGCCATCATGATTAGCCTAACCAAATACTAAAATCCAACCTTGGCTCAGTCTTCCTAAGGCCCTTCATTGGCTGTATTTTGGTAGTACTGTCATCCTTTTGAATAATAGATTACAGGAAAGGCATTGATTTTAGAATCCCAGAGATCATTTATATAACCCGTGAAATAAAAAAAAAAAATTCATTAGATACCCGTTACACAATTATTTATCCTCAGGCCTTTTTAATACGAGGGTCCCGGAGCCTCAACTGAAACAACAGCATGAAAGAGGAGATATGTCATCCTTTTGAATAATAGATTACAGGAAAGGCATTGATTTTAGAAACCCACAGATCATTATTTGCAACCGTGAAATTAGAAAAAAACATTGATTAGACACCCGTGACACTTATTTATGCTCAGGCCTTTTTAATACGAGGGTCCCGGAGCCTCAACCAAAACAACAGCATGAAAGAGGAGATATGTCATCCTTTTGAATAAAAGATTACAGTAAAGGCATTGATTTTAGAAACCCACAGATCATTATTTGCAACCGTGAAATTAGAAAAAAAAATTGATTAGACACCCGTGACACTTATTTATGCTCAGGCCTTTTTAATACGAGGGTCCCGGAGCCTCAACCGAAACAACAGCATGAAAGAGGAGATATGTCATCCTTTTGAATAAAAGATTACAGTAAAGGCATTGCTTTTAGAAACCCACAGATCATTATTTGCAACCATGAAATTAGAAAAAAACATTGATTACACACCCGTCACACTTATTTATGCTCAGGCCTTTTTAATACGAGGGTCCCAGAGCCTCAACCGAAACAACAGCATGAAAGAGGAGATATGTCATCCTTTTGAATAAAAGATTACAGTAAAGGCATTGATTTTAGAAACCCACAGATCATTATTTGCAACCGTGAAATAGAAAAAAAAATTGATTAGACACCCGTGACACTTATTTATGCTCAGGCCTTTTTAATACGAGGGTCCCGGAGCCTCAACCGAAATAACAGCATGAAAGAGGAGATATGTCATCCTTTTGAATAAAAGGTTACAGTAAAGGCATTGATTTTAGAAACCCACAGATCATTATTTGCAACCGTGAAATAGAAAAAAACATTGATTACACACCTGTGACACTTATTTATGCTCAGGCCTTTTTAATACGAGGGTCCCGGAGCCTCAACCGAAACAACAGCATGAAAGAGGAGATATGTCATCCTTTTGAATAAAAGATTACAGTAAAGGCATTGATTTTAGAAACCCACAGATCATTATTTGCAACCGTGAAATAGAAAAAAACATTGAACAGACACCCAGTACACTTTATTATCCATAGGCCTTTTCAGCAGAGGCTCCAGGACCCTCAACAAAAACAAGAGCAGGGAGCTGGGCATAGGAGTACAATGGAGTGTGACAATAATAATCTGAAGGTGAAGATTGCATAGTTGTGGCATTTTAATTTTGTTATCGTGGGAACTTAGTACTTGCAATGACCTTGCTCTGGTGATTCCATATCGCAAATGTGTTATTTAAGGCACTGTTTGTCTATTTTTTTGAATATCAGCATTTGGTAAATGAAGCTCAACTTAAGGCTGGTGAGAAACGACCTTTCTTCTGGCTGTTTGCAAATGTTGTGGCTCTGGACAAACATGTGAATAAGGGGCCATCAGCCATATTCTGCACGCAACCCCTTTGATGATTGACGATAAACATGTGTCACCTGCAAGCAGAGCTCGTTACTTCTGTCTAAATCATCTTCCTGGTATGGACAGCCCACTGTTTCCCACAGCAAGTACGAATTTTGAAATACAAGATTGTCTTGAGTATGGTAGGAAACCAAAGTTTATTTAATTCTGTACTATCTATCACCACAAAAAATGAACTTCTTGAAGCAACGAAAATGCCAGCAATTTCATGTGCTTATGGATGACAAGGACGTCCTGTCCTGTGGTGCACAGAGATGGAGACGATTTTTGCCCTCCCTGTACACTACCCAGATGTCTCAAACATCACCAGAAACACAATACAGCCACTCTTGTGAAGTTCCTGGAGTGTTCCGGTAGCCATCTCTTTGCGCTCCTAAAGGAATACTTTATCAGTGTTTTTGTATACATCCGACAACAGCTTCGGAGACTGTGGTGACGCACATGTTAGTTACTGTTGTTCCAGCTGTGGCAATATCAATTGGCATGAAAAAGTTAAGATTTGTGGGTGGCGGAGCCTATAGCTGTTGCGGTAGGACGTGTATTTGAGGAGCTCCAGGTCTTACAAGTTACTTTGGAGTTAGTTTTCAACCTTAATTTAATTTTCTTTTTGGGATTCATAGTCACACTTTCTGGGGCTATCCAAGAGGAGCCTGGTAAAAGCAGTAGTAGTCACCCCTTATATCAACGGGTACAGAGACCTGTTTTTTGCCTTTCCAATATTGCGCCGGTCCACAAACTAATCCTGAATGAAAAAAAAAAAATTAAAATTTGGACTAGTGACGCACATTTTATGCACGCTGTGGCAATTGCAATTTGCAATAAAAATAATCTGCTAACAACAACCACTAACTACGACCACACCTGACTCCTGAAGTCATTCTTCAGTTATTAAGTCAAGTTAAATAATTTTTTTTTTTTTATGCTCAGCAGAGGCTCCAGGACCCTCGACAAAACCAGCAGCAGGAAAGAGGACATATGGCATCCTTTGGAAAAAATGATTATAGGAAAGGCATTGATTTCAGAAACACAGAGATCATTAGTTGCAACCGGTAAATAGAAAAAAACATTGATTAGACACCCAGTACACTTATTTTTCATTAGGCCTTTTTAATAACAGCATTTAAAAGTACATATGGCATCCTTGTGAATAATAGATTACAGGAAAGGCATTGATTTTAGAAACCCGTGGATAATTTTTTGCAACCGTTAAATCTAAAAAAACATAGATTAGACACCCAGTACACTTCTTTATCCTTAGGCCTTTTAAGCATAGGCTCCAGGACCCTCAACAAAACCAGCAGCAGGAAAGAGGACATATGGCATACTTTTGTAAATTAGATTACAGGAAAGGCATTGATTTTAGAAACACAGAGATCATTAGTTGCAACCGTGAAATCTAAAAAAACATAGATTATACACCCAGTACACTTCTTTATCCTTAGTCCTTTTTAATACGAGGGTCCCGGAGCCTCAACAGAAACAACAGCATGAAAGAGGACATATGTCATCCTTTTGAATAATAGATTACAGGAAAGGCATTGATTTTAGAATCCCACAGATCATTTATATGACCCGTGAAATAGAAAAAAACATTGATTAGACACCCAGTACACTTATTTATCCATAGGCCTTTTTAGCAGAGGCTCCAGGACCCTCAACAAAAACAAGAGCAGGGAAGCAGGGAGGTGGGCATAGGAGTACAATGCAGTGTGACAATAATAATGTGAAGGGGAAGATTGCGGAGTTGTGTCATTTTAATTTTGTTATTGTGGGAAATGCTTGCAATGACCTTGCTCTGGTGAATCCATATTGCAAATGTGTTTTTAAGGCACTGTTTGTCTATTTTTTGAATATCAGCATTTGGTAATTGAAGCTCAACTTAAGGCTGGTGAGAACCGACCTCTCTTCTGGCTGTTTGCAAATGTTGTTGCTCTGGACAAACATGTGAATAAGGGGCCATCAGCCATATTCTGCACGCAACCCCTTTGATGATTGACTATAAACATGTGTCACCTGCAATCAGAGCCCGTTACTTCTGTCTAAATCATCTTCCTGCTATGGACAGCCCACTGTTTCCCACAGCAAGTCCGAAGCTTGAACTACAAGATTGTCTTGAGTATGGTAGGAAACCAAAGTTTATTTAATTCTGTACTATCACCACAAAAACTGAACTTCTTGAAGCAACGAAAATGCCAGCAATTTCATGTGCTTATGGATGACAAGGACGTCCTGTCCTGTGGTGCACAGAGATGGAGAGGATTTTTGCCCTCCCTGTACACTACCCAGATGTCTACAACATCACCAGAAACACAAGACAGCCACTCTTGTGAAGTAGATGGAGTGTTCCAGTAGCCATCTCTTTGCGCCCCAAAATGAATTCTTTATTGTTGTTTTTGTATACATCCGACAATAGCTTCGGAGACTGTGGTGACGCACATGTTAGTTACTGTTGTTCCAGCTGTGGCAATATCAATTGGCATTAAAAAGGTAAGATTTGGGTGGGCGGAGCCTATACCTGTTGCGGTAGGACGTGTGTTTGATGAGCTCCAGGTCTTACAATTTACTTAGGAGTAATTTTTCAACCTTAATTTAATTTTCTTTTTGGGATTCATAGTCACACTTTCTGGGGCTATCCAAGAGGAGCCTGGTAAAAGCACTAGTAGTCACCCCTTATATCAACGGGTACGGAGACCTGTTTTTTGCGTTTCCAATATTGCGCCGTACCCCAAACTAATCCTGAATGAAAAAAAAAATTAAAATTTGGACTAGTGACGCACATTTTATGCACGCTGTGGCAATTGCAATTTGCAATAAAAATAATCTGCTAACAACAACCACTACCTACGACCACACCTGACTCCTGAAGTCATGCTTCAGTTATTAAGTCAAGTTAAATTAATTTATTTTTTTCTTTATTATGCGCAGCAGAGGCTCCAGGACCATTGACAAAACCAGCAGCAGGAAAGAGGACATATGGCATCCTTTTGAAAAAATGATTATAGGAAAGGCATTGATTTCAGAAACACAGAGATCATTAGTTGCAACCGGTAAATCGAAAAAAACATTGATTAGACACCCAGTACACTTATTTTTCATTAGGCCTTTTTAATAAGAGGCTCCCGGAGCCTCAACCGAAACAACAGCATCAAAAAGTACATATGGCATCCTTGTGAATAATAGATTACTGGAAAGGCATTTATTTTAGAAACCCGTGGATAATTTTTTGCAAACGTGAAATCTAAAGAAACATAGATTAGACACCCAGTGCACTTCTTTATCCTTAGGCCTTTTTAGAAGAGTCTCCCGTAGCCTCAACAGAAACAACAGCATGAAAGAGGACATATGGCATCCTTGTGACTAATAGATTACAGGAAATGCATTGATTTTAGAAACCGAGAGATAATTTTTTGCAACCTGGAAATCTAAAAAAAAATGGATTAGACAACCAGGACACTTATTTATCCTTAGGCCTTAGTAGAAGAGGCTCCAGGACCCTCAACAAAACCAGCAGCAGTAAAGAGGACATATCGGCATCCTTTAGAAAAATAGATTTCTGGAAAGGCATTGATTTTAGAAACACAGAGATCATTAGTTGCAACCGTGCAATCTCTAAAAAATTGGATTATACACCAAGTACACTTATTTATCCTTAGGCCTTTTTTGCAGAGGCTCCAGGACCCTCCACAAAACCAGCAGCATGAAAGAGGATATATGGCATCCTTTAGAAAATTAGATTACAGGAAAGGCATTGATTTTAGAAACACAGAGATCATTAGTTGCAACCGTGAAATCTCTAAAAAATTGGATTATACACCAAGTACACTTATTTATCCTTAGGCCTTTTTTGCAGAGGCTCCAGGACCCTCCACAAAACCAGCAGCATGAAAGAGGACATATGGCATCCTTTTGAAAAAATGATTATAGGAAAGGCATTAATTTCAGAAACACTGAGATCATTAGTTGCAACCGGTAAATCGAAAAAAACATTGATTAGACACCCAGTACACTTATTTTTCATTAGGCCTTTTTAATAAGAGGCTCCCGGAGCCTCAACCGAAACAACAGCATCAAAAAGTACATATGGCATCCTTGTGAATAATAAATTACTGGAAAGGCATTTATTTTAGAAACCCGTGGATAATTTTTTGCAAACGTGAAATCTAAAAAAACATAGATTAGACACCCAGTGCACTTCTTTATCCTTAGGCCTTTTTAGAAGAGTCTCCCGTAGCCTCAACAGAAACAACAGCATGAAAGACGACATATGGCATCCTTGTGACTAATAGATTACAGGAAAGGCGTTGATTTTAGAAACCCAGAGATAATTTTTTGCAACCTGGAAATCTAAAAAAAAATGGATTAGACAACCAGGACACTTATTTATCCTTAGGCCTTAGTAGAAGAGGCTCCAGGACCCTCAACAAAACCAGCAGCAGTAAAGAGGACATATCGGCATCCTTTAGAAAAATAGATTTCTGGAAAGGCATTGATTTTAGAAACACAGAGATCATTAGTTGCAACCGTGCAATCTCTAAAAAATTGGATTATATACCAAGTACACTTATTTATCCTTAGGCCTTTTTTGCAGAGGCTCCAGGACCCTCCACAAAACCAGCAGCATGAAAGAGGATATATGGCATCCTTTAGAAAATTAGATTACAGGAAAGGCATTGATTTTAGAAACACAGAGATCATTAGTTGCAACCGTGAAATCTAAAAAAACATAGATTATACACCCAGTACAATTCTTTATCCTTAGGCCTTTTTAGAAGAGTGTCCCGGAGCCTCAACAGAAAGAACAGCATGAAAGAGGACATATGGCATCCTTTTGAAAAATAGATTACAGGAAAGGCATTGATTTTAGAAAGACAGAAAAAATTGGTTACAAACGGGAAATCTAAAAAAACATTGAATAGACACCCAGTACACTTCTTTATCCTTCGGCCTTTTTAGCAGAGGCTCCAGGACACTCAACAAAACCAGCAGTAGGAAAGAGCACATATGGCATCCTTTGTGAAAAAAAGATTATAGGAAAGGCATTGATTTTAGAAACCCGGGGATAATTTGTTGCAACCGTGAATTTGAATCAAAAAAATGATTGGATGGACACCCAGTACAATAGTTCTCAATAGGACATATGGCATCCTTTGTGAAAAAAAAGATTATAGGAAAGGCATTGATTTTAGAAACCCGGGGATAATTTTTTGCAACCGTGAATTTTAATTAAAAAAAATGATTGGATGGACACCCAGTACAATTCTTTATCCATAAGGCCTTTTTATAAGAGGGTCCAGGACCCTCAAACAAAAAACAAGCAAGAAAGAGGACATATGGCATACTTTTGAACAATAGAGTACAGGAAAGGCATTGATTTTAGAAACCCATAGAAATTTTTTTTTTAAATGGAAATTTGAATCAAAAAAATTATTCGATGGACAGCCAGTACACCTCTTTCTCCTTAGGCATTTTTATAACAGGGTCCTGGACCCTCAAAAAAAACACCAGCAGGAAAGAGGACATATGGCATACTTTTGAACAATAGAGTACAGGAAAGGCATTTATTTTAGAAACCCATAGATAATTTTTTGCAAATGGAAATTTGAATAAAAAAAATGATTCGATGGACACCCAGTACACCTCTTTCTCCTTAGGCCTTTTTATAAGAGGGTCCTGGACCCTCAAAAAAAACACCAGCAGGAAAGAGGACGTATGGCATCCTTTTGAACAATAGAGTACAAGTAGAGCATTGATTTTACAAACCCAGAGATCATTTTGGTAAATTGTTAAATAGAAAAATAAAAATGAGTGGCCAACCAGTACACTTCTTTCTCCTTAGGCCTTTTTATAAGAGGGTCCTGGACCCTCAAAAAAAAAAACACCAGCAGGAAAGAGGATGTATGGCATCCTTTTGAACAATAGAGTACAGGTACGGCATTGATTTTACAAATCCAGAGATCATTTTGGTCAATTGTTAAATAGAAAAATAAAAATGATTGGACAACCAGTACACCTCTTTCTCCTTAGGCATTTTATAAGAGGGTCCTGGACACTCAAAAAAAAACACCAGCAGGAAAGAGGACGTATGGCATCCTTTTGAACAATAGAGTACAGGTACGGCATTGATTTTACAAAACCAGAGATAATTTTGGTCAAATGAGAAATAGAAAATAAAAATTAGTGGACACCCAGTACACCTCTTTCACCTTAGGCCTTTTTATAAGAGTGTCCAGGACCCTCAAACAAAATACCAGCAGGAAAGAGAACATATGGCATACTTTGGAACAATAGAGTACTGGTACGACATTGATTTGTGAAACCCACAGATAATTGTTTGTAAAAGTGAAATAGCCCCAAAAACCATGCTTGGACTCCCACTCCAGGTCGTTCTCCTTCAGCCTTTTTATATCATGGTCCACGACCCGCAACAGGCACAACAGCATGAAACACAACATATGCCACCCTTTTGCACAATAGAGTACAGGTATGGCATAGATGGAACACGGAGATAATTTAGAGCAACCAAGAGACGGATAAAGATGCTTGGCCGGTCCCACTCTTTCAAATTTGTTGCATTTTGCGTTCAATTGAATGGTCCACCGGATATGAGTGGTGTGTAAAGTTGTACAATCACTAGTGTTATGTGCCTTATTTTTTTTTATTTGAGTTTTGTACCCACAGAGATGCAGCAGAGGCCAGAAAAATTAGGAATGTACAAATGACTGAAAAATTGGGGTATTGTTGTAGCAACTGCTGTAGCAGTGGCCAGAAAAATCGATGTTTGTAAAACATTTATAAAGTGCCCTAAAAGCTTGTGGCTTGAACACTAGTTGTTGGCGGATAAGTCAAGCAAGTCCTCCGTCTATATAACCAAAAAAAAGGCCAGCCTGTGTACCAGTTGTAGCCCAAGCCAGCTCATATCATCATCAGTAGTTTTTTATTCAAATGTATCGCCCAATGTCAGTCCCTTCGGGATCCAGCCCTCATTCATTTTTATAAAAGTGAGATAGTCAAGGCTTTTTTGACCTAGGCGACTTCTCTTCTCAGTGACAAAACCTCCTGCTGCACTAAAAGTCCTTTCGGACAGGACACTTGAAGCGGGGCAGGCCAGAAGTTCCATTGCAAATTGGGATAGCTCAGGCCACAAGTCCAGCCTGCACACCCAGTAGTCAAGGGGTCCATCGCTCCTGAGAGTGTCGAGATCCGCAGTTAAAGATAGGTAGTCTGCTACCTGTCGGTTGAGTCTTTCTCTAAGGCTGGATCCCGAAAGGCTCTGATGGTGCATGGGAGTTAAAAAGGTATGCATGTCCTCCATCAACAAGATGTCAGGAAAGCGCCCGGTCCTTGCCGCCGTGGTCGTGGGAGGAGGAGGATTAATTTCATCTCTTCCCCTGTTACATTCCCGTGGTGCTGTGACATCACCCTTATACGCTGTGTAAAGCATAGTTTTTAATTTATTATGAAAATGCTCCATCCTTTCCAACTTGCGGGAATTTGGTAACATTTCAGGCACTTTATGCTTATACCGGGGGTCGAGGAGCATGGACACCCAGTACAGGTCGTTCTCCTTCAGCTTTTTTATACGAGGGTCCCTCAACAGGCACGACAGCATGAAAGAACCAATTTGAACAAGGTTGGATGCTGAGCTAATCATGTCGCGTTCCTCCTCCTCACTGATTTCACTGATGGTATCTTCTTCCCCCCAGCCACGTACAACACCACGGGTACCAGAGAGGTGACAACAATGAGCACCCTGTGATGACTGTTGTGCTCAGTCTTCCTCCTCCTCATCCTCCCCAAAGCCACATTCCTCCTCTGACTCCTCTTCCTCACAATCCTCTTCCTGCGTTGCCGCAGGTCCAGCAAGCAATGCTGATTCGGCTGTTTGCGGGGGTGATGGACACCACAACTCTCCCGCTTCCTCTTCACGCTCATCTACTGCCTGATCCAGCACTCTTCGCAGGGCACGCTCCAGGAAGAAAACAAATGGTATGATGTCACTGATGGTGCCTTCGGTGCGACTGACAAGGTTTGTCACCTCCTCAAAAGGACGCATGAGCCTACAGGCATTGCGCATGAGCGTCCAGTAATTTGGCAAAAATATCCCCAGCTCCCCAGAGGCTGTCCTAGCACCCCGGTCATACAAATACTCATTAACAGCTTTTTCTTGTTGGAGCAGGCGGTCAAACATTAGGAGTGTTGAATTCCACCGTGTCGGGCTGTCGCAAATCAAGCGCCTCACTGGCAGGTTGTTTCGACGCTGGATATCAGAAAAGTGCACCATGGCCGTGTAGGAACGCCTGAAATGGCCACACACCTTCCATGCCTGCTTCAGGACGTCCTGTAAGCCTGGGTACTTATGGACAAATCGTTGTACAATTAGATTACACACATGTGCCATGCACGGCACATGTGTCAACTTGCCCAATTTCAATGCCGCCACCAAATTACTTCCATTGTCAGAAACAACCTTGCCAATCTCCAGTTGGTGCGGAGTCAGCCACTGATCCACCTGTGCGTTCAGGGCGGTCAGGAGTGCTGGTGCTGTGTGACTCTCCGCTCTCAGGCAAGTCAACCCCAAGACGGCGTGACACTGCCGTACCCGGGATGTAGCATAGTACCTGGGGAGCTGGGGGGGTGCCACAGATGTGGAGCAAGATGCAGAAGTTGAAGAGGACTCAGCCGAGGAAGAGGTTATGGAAGAGGATGGAGTAGGAGGAGTAGAGGAGGTAGCAGCAGGCCTGCCTGCAAGTCGTGGCGGTGTCACCAACTCTTCTGCAGAGCCACGCATTCCATGCTTGTCAGAAGTCAGCAGGTTTACCCAATGCGCAGTGTAGGTGATATACCTGCCCTGACCATGCTTTGCAGACCAGCTATCCGTGGTCATATGGACCCTTGCCCCAACGCTGTGTGCCAGACATGCCATAACTTCCTTTCTCACAACAGAGTACAGGTTTGGGATTGCCTTTTGAGAAAAGAAATTTCTGCCAGGTACCTTCCACTGCGGTGTCCCAATAGATACACATTTTTTGAAAGCATCAGACTCCACCAGCTTGTATGGAAAAAGCTGGCAGGCTAAGAGTTCAGACAAGCCAGCTGTCAGACGCCGGGCAAGGGGGTGACTTTGAGAAATTGGCTTCTTATGCTAAAAACATGTCCTTGACAGACACCTGACTGTGGGCAGATGACCAGGAACTGCTACGTAAGAGAGACTGAGTGGAGGATGGTTGAGAGGGGGCAAGGAGGAAAGCACTGGTTGACGTGGCTGAAGATGCTGGAGCAGGAGGAGGAGGGCGGCTTTCACTTTGTGTGCTGCTTCTACTCATGTGTTCTTCCCATCGGCCTTTGTGATGGGAGACCATGTGCCTTCGCAAAGCACTTGTACCTAGGTGGCTGTTGGACTTCCCACAACTCAGTTTCTTTTGGCACAGGTTGCAAATGGCATCGCTGTTGTCAGAGGCAGACACACAAAAAAAATGCCACACTGCTGAGCTCTGCGATGACGGCATTCTGGTGGTGGCAACAGCATGCGTTGATGGGCGTCTGCGGGCTGTCTGGCTGACCCCTGGTGACGATGCATGCTGTCTGACTGGGCCACTAGCTCCTTGAGACGACCTCCCCATGCTTCCAAATCGTCTCCTCCTCCTCTCTGTCTCCCCATCTGAACTTTCCCCCTCTTCTTCTTCTCTTCTAGCAGGCCCCCACGTGACATCCACCGACACATCATCATGAACCACTTCACTTGTATCTGAAACATCAAGAAAGGAAGCAGCAGCGGGTACAACATCATCATCATCATCACACCGTACCTCCATGTCGGTAATGCTGCCTGACTGAGACTGATCACTATTATCTACATCCTCTGTCAATGATGGTTGCGCAGCACTCATTTCTTCCAAATGATGTGTCAATAACTCCTGTGACAGATCAAGTGAAGCGGCTGTGGTGCTAGTGTTGGTGGTGGCGACAGGCGACGGAGTGGCACTGGTCACTTGAGACCTGCCCAAAGCACAGCTGGACTTAGATGGTGCGTCAAGGTTAGGAGGACTAGCAGCGGAAGCTGAAGAAGATTGGGTTTCCTGTGTTAGCCATTCAACTAGGTCCTCCTCAGAAGTTTTTGCATTCCCCCTGGCACCCGGCGTCTGAACAATGTGCATATTTGTA
Organism: Bombina bombina; assembly: GCF_027579735.1. Classification (NCBI taxonomy): domain Eukaryota; kingdom Metazoa; phylum Chordata; class Amphibia; order Anura; family Bombinatoridae; genus Bombina; species Bombina bombina. Next base: position 840,829,392 of record NC_069500.1, read on the forward strand.
GGGTCTAAAGGAATCACAGCACCACGACCACGACCACGGAACCTGCGGGGTGGCCTGCCTCTGTCTGTCATTTTTTTTTTAAATGGACACTAACAATACAATTACACCAATTAAGTGGTGGCACTGTGAAAGTGGGCACAGTATACGCTGTGAGACTGACAACAACAAAAAAGACAGATGTTTTAAAAATCACAAATTGTTAATTTTTTGAAATATTACTAGTACTGTGGCAACAAATATGATTGTTTGGCACTATTTGGCAAATGGGCCTGTCTGGCACACACGCTGGGAGAAAGGAAACTGCAATTCAATGGCACTAGGAGACTGAAGAATCACAGTCAAAACAGTTATGATTAACCATAATTCCAATCCTGTTACAATAATATGAGTGGTGGCACTAATTGGCTAGTTGGGACTGGCACACAGGCAGGCAGGCAGGAGGAAAATGCAATTCAAGGGCACTAGTAGACTGCAGATTGACAGTCAAAACAGTGTTGATTGACAAATTTTGCAATACTGTTAAAAGAAATATGATTGCTGGCACTAATTGGATAGTTGGGCCTGGCACACAGGCTGGCAGGCAGTAGAAAAGTGCAAATCAATGGCACAAGCAAAATGAGGATTAAGATCAACAATCAAGATTTTTTAATTTTAATTAGTAACTATACTGTGACAACAATTAGGATTGGTGTAAATAGTTGGCAAGACGGCCTGGCACAAAAGGATGGCAGGCAGGAGGTAGATGCAATTTAAGGACACTAGGAGACTGATTAATGACAGTCAAAACAGTGATGATTGACAATTTTTGCAATACTGTTAACAGAAATATGATTGCTGACAACAATTGGCTAGGTGGGCCTGGCTCACAGCAGGCTGCAAGGCAGGAGGAAAGTGCTATTCAATGGCACCAGCAAACTGAGGATTCAAATCACAGCAACTATTACCAAAAATTTTATTTTTTAATTATTAGAATACTGTCACAACAAATATGATTGGTGTAAATATTTTTTAAGTAGGCCTGGCACACAGGCTTGGAAGGCTGTAGAAAAGTGCAATTCAAAGGCACGAGCAAACTGAGGATTAAGATCATCAACAATCAAGATTTTTTTAATTGTAATTAGTAACTATACTGTGACAAAAAATTAGGATTGGTGTAAATAGTTGGCAAGACGGCCTGGCACAAAAGGATGGCAGGCAGGAGGTAGATGCAATTCAAGGACACTAGGAGACTGAGTACTGACAGTCTAAACAGTGATGATTGACAATTTTTGCAATACTGTTAACAGAAATATGATTGCTGGCAACAATTGGCTAGGTGGGCCTGGCTCACAGCAGGCTGCAAGGCAGGAGGAAAGTGCTATTCAATGGCACCAGCAAACTGAGGATTCAAATCACAGCAACTATTACCAAAAATTTTAATTTTTAATTATTAGAATACTGTCACAACAAATATGATTGGTGTAAATATTTTTTAAGTAGGCCTGGCACACAGGCTTGGAAGGCTGTAGAAAAGTGCAATTCAAAGGCACGAGCAAACTGAGGATTAAGATCATCAACAATCAAGATTTTTTTAATTGTAATTAGTAACTATACTGTGACAAAAAAATTAGGATTGATGTAAATAGTTGGCAAGACGGCCTGGCACAAAAGGATGGCAGGCAGGAGGTAGATGCAATTCAAGGACACTAGGAGACTGAGTACTGACAGTCTAAACAGTGATGATTGACAATTTCTGCAATACTGTTAACAGAAATATGATTGCTGGCAACAATTGGCTAGGTGTGCCTGGCTCACAGCAGGCTGCAAGGCAGGAGGAAAGTGCTATTCAATGGCACCAGCAAACTGAGGATTCAAATCACAGCAACTATTACCAAAAATTTTAATTTTTAATTATTTGAATACTGTCACAACAAATATGATTGGTGTAAATATTTTTTAAGTAGGCCCGGCACACAGGCTTGGAAGGCTGTAGAAAAGTGCAATTCAAAGGCACGAGCAAACTGAGGATTAAGATCATCAACAATCAAGATTTTTTTTAATTGTAATTAGTAACTATACTGTGACAAAAAATTAGGATTGATGTAAATAGTTGGCAAGACGGCCTGGCACAAATGGATGGCAGGCAGGAGGTAGATGCAATTCAAGGACACTAGGAGACTGATTACTGACAGTCTAAACAGTGATGATTGACAATTTTTGCAATACTGTTAACAGAAATATGATTGCTGACAACAATTGGCTAGGTGGGGGCCTGGCTCACAGCAGGCTGCAAGGCAGGAGGAAAGTGCTATTCAATGGCACCAGCAAACTGAGGATTCAAATCACAGCAACTATTACCAAAAATTTTAATTTTTAATTATTAGAATTCTGTCACAACAAATATGATTGGTGTAAATATTTTTTAAGTAGGCCGGGCACACAGGCTTGGAAGGCTGTAGAAAAGTGCAATTCAAAGGCACGAGCAAACTGAGGATTAAGATCATCAACAATCAAGATTTTTTTTAATTGTAATTAGTATCTATACTGTGACAAAAAATTAGGATTGGTGTAAATAGTTGGCAAGACGGCCTGGCACAAAAGGATGGCAGGCAGGAGGTAGATGCAATTCAAGGACACTAGGAGACTGATTACTGACAGTCTAAACAGTGATGATTGACAATTTTTGCAATACTGTTAACAGAAATATGATTGCTGACAACAATTGGCTAGGTGGGGGACTGGCTCACAGCAGGCTGCAAGGCAGGAGGAAAGTGCTATTCAATGGCACCAGCAAACTGAGGATTCAAATCACAGCAACTATTACCAAAAAATTTAATTTTTAATTATTAGAATACTGTCACAACAAATATGATTGGTGTAAATATTTTTTAAGTAGGCCGGGCACACAGGCTTGGAAGGCTGTAGAAAAGTGCAATTCAAAGGCACGAGCAAACTGAGGATTAAGATCATCAACAATCAAGATTTTTTTAATTGTAATTAGTAACTATACTGTGACAAAAAATTTGGATTGGTGTAAATAGTTTGCAAGACGGCCTGGCACAAAAGGATGGCAGGCAGGAGGTAGATGCAATTCAAGGACAATAGGAGACTTATTACTGACAGTCTAAACAGTGATGATTGACAATTTTTGCAATACTGTTAACAGAAATATGATTGCTGACAACAATTGGCTAGGTGGGGGCCTGGCTCACAGCAGGCTGCAAGGCAGGAGGAAAGTGCTATTCAATGGCACCAGCAAACTGAGGATTCAAATCACAGCAACTATTACCAAAAATTTTAATTTTTAATTATTAGAATTCTGTCACAACAAATATGATTGGTGTAAATATTTTTTAAGTAGGCCGGGCACACAGGCTTGGAAGGCTGTAGAAAAGTGCAATTCAAAGGCACGAGCAAACTGAGGATTAAGATCATCAACAATCAAGATTTTTTTTAATTGTAATTAGTATCTATACTGTGACAAAAAATTAGGATTGGTGTAAATAGTTGGCAAGACGGCCTGGCACAAAAGGATGGCAGGCAGGAGGTAGATGCAATTCAAGGACAATAGGAGACTTATTACTGACAGTCTAAACAGTGATGATTGACAATTTTTGCAATACTGTTAACAGAAATATGATTGCTGACAACAATTGGCTAGGTGGGGGCCTGGCTCACAGCAGGCTGCAAGGCAGGAGGAAAGTGCTATTCAATGGCACCAGCAAACTGAGGATTCAAATCACAGCAACTATTACCAAAAATTTTAATTTTTAATTATTAGAATTCTGTCACAACAAATATGATTGGTGTAAATATTTTTTAAGTAGGCCGGGCACACAGGCTTGGAAGGCTGTAGAAAAGTGCAATTCAAAGGCACGAGCAAACTGAGGATTAAGATCATCAACAATCAAGATTTTTTTTAATTGTAATTAGTATCTATACTGTGACAAAAAATTAGGATTGGTGTAAATAGTTGGCAAGACGGCCTGGCACAAAAGGATGGCAGGCAGGAGGTAGATGCAATTCAAGGACACTAGGAGACTGATTACTGACAGTCTAAACAGTGATGATTGACAATTTTTGCAATACTGTTAACAGAAATATGATTGCTGACAACAATTGGCTAGGTGGGGGACTGGCTCACAGCAGGCTGCAAGGCAGGAGGAAAGTGCTATTCAATGGCACCAGCAAACTGAGGATTCAAATCACAGCAACTATTACCAAAAATTTTAATTTTTAATTATTAGAATTCTGTCACAACAAATATGATTGGTGTAAATATTTTTTAAGTAGGCCGGGCACACAGGCTTGGAAGGCTGTAGAAAAGTGCAATTCAAAGGCACGAGCAAACTGAGGATTAAGATCATCAACAATCAAGATTTTTTTTAATTGTAATTAGTATCTATACTGTGACAAAAAATTAGGATTGGTGTAAATAGTTGGCAAGACGGCCTGGCACAAAAGGATGGCAGGCAGGAGGTAGATGCAATTCAAGGACACTAGGAGACTGATTACTGACAGTCTAAACAGTGATGATTGACAATTTTTGCAATACTGTTAACAGAAATATGATTGCTGACAACAATTGGCTAGGTGGGGGACTGGCTCACAGCAGGCTGCAAGGCAGGAGGAAAGTGCTATTCAATGGCACCAGCAAACTGAGGATTCAAATCACAGCAACTATTACCAAAAAATTTAATTTTTAATTATTAGAATACTGTCACAACAAATATGATTGGTGTAAATATTTTTTAAGTAGGCCGGGCACACAGGCTTGGAAGGCTGTAGAAAAGTGCAATTCAAAGGCACGAGCAAACTGAGGATTAAGATCATCAACAATCAAGATTTTTTTAATTGTAATTAGTAACTATACTGTGACAAAAAATTTGGATTGGTGTAAATAGTTTGCAAGACGGCCTGGCACAAAAGGATGGCAGGCAGGAGGTAGATGCAATTCAAGGACAATAGGAGACTTATTACTGACAGTCTAAACAGTGATGATTGACAATTTTTGCAATACTGTTAACAGAAATATGATTGCTGACAACAATTGGCTAGGTGGGGGCCTGGCTCACAGCAGGCTGCAAGGCAGGAGGAAAGTGCTATTCAATGGCACCAGCAAACTGAGGATTCAAATCACAGCAACTATTACCAAAAATTTTAATTTTTAATTATTAGAATACTGTCACAACAAATATGATTGGTGTAAATATTTTTTAAGTAGGCCGGGCACACAGGCTTGGAAGGCTGTAGAAAAGTGCATTTCAAAGGCACGAGCAAACTGAGGATTAAGATCATCAACAATCAAGATTTTTTTAATTGTAATTAGTAACTATACTGTGACAAAAAATTAGGATTGGTGTAAATAGTTGGCAAGACGGCCTGGCACAAAAGGATGGCAGGCAGGAGGTAGATGCAATTCAAGGACACTAGGAGACTGATTAATGACAGTCAAAACAGTGATGATTGACAATTTTTGCAATACTGTTAACAGAAATAATATTGCTGACAACAATTGGCTAGGTGGGCCTGGCTCACAGCAGGCTGCAAGGCAGGAGGAAAGTGCTATTCAATTGCACCAGCAAACTGAGGATTCAAATCACAGCAACTATTAACAAACATTTTAATTTTTAATTATTAGAATACTGTCACAACAAATATGATTGGTGTAAATAATTTTTAAGTAGGCCCGGCACACAGGCTTGGAAGGCTATAGAAAAGTGCAATTCAAAGGCACGAGCAAACTGAGGATTAAGATCATCAACAATCAAGATTTTTTTTAATTGTAATTAGTAACTATGCTGTGACAAAAAATTAGGATTGGTGTAAATAGTTGGCAAGACGGCCTGGCACAAAAGGATGGCAGGCAGGAGGTAGATGCAATTCAAGGACACTAGGAGACTGATTACTGACAGTCTAAGCAGTGATGATTGACAATTTTTGCAATACTGTTAACAGAAATATGATTGCTGGCAACAATTGGCTAGGTGGGCCTGGCTCACAGCAGGCTGCAAGGCAGGAAGAAAGTGCTATTCAATGGCACCAGCAAACTGAGGATTCAAATCACAGCAACTATTACCAAAAATTTTAATTTTTAATTATTAGAATACTGTCACAACAAATATGATTGGTGTAAATATTTTTTAAGTAGGCCTGGCACACAGGCTTGGAAGGCTGTAGAAAAGTGCAATTCAAAGGCACGAGCAAACTGAGGATTAAGATCATCAACAATCAAGATTTTTTTAATTGTAATTAGTAACTATACTGTGACAAAAAATTAGGATTGGTGTAAATAGTTGGCAAGACGGCCTGGCACAAAAGGATGGCAGGCAGGAGGTAGATGCAATTCAAGGACACTAGGAGACTGAGTACTGACAGTCTAAGCAGTGATGATTGACAATTTTTGCAATACTGTTAACAGAAATATGATTGCTGGCAACAATTGGCTAGGTGGGCCTGGCTCACAGCAGGCTGCAAGGCAGGAGGAAAGTGCTATTCAATGGCACCAGCAAACTGAGGATTCAAATCACAGCAACTATTACCAAAAATTTTAATTTTTAATTATTAGAATACTGTCAAAACAAAAACAAATATGATTGGTGTAAATATTTTTTAAGTAGGCCTGGCACACAGGCTTGGAAGGCTGTAGAAAAGTGCAATTCAAAGGCACGAGCAAACTGAGGATTAAGATCATCAACAATCAAGATTTTTTTAATTGTAATTAGTAACTATACTGTGACAAAAAATTAGGATTGATGTAAATAGTTGGCAAGACGGCCTGGCACAAAAGGATGGCAGGCAGGAGGTAGATGCAATTCAAGGACACTAAGAGACTGAGTACTGACAGTCTAAACAGTGATGATTGACAATTTCTGCAATACTGTTAACAGAAATATGATTGCTGGCAACAATTGGCTAGGTGTGCCTGGCTCACAGCAGGCTGCAAGGCAGGAGGAAAGTGCTATTCAATGGCACCAGCAAACTGAGGATTCAAATCACAGCAACTATTACCAAAAATTTTAATTTTTAATTATTTGAATACTGTCACAAAAAATATGATTGGTGTAAATATTTTTTAAGTAGGCCCGGCACACAGGCTTGGAAGGCTGTAGAAAAGTGCAATTCAAAGGCACGAGCAAACTGAGGATTAAGATCATCAACAATCAAGATTTTTTTTAATTGTAATTAGTAACTATACTGTGACAAAAAATTAGGATTGATGTAAATAGTTGGCAAGACGGCCTGGCACAAAAGGATGGCAGGCAGGAGGTAGATGCAATTCAAGGACACTAGGAGACTGATTACTGACAGTCTAAACAGTGATGATTGACAATTTTTGCAATACTGTTAACAGAAATATGATTGCTGACAACAATTGGCTAGGTGGGGGCCTGGCTCACAGCAGGCTGCAAGGCAGGAGGAAAGTGCTATTCAATGGCACCAGCAAACTGAGGATTCAAATCACAGCAACTATTACCAAAAATTTTAATTTTTAATTATTAGAATTCTGTCACAACAAATATGATTGGTGTAAATATTTTTTAAGTAGGCCGGGCACACAGGCTTGGAAGGCTGTAGAAAAGTGCAATTCAAAGGCACGAGCAAACTGAGGATTAAGATCATCAACAAGATTTTTTTTAATTGTAATTAGTATCTATACTGTGACAAAAAAATTAGGATTGGTGTAAATAGTTGGCAAGACGGCCTGGCACAAAAGGATGGCAGGCAGGAGGTAGATGCAATTCAAGGACACTAGGAGACTGATTACTGACAGTCTAAACAGTGATGATTGACAATTTTTGCAATACTGTTAACAGAAATATGTTTGCTGACAACAATTGGCTAGGTGGGGGACTGGCTCACAGCAGGCTGCAAGGCAGGAGGAAAGTGCTATTCAATGGCACCAGCAAACTGAGGATTCAAATCACAGCAACTATTACCAAAAAATTTAATTTTTAATTATTAGAATACTGTCACAACAAATATGATTGGTGTAAATATTTTTTAAGTAGGCCGGGCACACAGGCTTGGAAGGCTGTAGAAAAGTGCAATTCAAAGGCACGAGCAAACTGAGGATTAAGATCATCAACAATCAAGATTTTTTTAATTGTAATTAGTAACTATACTGTGACAAAAAATTTGGATTGGTGTAAATAGTTTGCAAGACGGCCTGGCACAAAAGGATGGCAGGCAGGAGGTAGATGCAATTCAAGGACAATAGGAGACTTATTACTGACAGTCTAAACAGTGATGATTGACAATTTTTGCAATACTGTTAACAGAAATATGATTGCTGACAACAATTGGCTAGGTGGGGGCCTGGCTCACAGCAGGCTGCAAGGCAGGAGGAAAGTGCTATTCAATGGCACCAGCAAACTGAGGATTCAAATCACAGCAACTATTACCAAAAATTTTAATTTTTAATTATTAGAATACTGTCACAACAAATATGATTGGTGTAAATATTTTTTAAGTAGGCCGGGCACACAGGCTTGGAAGGCTGTAGAAAAGTGCATTTCAAAGGCACGAGCAAACTGAGGATTAAGATCATCAACAATCAAGATTTTTTTAATTGTACTTAGTAACTATACTGTGACAAAAAATTAGGATTGGTGTAAATAGTTGGCAAGACGGCCTGGCACAAAAGGATGGCAGGCAGGAGGTAGATGCAATTCAAGGACACTAGGAGACTGATTACTGACAGTCTAAACAGTGATGATGGAAATTTTTGCCATACTGTTAACAGAAATATGATTGCTGACAAAAATTGGCTAGGTGGGGGCCTGGCTCACAGCAGGCTGCAAGGCAGGAGGAAAGTGCTATTCAATGGACCAGCAAACTGAGGATTCAAATCAAAGCAACTATTACCAAAAATTTTAATTTTTAATTATTAGAATACTGTCACAACAAATATGATTGGTGTAAATATTTTTTAAGTAGGCCGGGCACACAGGCTTGGAAGGCTGTAGAAAAGTGCAATTCTAGGACACGAGCAAACTGAGGATTAAGATCAACACTAAAATGTTTTTTTATTTAAATTAATAACTATGCTGTCTGTGACAGCAATTATGATTGGTGTAAATAGTTGGCTAGATGGCCTGGCACAAAAGGCTGGCAGTGGCAGGCAGGAGGTAAATGAAATTCAATGGCACTAGGAGACTGAATATTTGCAGTCCAAAAAAATTATGATTTTTTTTTTTAATTACTGTTACAAGAATTGTGATTGGTGCTACTAATTGGCTACTTGGGCCTGGCAGACAGGCTGGCAGATATGGGTCGTGGATGGTAGGTAGGGCAGCAATTTAACACAGTATGCTGTGTAAGTGACAAAAACACAGGACTGATAAAAAATTAAGTTACATTACACTAGCAAAATATTTTAAAATTTTAGATTTTTATATTAAAATTATGTTAAGAAGTGCAATGCACATATGACTCTATGAGTGATTGCACTGGCTGGCTGCTACGTAGGGCAGCAATTATAACAAAAGTATGCTGTGTAAGTCAGATAGACAGTTAGACACAGGCCTGATAGAAAATACAATTAGATTACACTAGCATAATGATTTAAAGACTTTTTTTTGGAAATTTTAAGAAAAAGGTTAAGCACATACATATGAGTCGTGGCTGATAGCCTTGGAAGGGCAGCTATTAAAAACAGTAGGCTCTGTAAGTCGGATACACACATGCCTGACAGAAAATACTATTAGATTACACTAGAAAAATGATTGAAATTATATTTTGGGGGGGGAAATTAAAAAAAGGTTAAACACATATGAGTCGTGGCTCATAGACTAGGGAGGGCAGCAAGTAAACACAGTAGGCTCTCTATGGCCTAGATTTGGAGTTTGGCGGTAGCCGTGAAAACCAACGTTAGAGGCTCCTAACGCTGCTTTTAGGCTAACTCCGGTATTTGGAGTCACTCAAAAAAGGGTCTAACGCTCACTTTTCAGCCGCGACTTTTCCATACCGCAGATCCCCTTACGTCAATTGCGTATCCTATCTTTTCAATGGGATTTTTCTAACTCCGGTATTTAGAGTCGTGGCTGAAGTGAGCGTTAGAAATCTAACGACAAAACTCCAGCCGCAGAAAAAAGTCAGTAGTTAAGAGCTTTCTGGGCTAACGCCGGTTCATAAAGCTCTTAACTACTGTACTCTAAAGTACACTAACACCCATAAACTACCTATGTACCCCTAAACCGAGGTCCCCCCACATCGCCGCCACTCGATTAAATTTTTTTAACCCCTAATCTGCTGACCGCCACCTACGTTATACTTATGTACCCCTAATCTGCTGCCCCTAACACCGCCGACCCCTGTATTATATTTATTAACCCCTAATCTGCCCCCCACAACATCGCCGCCAGCTACCTACAATAATTAACCCCTAATCTGCCGACCGCAAAGCGCCGCCACCTACATTATAGCTATGTACCCCTAATCTGCTGCCCCTAATACCGCCGACCCCTATATTATATTTATTAACCCCTAATCTGCCCCCCTCAACGTCGCCTCCACCTGCCTACACTTATTAACCCCTAATCTGCCGAGCGGACTGCACCGCTACTATAATAAAGTTATTAACCCCTAATCCGCCTCACTAACCCTATAATAAATAGTATTAACCCCTAATCTGCCCTCCCTAACATCGCCGACACCTAACTTCAATTATTAACCCCTAATCTGCCGACCGGAGCTCACCGCTATTCTAATAAATGTATTAACCCCTAAAGCTAAGTCTAACCCTAACACTAACACCCCCCTAAATTAAATATAATTTTAATCTAACAAAATTAATTAACTCTTATTAAATAAATTATTCCTATTTAAAGATAAATACTTACCTGTAAAATAAATCCTAATATAGCTACAATATAAATTATAATTACATTGCAGCTATTTTAGGATTAATATTTATTTTACAGGCAACTTTGTAATTATTTTAACCATGTACAATAGCTATTAAATAGTTAAGAACTATTTAATAGCTACCTAGTTAAAATAATTACAAAATTACCTGTAAAATAAATCCTAACCTAAGTTACAATTAAACCTAACACTATACTATCATTAAATTAATTAAATAAAATACCTACAATTACCTACAATTAAACCTAACATTACACAATCAATACATTAATTAAATACAATATCTACAAATAACTACAATGAAATAAACTAACTAAAGTACAAAAAATAAAAAAGAACTAAGTAACAAAAAATAAAAAAATATCTACAAACATAAGAAAAATATTACAACAATTTTAAACTAATTACACCTACTCTAAGCCCCCTAATAAAATAACAAAGACCTCCAAAATAAAAAATGCCCTACCCTATTCTAAATTAATAAAGTTTAAAGCTCTTTTACCTTACCAGCCCTGAACAGGGCCCTTTGCGGGGCATGCCCCAAGAAGTTCAGCTCTTTTGCCTGTAAAAAAAAAACATACAATACCCCCCCCCAACATTACAACCCACCACCCACATACCCCTAATCTAACCCAAACCCCCCTTAAATAAACCTAACACTAAGCCCCTGAAGATCATCCTACCTTGTCTTCACCTCACCAGGTATCACCAATCCGTCCTGGCTCCAAAATCTTAATCCAACCCAAGCGGTGGCTGGCGATCAATCATCCGGTGGCTGAAGAGGTCCAGAAGAGGCTCCAAAGTCTTCATCCTATCCGGGAAGAAGAGGCGATCCGGACCGGCAACCATCTTGATCCAAGCAGCATCTTCTATCTTCATCCGATGACGACCGGTTCCATCCTGAAGACCTCCACCGCGGACCCATCTTCATCCGGCGACGTCCAACTGAAGAATGACGGTTCCTTTAAGGGACGTCATCCAAGATGGCGTCCCTCGAATTCCGATTGTCTGATAGGATTCTATCAGCCAATCGGAATTAAGGTAGGAATATTCTGATTGGCTGATGGAATCAGCCAATCAGAATCAAGTTCAATCCGATTGGCTGATCCAATCAGCCAATTAGATTGAGCTCACATTCTATTGGCTGTTCCGATCAGCCAATAGAATGCGAGCTCAATCTGATTGGCTCTCTTCAGCCACCGGATGATGGATCGCCAGCCCCCGCTTGGGTTGGATGAAGATTTTGGAGCCAGGACGGATCGGTGATACCTGGCGAGGTGAAGACAAGGTAGGATGATCTTCAGGGGCTTAGTGTTAGGTTTATTTAAGGGGGGTTTGGGTTAGATTAGGGGTATGTGGGTGGTGGGTTGTAATGTTGGGGGGGGGATTGTATGTTTTTTTTTTTACAGGCAAAAGAGCTGAACTTCTTGGGGCATGACCCGCAAAGGGCCCTGTTCAGGGCTGGTAAGGTAAAAGAGCTTTGAACTTTATTAATTTAGAATAGGGTAGGGCATTTTTTATTTTGGGGGTCTTTGTTATTTTATTAGGGGGCTTAGAGTAGGTGTAATTAGTTTAAAATTGTTGTAATATTTTTCTTATTTTTGTAGATATTTTTTATTTTTTGTAACTTAGTTCTTTTTTATTTTTTGTACTTTAGTTAGTTTATTTCATTGTAGTTATTTGTAGATATTGTATTTAATTAATTTATTGATAGTGTAGTGTTAGGTTTAATTGTAGGTAATTGTAGGTATTTTATTTAATTAATGTAATGATAGTATAGTGTTAGGTTTAATTGTAACTTAGGTTAGGATTTATTTTACAGGTAATGTTGTAATTATTTTAACTAGGTAACTATTAAATAGTTCTTAACTATTTAATAGCTATTGTACATGGTTAAAATAAATACAGTTACCTGTAAAATAAATATTAATCCTAAAATAGCTACAATGTAATTATAATTTATATTGTAGCTATATTAGGATTTATTTTACAGGTAAGTATTTATCTTTAAATAGGAATAATTTATTTAATAAGAGTTAATTAATTTTGTTAGATTAAAATTATATTTAACATAGGGGGGTGTTAGTGTTAGGGTTAGACTTAGCTTTAGGGGATAATACATTTATTAGAATAGCGGTGAGCACCGGTCGGCAGATTAGGGGTTAATAATTGAAGTTAGGTGTCGGCGATGTTAGGGAGGGCAGATTAGGGGTTAATACTATTTATTATAGGGTTAGTGAGGCGGATTAGGGGTTAATAACTTTATTATAGTAGCGGTGCGGTCCGGTCGGCAGATTAGGGGTTAATAAGTGTAGGCAGGTGGAGGCGACGTTGTGGGGAGCAGATTAGGGGTTAATAAATATAATATAGGGGTCGGCGGTGTTAGGGGCAGCAGATTAGGGGTACATAGGGATAATGTAAGTAGCGGCGGTTTACGGATCGGCAGATTAGGGGTTAAAAAAAATATGCAGGTGTCAGCGGTAGCGGGGGAGGCAGAATAGGGGTTAATAAGTGTAAGGTTAGGGGTGTTTAGACTCGGGGTACATGTTAGAGTGTTAGGTGCAGACGTAGGAAGTGTTTGCATAGCAAACAATGGGGCTGCGTTAAGAGCTGAACGCGGCTTTTTTGCAGGTATTAGGTTTTTTTTCAGCTCAAACAGCCCCATTGTTTCCTATGGGGGAATCGTGCACGAGCACGTTTTTGAGGCTGGCCGCGTCCGTAAGCAACTCTGGTATCGAGAGTTGAAGTTGCGTTAAAAATGCTCTACACTCCTTTTTTGGAGCCTAACGCAGCCTTTATGTGGACTCTCAATACCAGAGTTATTTTTATGGTGCGGCCAGAAAAAAGCCGGCGTTAGCTACGCGGGTCCTTACCAACAAAACTCCAAATCTAGGCCTATGTCAGCAAAACACACAGGCCGGATAGAAAATTATATTAGATTACACTAGCAAACAAATTTAAACTTTTTTTTTTTTTTATATTAAAATTAAGGTGAAGGAGAATAGATATGAGTGCTGGGTGGCTGCCTGGCACAGACCAATTAACCAAAAGACTGAAAAAAAAAGAGGTATATTAATGCTGAGTGAGCCTGACAGACACAGGCATGATAGTAAATGTAATTAGATTACACTAGAAAAATATTTTTTTGTGTTTTTTTTTAAAATTAAAAATAATGTTATAAACGGATATTAACACTGGTGGCTGCTGGCTGGCACAGAGCAATGAACCAGAGTATATGCTGTGTGACACTGGCCTGATAGAAAATGAAAAAAAATTACACTAGAAAAATAATTATATTTTTGGGTTAGTTAAATTTAAACTAATGTTGTTAGGGAGATATCAGTGGTGGCAGTAGTCACAGCATATGCTGTGAGCCTTAAACACACAGCTGAAAGCCAGGCAAATGCTAATAAAAAAAAAACGACAAAAAAAAAAAAAAAAACGGCACGAAATATAGCCCTAAAAAGGGCTTTTTGGGGTGCTGTGCTTGCAGCAGAGATGAGTGGAGTCCTTCTGGACTGTAAATAGGTGAAAAGAAAGACAGCGCCTCATAGTGCAAGTAGGTTCCAACAATAATGGATCACACTGAACAAATAACAGGTGGTAATATACTCACAAGGTTATTGGCACCTTTATTGAAAGAGGTGCAAAAAGGCAGACTGACGTTTAAATCAGCAGTCAGTACGCTGGAGCCAACTCGATTCAACTTTCCTGGGTGGGCCGCTGTGGACTCTCCACTTTTAGACAGGAGCGGAATACTCTGGTGTTGTGCTGTATAACTGAACAGTGGACGGTGTTGTATTTGGCAGGCAAAGTAAAAAGCAATTGATGCTGGGATAGATAAAGTTTAAAAACACTTTATTGTATGAGCTTAGGACGCGTTTCTCGGCCGCAAGCTCCTGGCCGTTTCATCAGATAAAAATATGTTACACATGTAGTTACAAAAGGTGTTTAAAAAGCCTGCCAATGAATTTGATTGGTCCCGGTCTGACCAATCTCAAAGTGATACAATTTTAAAAAGAAAAAAACAACAATGTTACAACATTTGATATGTCATTAACAGAGTAAATAAGTTACGATACCAGATGTTATATTCATATACATATGACAGAAATCCTACCGACCTAAACAACAAATTAGTTTATCTGGTAGATCGTATAATGTGAACCTCGTTGACCTATGTGAAACATCTAAAAAATCTAAATATATTGGTTTCTTATTAAAAATTACAAATAAAATATGCTTGATCTGAAGAAGAAATCCTAAGAGTTTGTCCATTATAAGTTTGTAAAAAGTGAAAAATCAATATAGTGTAAGATGTGAAAGAAAATAATTTCCAAATATGAAGCAGAAAACAGAGCTCTAAGGGGGGAGAAGTGTTAACCTCTTAGCCTCCATGGGGTTTTTTTTGTTAAGCAAAAAGACGACTATGTATAGGTCCGCCAGCAGTCAGTAACAGCAATATTTTGTCTGTCTCCTACCATGTTTAGATCCTGTGTTCTCTATCTATGTGCTTAGTAAGACTGCTGCGGTATTTGGAAAGTGATGTGCTGTAATCGGATCTCTGTTTGGGGAATGTGTCAGGGGACCCGAGAGAAAGATTATTTGTTTAAAAACGATCTTGTATGGATAATAATTGAGAACTGGTAACATGTACCGTTATCTGTATGTGTGTTCCCTATTTTTATGTTATATGCAATGGCTTTGCTAATTATTTCGGTTTTGTATATATGGGGTCAGATAAAAAATAATGGTAAGAAAAAATCTATATATTGTGTTGAGATGATTTTATTCTTCTATAAAAATCTACTGATAGAATAGTAATCTAAGAATTATAGGTGACCAAAAAATAGAAAAAGAAATGTTAGGATAATTTAGTTGAATGCTGCTAGATCTAGATTAGAATTCAGACCCAATGGGTGTAGGGTTTTTAATTTGTGGATCCAGAAAGTTTCACGAATCCTTAACTGAATGATTCTGTTGTAATCTGTGGATGGCGGAATGTAATCTATGGGATAAAATGTGAAAATATCGAAATTTCCTTTGTGTTTATTTAAGCAATGCTCGGGAATACTGTGTTTAATCTTTTTTTTGGTACAATTTTTGCAGTTGCGCCAATGTTCCCCCCAACGTACCTTGGCTTTTCTAGAGGTACGTCCTACGTACTGGATCCCACAACAGCACTCCAGGACGTACACTACAAATATTGAATTACAATTCATAAATCTGCTGATAGTGAAAACTTCACCACTAACGAATGATTGAAAAGTCTTTTTTCCAGATGTTATAACTTTGCATGTATTGCACTTCTTTTGTCCACATTTGTAGACTCCTATTCTGTCCATAAAAGAGGGGATGGTTTTTTGTTTTGTGGTCAATTGTGTGTTGTGTAATATATGTTTCACCTTTTTGCTTGGTGCCAGTTTACTCCTGAGTGTCGGTGCTCTGGTGTATACTATCTTTGGATGCTCTCCCACGATGGTTTTTAGAAAAGGGTCTTTCCTGATAATATGCCAATGTTTATTGATTGCTTCCTGTATCTGTGTGTGGTTGCTATTATATTGGGTTATGAATAAGGGTTCTGAGGCATAATTGTCCTCTTTGTTTATCGTTGGTTTATTTTTATTCAATAGTTTGTCTCTATGTAGATCTCTAACTTTATTGAGACAGTTGTCTAATAGAGCTAATGAATCTGTCATATATGATCTTACTTTGCGTTTCAAAAAAAGTCATGTCTGAGCAATTGCGTTTTATCCTTTCAAATTGGCTATATGGGATGTTATGTAACCATTTTTTGTGATGGTTGCTTGTGTAATCTAAATAACTGTTATTGTCTACTTTTTTGAAAAAGTTTTTGAGCTTAAATTGCCCTCTATGTCCCAGCCTAAAGTGAGGTCTAAAAAATCTATCGTTACAGAGTTGATGTTGGCTGTGAAAGTCAGGCCCATGTCATTCTTATTTAGAGATTCTGTAAAAGTATGTGCTGTTATTGGGTCGCCCCTCCAAATAAAAATCAAATCATCAATGTAGCGGCCATAGAACACCAGATTCGCCCCGGCTGAGGAGTTGTAAATATATGTTTCCTCAAAACAGCCCATAAACAAATTGGCGAAGCTGGGGGCGAATCTGGTGCCCATGGCCGTACCCTTGATTTGTAAATAATAAACGTCCTGATAGATAAAATAATTGTGTTTGAGAATGAACTCAATACATTCTAAGATGAACTCTTTCTGTATTTTGGGCATATATAAATCACGGTTCAAAAAAACTGAAGTGGTTTGTAGACCCAAATTGTGTGCTATGTTGGAATATAATGCACTGACGTCACATGTGATCCATATGAGGTCTCCTGTGTTTTTGAATTTTTGGATCTTTTTTAAAAGGTCTGTACCATCTTTGATGTATGATTTTAGACCTAAAACATATTTCTGTAAAAAAATATCAACGTAATATGATAAATTATAGGTGAGATTATCTATGCCGGCAATAATAGGGCGGCCTGGAGGATTAAATAAACTTTTGTGAATCTTTGGTAAGTGGTAATAGTGGGCCACACTCGGATTACTGACTTTCAAAAATCTATGTTCCTCTTTATTGAGAATGTTGTTTGTGACACCCTTATTAATTAAAGTTTGATATAATGTGAGAAATTGTGTGGTGGGATTGTGTGATAGGACTCTGTAGTATTCTGTATCCTTCAGTATCCTATCTGCTTCTAGGAGGTAATCGCTCAGATTCTGAACAATAATTCCTCCCCCCTTATCGGCATCACGGATGATTATATCTGAATTGTTTGTTAGAGACTGTATGGCTATTTTGTCACCCTGTCTTTTAAAGAAGTTCCTTTTGGTGTTTTTCTTTTTAATTTTTTCGAAATCCTCTAGAACTAGGTTCTGGAAGACTTCTATGTAATGATTTAGACCGGGAGGGGAAAAGGATGATTTTATTTTCACACCTGTATGTATTATGCCTTCATACAAGTGTGATGTAAAGTCATCCACAGTGCTATATATAGTAGGTATGTTATTTCCATAATCCATATTGTCTGTGAGGATACATACTGTATTCTCTTCTCCTAGATTGTTTTTTCTGATGTTCTTTTGTGCAAAATATTTCTGCAGTGCCAATTTTCTGGTAAAACGATTAAGGTCAACAAAGAGATTGAAATTATTATGTGGGTTAGGTGGACAAAAGGAAAGGCCCTGTTTCAAAACTTTCTTTTCATTTATTGTTAGTTTGTGGGAGGATAGATTGTAAATGCCCTTATCTAGTTCTTTTGATTCTTTTTCTTTGGTGGTAAGGCCTCTGCCTCTGGACCCTCTTGGTCTGTATGGAAAGGTCTTTTTTTTGGGGGGGAATTTTGTTCGTCTGGGGGGTTTTTGAATGTTGGCGCTTTCTCTAAAAAAGGAGATTTAATGGTGGTGTTGGAATTGTTCCTAATCTGTCTCTCTGGAAAAACATTTTCATCTGATGTTGAAGCTAATGGAAAAAACCTGTTATTGTGATGGAAGTTGTTGTGAGAGGTTTTTCTATAATGGTCTTGATCTCTAGTTCTGGATGGACTATATGATCTGTAGTCTGGACGATAAGATCTTTGTTCTTGCAATCTATGATTGTAATTAGTATTGGAGTCTTGCTCCCTATGGTTATGTGAATAATTTCTGGGTGTTTCATAATTTCTATTGTGGTTATCTCGTCTGTAATATTGATCATATTGGTTGGGATTCTCAGAATATTGTTGTTTATCCCATGTATCATTTCTATTTCTATTCTGTTCAAATCTGTTATGACGGGGTTGGTCATCCCATGGTTCTTGTCTAGTGTGTTGATAATGTTGATGGTGAAATGTTTGTTCACGTTTATCTGATCTATTGTGATAGTGTCTGTTTTCAGAATACTGATGATTGGAGTAAAAATGAGTGTGTTCTTGTCTCCTTGGTTGTCTGTAGTTTGGTCGGTATGTGAACCTATTTTTGTTATCTGTGTAATTGTTCCCTTGATGGGTATGTTTATTGGGTACTGCATAGTTGTTCCCTAAGTTATTGTGGTTGCTTCTTATTTGTCGCGTCTCCCTGTCCCCTGACACATTCTCAGAGTTTTCCACATTTTCTTCTGGAGATAATTGTGTTGGCCTGTTATAGGTGTAAACTTGGTTTTTAAGGTAATCCTCATTATCTCTCTCTAACTTCTTTTTTTTGGATGAAACTAGTTCTTCTTGGAATTTGTCAGTACGTTCATGCATTCTTTTTAGAAGCCGTTTATAATCTGGATTATCCAAGTGTTTGGTTAAATCACTTTGGATTTTTTCAATATTGTCACTGCATTTATCAGATAGAACGCGTCTGTGTTCTATAAGGATTTTCATCAGATCAAATGCGCAATCATTCAGAATCTTGTACCATTTTTCAAGGAGTTCCGTGTCCTCCTTGAAAGAACAGTGTTTAAGAACACGTAGGCCCCTGGGGATTAGTTTAATTTCAAAGTATCTTTCTAAAGTGGTGAGATCCCACCAATGCCGGTGCTCCTTTAATATTTCATCTTCTAAAGCATGAAAGAGATCCTTCATAGATAGAGTTGTGTTTGAATCTATTTCTATTTCTGTTGGATTGGAATTTGATTGCCCTAATAGATTATAAGTAGATCTTTTTTGTTTCTTTCCTCTCTGGATTGCATTTTGAGGTGGTTGTGGAATATTATGTAAAATGGCAAAGTGCCGTTAAAAAGGCTGCACTGCTATGTGTGATCAAAGTGAAAGTGGAGAAATCCCTATTAGAAAATAGGTAATAGCATGCGCCAAATATGTTTGGAATATGAAAGAAAAAATTAAAATATATTAATAAAGTGACACATACGTGAAAATGGTAAAAAATATAGTTGGTGTGGGGGGAAAATTTGATTAAAGACTGATGTGAAATAAAATATATATACGCATCTACACATATATATATATATGTATATATAAAAATATATAAAAAAGAATTAATTTTTCTAGTAGTGTAAGTCAAATTGACTAATCCCCAGTGGGTGGTGCGTGGACAAAGGAGATGATATCGCTAAAACATTAAGTGCAAAAATAAAATACTTGATAGTGAAATCAATCCATATGTGAAAGTATATATATCTCTACGAGAAAACAAAAACAACAATAAAAATGTATATATCCAAGGTGTGTATACTAGTAATCAAACAGTTCTTAATATATAACCAACAAACTTATCGTGATATAAGTCCCATAGCAGATGGTGCTGGCAGGTGAAGCCGACAAATGTCAATGTCTCTGCGAAAATGTTTTCTTTGAAACTTGTAGATGTTTTGCAGTCAGTGGAAATTCACCAAAAGACAGGCAGCTGGTCTTGGGTGTGTCTGATCGAGTAACACAGTTTCTAAAATCGGTGAAAAGAAAGACAGCGCCTCATAGTGCAAGTAGGTTCCAACAATAATGGATCACACTGAACAAATAACAGGTGGTAATATACTCACAAGGTTATTGGCACCTTTATTGAAAGAGGTGCAAAAAGGCAGACTGACGTTTAAATCAGCAGTCAGTACGCTGGAGCCAACTCGATTCAACTTTCCTGGGTGGGCCGCTGTGGACTCTCCACTTTTAGACAGGAGCGGAATACTCTGGTGTTGTGCTGTATAACTGAACAGCGGACGGTGTTGTATTTGGCAGGCAAAGTAAAAAGCAATTGATGCTGGGATAGATAAAGTTTAAAAAACACTTTATTGTATGAGCTAAGGACGCGTTTCTCGGCCGCAAGCTCCTGGCCGTTTCATCAGATAAAAATATGTTACACATGTAGTTACAAAAGGTGTTTAAAAAGCCTGCCAATGAATTTGATTGGTCCCGGTCTGACCAATCCCAAAGTGATACAATTTTAAAAAGAAAAAAACAACAATGTTACAACATTTGATATGTCATTAACAGAGTAAATAAGTTACGATACCAGATGTTATATTCATATACATATGACAGAAATCCTACCGACCTAAACAACAAATTAGTTTATCTGGACTGTAAATACACTATCTGGACTGTAAATACACTAGCCTAGCTATGTTTTTCCTATTAATGTCAGGAGCAAAAACACAACACGTCCTCTCATTAAGAAAGCAAGGTCGTTATGAGTCTAAAAAGCGGATTCCGAGTACCTGGGAGTGTCTGTGAGGGAGTGTCTGATGTTGATTGGCTCTAATGTGTCAGGCGGCTGTGACATAAAGGGTCAAAGTTTCCACAATGATGACACATAGGGGTGGATCGAACATCGCCATGTGTTCGCCCACAAACGCGAACGCAAACAAGCTATGTTCGCTGTGAACCGTTCGCGGGTGAACAGTTCGGGACATCACTAGTCAGCGAGTGTGCAACCCGAACGGGCACACATGTGAGGGCACACGTCGTTGGGAATGGCCGTGTTTTTTTCTATGTTTTACAAATCACATAAGCTACGCAAGCGAAGCTGCGGGCAACAGCTAGTATATGCATATATGTGTATACATGTGTATATATATATTTATATATATATATATATATATATATATGTTTAAATGTATATATATGTATGAATGTATATATATATAAAACACATAAATACACATGCATATACATATATACGCATATATATATATATATATATATATCCACATGCACATATTTATATATATATACAGGGAGTGCAGAATTATTAGGCAAATGCGTATTTTGACCACATCATCCTCTTTATGCATGTTGTCTTACTCCAAGCTTTATAGGCTCGAAAGCCTACTACCAATTAAGCATATTAGGTGATGTGCATCTCTGTAATGAGAAGGGGTGTGGTCTAATGACATCAACACCCTATATCAGGTGTGCATAATTTATTAGGCAACTTCCTTTCCTTTGGCAAAATGGGTCAAAAGAAGGACTTGACAGGTGCAGAAAAGTCAAAAATAGTGAGATATCTTGCAGAGGGATGCAGCACTCTTAAAATTGCAAAGCTTCTGAAGTGTGATCATCGAACAATCAAGCGTTTCATTCAAAATAGTCAACAGGGTCACAAGAAGCGTGTGGAAAAACCAAGGCGCAAAATAACTGCCCATGAACTGAGAAAAGTCAAGCGTGCAGCTGCCAAGATGCCACTTGCCACCAGTTTGGCCATATTTCAGAGCTGCAACATCACTGGAGTGCCCAAAAGCACAAGGTGTGCAATACTCAGAGACATGGCCAAGGTAAGAAAGGCTGAAAGATGACCACCACTGAACAAGACACACAAGCTGAAACGTCAAGACTGGGCCAAGAAATATCTCAAGACTGATTTTTCTAAGGTTTTATGGACTGATGAAATGAGAGTGAGTCTTGATGGGCCAGATGGATGGGCCCGTGGCTGGATTGGTAAAGGGCAGAGAGCTCCAGTCCGACTCAGATGCCAGCAAGGTGGAGGTGGCGTACTGGTTTGGGCTGGTATCATCAAAGATGAGCTTGTGGGGCCTTTTTGGGTTGAGGATGGAGTCAAGCTCAACTCCCAGTCCTACTGCCAGTTTCTGGAAGACACCTTCTTCAAGCAGTGGTACAGGAAGAAGTCTGCATCCTTCAAGAAAAACATGATTTTCATGCAGGACAATGCTCCATCACACGCGTCCAAGTGCTCCACAGCGTGGCTGGCAAGAAAGGGTATAAAAGAAGAAAATCTAATGACATGGCCTCCTTGTTCACCTGATCTGAACCCCATTGAGAACCTGTGGTCCATCATCAAATGTGAGATTTACAAGGAGGGAAAACAGTACACCTCTCTGAACAGTGTCTGGGAGGCTGTGGTTGCTGCTGCACGCAATGTTGATGGTGAACAGATCAAAACACTGACAGAATCCATGGATGGCAGGCTTTTGAGTGTCCTTGCAAAGAAAGGTGGCTATATTGGTCACTGATTTGTTTTTGTTTTGTTTTTGAATGTCAGAAATGTATATTTGTGAATGTTGAGATGTTATATTGGTTTCACTGGTAAAAATAAATAATTGAAATGGGTATATATTTGTTTTTTGTTAAGTTGCCTAATAATTATGCACAGTAATAGTCACCTGCACACACAGATATCCCCCTAAAATAGCTATAACTAAAAACAAACTAAAAACTACTTCCAAAACTATTCAGCTTTGATATTAATTAGTTTTTTGGGTTCATTGAGACATGGTTGTTGTTCAATAATAAAATTAATCCTCAAAAATACAACTTGCCTAATAATTCTGCACTCCCTGTATATATATATATATATATATATATATACAGTCATGGCCAAAAATATGGGTACCCCTGCATTTCTGTCAGATAATGCACCACTTTGCCCAGAAAATTGTTGCAATACAAATGTTTAGGCATACTCATATTTATTTATTTTATTTGTATTGGTATGACACAAGAAAGTGGAGAAAAAAAAGCCAAATCTGGCACATTCCACGCAAAACTCCAAAAATTGACTGGACAAAATTATTGGCATCTTTTCAAAATTGTAAGAAATAATTGCAATTCCAAGTTTGTGATGCTCCTGTAATTTGAAATTAAACTCACCTGTATCAATTAACAGGTGCTAACAATATAGAAATCCCACCGGCAACCAGCTAAAATGGTGAAAAATTGTCTCAACCTTTCTGTTGTGTCTCTGTGTGCCTCACTGAGCATGGAGAAGAGAAAGAGCCGCAAAAAATTGTCTGAGGATTTGAGAACAAAAATCGTGGAAAAGCATGGACAATCTCAAGGTTACAAGTCCATCTTCAGAGATCTTAATGTTCCTGTGTCCACTGTGCGCAACATTGTCAAGAAGTTTACAGACCATAGCACTGTAGCTAATCTCCCTGGATGTGTACGAAATATTTTTTTAATAAAAGATTGCAACAAAGGATTGCTCGAATGATGGATAAAGAACCTTGATAAACTTCCAGACAAATTCAAGCTGACCTTCAGGCACAAGGTACAAATATGTCAGCTCCATCTAAATGAAAAGGGATGCTATGGTAGGAGACCCAGGAGTATCCCACTGCTGACACAGAAACATAAAATAGCCAGATTGGAGTTTGCCAAAACTTACCTGAGGAATTAGTAGAAGTGTGTGTGATAGGAGCGCCTAAGGATTAAAATTTCCTGCTGCTAATGTAGTTTATACCTCAAGGTAAACCAAATAGTATACAAGGTTAGATTAAGATTGGATTTAGCAGCGCTAAAAGCACAGAAATGGTTAAGTATTAAATAAGATATATTTATTCAGTATGGGAAAATAAATAAACAATTAATTAATTAAAATATGTAAAAGTGAAGTAAAAACTAAAATCAATGCAACAAGTAAGGGACGTCTCCCAATCTAAAACAGAGAAGGAAAAACTAAAATGTAAGTTTTCCACTGTTTATGGATATATGTAGCAAGTAACACAGTCCTGTTCAACGCGTTTCACCCCAAAAAGGTTATAAAGCCCTTTGGGGTGAAACGCGTTGAACAGGACTTGCTGCCACATATATAAGACTCATTGCTACTTTCTAGCCACTTTTTTGGGCTTGTTTTAAAGCATACTGAATTTTTCCTGTGATATATACAGTGGAGTTGCTACCTACTTCCTTTTTTCCTAAGGCTCCTAGGATATTGAAAGGAATATCAGCACAATCAATCTCTACATCAACTTGTAATCGTTGGATCAGGATGTGACCTCCGACCTCTAGCACACAGAGGGGAGTCAGGTGACAAAACTCGCCACCGGAGTCCTGCAGACCAACTACCTCACACAGTTAAAAACGGATCGAACGAGGAAGAGAAGCATAAGCACCACCCAAAAGCTTTCACAACCAAAGTAAGGTACCTTTCTTTATCTCATATAGAATCCCTCTGGGTTCATTAATCTGCTGTAGAGGTGAAAATCCTGAAATATACATCCTCCTACATTATCCCCCTGGATGCGGTTAAGCCGCCGAGGGGACTGTGAACTGCCATATTTGAAAAGAGAGCGGTATACCCGCCTGAGGAGTTTGTGAATTGCCACAATCAACACAATAAGAACTGTGTTATACAAAATCCCTGTTCTTATAAGGTTAAAAGTGGCCTTCCCCTGACATCTAGAGACTTCCTTTTCTGAGTACAAGCCAAAAAAGGACACCACAGACTAAGAAATTTGTTGTGGGAAATTGCTATATTGTTTTTATTGAAATTATATCTTTCTGATACATTGTGATAAGCTGCTTAGGTATATATATTTTTAGGCTGTGAGGATTTACTTGTTACATATATCCATAAACATTGGAAAACTTTCATTTTAGTTTTTCCTTCTCTGTTTTAGATTGGGAGACGTCCCTTATTTGTTGCATTGATTTTAGTTTTTACTTCATATTTACATATTTTAATGAATTGTTTATTTATTTTCCCATATTGAATAAATATATCTTATTTAATACTTAACCATTTCCATGCTTTTAGTGCTGCTAAATCCAATCTTAATCAAAACTTACCTGAGGAAGCCAAAATCCTTTTGGGAATGTGCTGTGAACAGATGAAACAAAATTACAGCTTTTTGGTAGAGCCCATCATTCTATTTTTTTCAGAAAAAGAAATGAGGCTTTAAAGAAAAGAATACAGTCCCTACAGTCAAACATGGTGAAGGTTCACTGATGTTTTGGGGTTGCTTTGCTGCTTCAGGCACTGGATGTCTTGACTGAGTGCATGACATTATGAAATCTGAAGACTACCAACGAATTTTGTGGTGCAATGTAGGGCCCAGTGTCAGAAAGTTGGGTCTCCATCAGAGGTCATGGGTCTTACAGCAGGACAATGACCCAAAGCAAACGTCAAAAAGCACCCAGTAATGGATTAAGACAAAGCGATGGAGATTACTCAATCCCATAGAGCACCTGTGGAGAGATCTCAAAACAGCAGTTGGAAAAAGGAACCCTTCCAATCTGAGAGACCTGGAGCAGTTGGCGAAAGAAGAGTGGTCCACAATTCCAGTAGAGAGGAGTAAGACAATCATTGATGCTTACAGGAAGCGATTGATTTCAGTTATTTTTTCCAAGGGGTGTGCTACCAAATATTAAATTGAGGGTGCCAATAATTTTGTCCAGTCCATTTTTGGAGTTTTGCATGGAATGTGTCAGGTTTGGCTCCCCCCGCACTTTTTTGTGTCATACCTGTAATGCTCTATCAGACCGAATTCGGCCAGTAGTCTTGCTATCCTGGCGTCGAGCCAGGATGATAGGGAATATCCCAGAGCAGAGAAAGTTAGTAAGAGGAGGAAGGCAGCACTCACCACAGGCTGGACAGTCCCCAGCGGCAACGGCAGATCAATCCAAGGACAAGCCACTAGAATGGTCAGGCAGGCAGGATTTGGCAACAGTAAAGCAGTCCAAGGGCACGCCACTAGAAAGGTCAGGCAGGCAGGATTTGGCAACAGTAAAGCAGTCTAGAAAAACAGGGGTTAATAAGCAGAGTAGTCATACAGGCAGGGTTCAGCAGAAGTATATCAATCCAGTAATTAAGGGTTATAGCAGGCAGAGTAGTCAGACAGGCAGAGATCATACACGAGTAGGCTAACTGAAACAACAATCTATAACACCAAGGAGCACACAAGGTAACACCTATACTTGGGCAGTGATAGATCTTTGTGCTGGCACTTACATAGGCGCAGGATTCACGCCAGGCATCCGGACCGGCATCAGGAAGAGAGGGGCGTGTGGTGATGACGTCAGCGCCGCACGCATCCGGGTCTGACACAACCCCTGGCAACAAGTAGGGAAGGAGACTCCGCGCCCCTAGCAACGGCTAGAGCGGCGCGGCATGGCAATACCAATACCAACAAAATAAATATAATAATAATAACATGAGAATGCCTAAACATTTGTAATTGCAACAATTTTCTGGGGGAATTGGTGCATTATCTGACAGAAATGCAGGGGTGACAATATATATATAATAGCCCTCTCTAGTCAAACACCTTGTCATTTAACCATATACCTTTAAACCTTATGATTTTTTTTATATTTATATAAAATAATTTTATCAGATAATGTATATATGAGAATAAAACTTTATTTTAACGTACTTATGTTATTTTTTTTTTTTACCCCTTAAACTTTATGCTAGGAGGCCTATTTATCAAAGGTCCGCAAGACCTCGCTGAATGCGGAGAGCAATACGCTCTCTTTATTCAGCATTACACCAGCAGCTCACAAGAGCTGCTGGTGCAACGCTGCCCCCTGCAGACTTACGGCCAATCGACCGCCAGCAGGGAGGTGTCAATCAACCCAATCGTACTCGATCGGGTTGAATTGTGGCTATTCCTGTCCGCCTGCTCAGAGCAGGGTTATGGAGCAGCGGTCTTTAGACCGCTGCTTCATAACTGCTGTTTCTGGCGATTCTGAAGGCTCGCCAGAAACATGGGCCCACAAGCTCCATACGGAGCTTGATAAATGGGCCTCCTAGTCTTCAGTCTCTCTAACCCAATGAGGGCAAATTATGTTGGCGCTCAAATGCAACCATTTTCTTTCAACTTGTAATACCACAACCCCCACTCATTTTAACGTGCCACTTCTAATCTAGCCTTTAATGTACAAAAAACCTTTGTTTGCTTGTATTCATATATGCATGCATTTTTTCTCACTATTGAAAAGTTCACAAGTTAGGCATGGGCATTTGGATCACAAGTTATGAACAGAAGCTCTTAAAATACTAGGATGCAGTTTTCCTTTTGGAGGTTTCCTTCACACATTTTTTAAATATAAGGCTGGTCAGCTTACTTTTGAATAGCAGCAAGTTGGCAAGAAATTTGAATAAGTTCTATTTTAAATGTGAATCAAAATCATAAATCGTAATTAAAGGAACATTAAACTGCTGGGTACAACTACAGTAACATGGTTACTACTCACTATACCATACTATATTTCCTCCTCTATCTGCAGCTCTTTTTAAAGCCAAAGCCATTCTCTTATTTTATCTCACTACAGGATCCCGCTGGTAAAGATCTGCATTTGACCCCATAATTAGGCAATACCTTCCACCCTTAAACTTTGAGATAAATAACTGACAACCACACAATTAACTTGGGTTATAAAGGCCGCAGCTATTTTATTAGCTACAACAAATAATTAACAACAACTGTATAAACTAACATTAACCTCTTTTAAACCCACAATGCTTGCCCAGTAACACTTCCCTAAGTGCTATCCCAAACCTCTATTCAAACCTCTCCTGACCCACCAGGAGGTACCCACTTCAGCAATTATCCTCGAACACAGGCAAGCATTCTGCCAACAGATCTGCTCCCCAGAAAAAATTCTCAGGGAGGGAGGGTGGGAGCTTCTTCCAACTTGCTGGTCCAGAATGAAGAGGTCTTCACTTCCTGAAACCTCTTCTTAAGTACCCTTTAACACCAACACCTCCCCCTCAGCTCCCAACTCTATACAATGTTGCATTCTGCCTTCCTTGGGGTCAAAAGCCCTTACTTCCTACCCTTTGCATTCAGGGCTGCCTTGACCCCATAATTAGGCAATACCATCCATCCTTAAACTTTGAGATAAATAACGGACAACCACACAATTAACTTGGGTTATAAAGGCTGCAGCTATTTTATTAGCTACAACAAATAAATAACAACTGTATAAATTAACATTAACCTCTTTTAAAACCATAATGCTTGCCCAGTAACACTTCCCTAAGTTCTATCCCACACTTCTATTCAAACCTCTCCTGACCCACCAGGAGGTACCCACTTCAGCAATTATCCTCGAACACAGGCAAGCATTCCGCCACAGGCACGGACCCCGTCCGAGCCCCGCCAACACCAACAGCCTTTAAAACCCCTTCCTTCAAATTAAAATTAAATAAGTGAAGTCCAACTTCATTTAAATGAACCCCATCCTGCCTGAAAAAACAGCAGCCAGATTCACCTTCATATTCTACATGCCGAATGGCAACCCCCCCATGATGCTTCACAAAATTACTCATCACCCTATTAACTTTCTTTCTCGCTCCATCCAACTTTTTATTGTCCCAGGCAGCCCACCAATTTAGCCTCTGAATAATTTCCGACCAAACAATACAAAGCTGTGGAAAAAGTTCCAGCAGCCTCCCAACATCATTCTTCATCCTAACAATAAGATCTTTCTGACTCACATACCCTAAATCATTCCCACCAGCATTCATTACCAGGATCCCCGGAGGGCAAAACAATCTTGCCAAGTCAATCACCTTCAACAGCACCTGGTCCCACCTCATACCTCTAATACCCAACCACCGCATGATTACCTCCTCAGCATCAAAACCCAGTTGAAACCCATCGTCCTTGACACCAGCAGCTCTCCTCACCCAGTAAATAAAGGAATGCTCAACAACCCAACAAACCAACGGATCTACAAATCAACAGAAACAAGAAAACATGTTATAACACTAAATTCTGACGCACATAAGATCTAAACTCATCCAAAGACCACCTCCCAATCCCCTTAACATTTGCATCACACATTCACAACATACGTGCTTCAGTAGCTGCCCCTATACGAAAGGAATGTGAACTAAACTCAATCACTGGTAAACCCAAAATCTCCAATGCCTTACGAAATATTGCCACAAACTGAAACTTGGATAAAGAATCCCCATTCACATGCAGTAACAAAGGCCCCCCAACTGCAGATCGCACACCCAAAACATTTTTTAAACCACCCACTGGGCAACAATCCCCTCCAATTGCCCGCAGACAGATCAGCTGGCCCTTGCCCTGCTGATCCATCTCAGATTTCTGCAACCAAATGAAAACCTGCTCACCTTCAACCACTACATCCTCCATCTGAACACCCCCAAGGTCCTGCCTGTTCTTAGACACAATCTCAGAAATTCAAAAAGCCTCAAAAAATGAAAGAACGAACGCTGCACGAAACAGAAAAACCTCATAATCATTGGAACAAACCTTCGGGAGCACCCC
The DNA here is from genome assembly GCF_027579735.1 of Bombina bombina. NCBI lineage: Eukaryota > Metazoa > Chordata > Amphibia > Anura > Bombinatoridae > Bombina > Bombina bombina. The sequence goes on from NC_069500.1 coordinate 840,859,161, forward strand.
AACCACTTTTAAGAGAACTGCAAAAACAACTGGCCTCCTGCCTTCCTTCCATTTCTGTCCCCTGCACAGACTCCTGCCCGCCATTCGAATCACAAAAGACTTTGTAATGTCTTCCCAACCCAGTAATTGGCATAAAAAGGCCAAAGCCGATAACTTCCATCTAACCAATGCCCTAGAAACCTTCTCCACCTGTCAAATAGCCACCCATCGTACCAAAGCCACACTCCAACCTTGCACTGAAAATTGCAATCCCCACTGTATCAGAGGACTATGCCACTCAAACCAAACCTGCCTATACACCCTCCAAGTACTGTCTGCCAGAGCACCCCTCACCAGTTTTATCACCTTGGAAATGCCGCTCTCCACAGTTCCAAAGGACAACGCTCCCCTTCCTCCAGAGCATCCGGGGCCAACGACCTCAACCGTTCCCACTGAAAACGGGAGAGAGGATCAGCAATGTCATTCTTACTCCCAGGAACATGCACAGCCCTGAACAGCATGTTACACCACAAACACTCCAAAACAAACAAGCACAGCAGATAAATCTCCGGAGGAGAAGCCGAGAGGTTGTTTTTTTTTTATTTTTATTTTTTTATTAACCAGCAACAGCATATACATATTCAAAAACAAAAATTCAAAGCCGAAAGACAGTATGTTTACACACAATGCCAAAGCAAAAAAAAGGAGAAAAACAGAAAAAGGCACTTATGCTGTCAAAATAAGACATTATCTTCTTATTGCTGTTATAACATCAATGCCTATTCCAGCCACCTATTATTGGATCCACTATTGCTGGTGATTTTCTTAAATAAACCCATAAAACTGTTAAACAAACAAAACAAAAAAAAAAAACAAAGAACAACAACAACAACAACAACAACAAAAAACTCACAAATTTCCTCTTCTTCTATTTCTTAAACCGTTATATTTCTAAGGAGTGATTAGCAATGTGCTACTTCTAAATGGGTACATTATCTGTTCTTGTTGTGTTTTACCCAAAGATCTTATCAGTGGATCCCATTTTTTCAGGAACAGATATACTTCATTTTCTTTAAATGCTTGTGTAGCATGTTGTTCTAAAATCATTTGTTTCATAAGGAAATTCTTCCACTCCGTAAAACTAGGTTTTTTTCTGTTTTTCCAATTTTTAAATATTATGTTTCTAGCTGTCAATATTACTATGTTTATCAGTCTGATATTTTGCTGCTTCGTTTCTATTTTGTCAACTAAAAAAATTATTTGTTCTATACTTAGATAGTTCTGTCTATTAAGAATCTTAAAGAGCCAGAATTCAATCTTCAGCCAAAATTGTTTGATCATTGGGCAATCCCATATCATGTGGAAAAGATCTGCTGCTAACATTTTACATTTCGGACATTTATCAAACTTTTTATTTCCCCATTCTGAACCTCTTTTTGGAGTATAATAAGTTTTGTAAAGTAATTTTATATGAGCCTCTCTCCATGTCTCTGACATCGTTGTTTTAGCCACGTTTTGGATTGATTTTTTTAAATAATCTATGTCTATCTGAAAGTGGCTCCATTTTTCAGATAGTTGTTCTAAGTTGGCTAACCCTTCTTGAATTAACAACATTTTATACCAAGGTGATATAGAATAAATTCCCTGCTTAACCATCCCTATCCAAGAATCCATTTTTTCCCAATTCCAGACGTATCCGTTGTTCCTAACTAATTTATCTACATAATGTTTTACTTGTAGGAAGGCAAAAAAATCTTTGTTAACCAAGCCGAATTCTTCCTTTAACATCTCAAAGTTCTTCACAAATTTTCCCTCCAAATTTATAATTTGATGTATATACTTCAAACCTTTTCTTTCCCAGTTCTTAAATATCACTGACTTTATGCCTTCAGGAAAAGCCGGATTGTTCTGAATTCCCAAATATTTAGATATACTAAGTTGGATTTTAAGCTTTACACATACTTTTTGCCAGGTCCATATAGGATAATATATCGTTTTTAGCCTTTTCAATTCTATTGGTAATTCCGGACCTGATATATGTAGGAAATTTGTCATTTTAAGTGAAGGAAAAAAATGTAATTCTATTTCTGGTATTGTATAATATGCAATTTCTGAGATCCATTCTATAACTATCCTACTTAAAATTATCCAATTGTAATACTCTAGATTCGGGAGTATAAAGCCCCCATTTTCCCTTTGTAAATATAGTATTTTCATAGAAATTCTAGATTTCTTTCCATTCCAAATACATTTTTGGATATCTGATTGTAATTTTTTTAAATCTTTTTTAAAAATTGGTATAGGGATATTTTGCATGATATTGCATGAGTATTTTAGGGAAGGTTATCATTTTATATAAGTTTATTCTGCCCATTATGGAGAGAGGCAACTTCGACCAAAATTTAAACTTCTCTCTTATTCTCTTAAACAACGGTGTGTAATTCATAGTATACCATCTATCTTCAAACGGGGATATATATTCCTAGATATCTTATGCCTTCCGGAGCAATTTTAAAATATTTCTTGGCTTTAGTGTTAGCTTGACCATTTATCATCATTAATTCGGATTTGCTCGCATTTATTTTATAACCAGAAAAGGTACTAAAATTATTAATTATGTCCATTGTTTTTTTTTAATCACACTTAGATATGCTATGATTTCGCCTCTTATTGCCGTTTTAGATGCCTCCCAAAAGATTTCAGGCCTATTAGCATATTCATAATTATTGCGAGCATAGTCCTGCCATTTTGTAACTAAAAATGTCTTAAACTTCATATTTTCCAGTAGGTATGTTGGAAAACGAAATCTTTTAATTATAGGGTTGTAGATATTTATCTTTAATCTTAGGGTTATCGGAGCATGGTCTGAGAAGATTATCTCTCTAATTGTAGTTTCTGCCTCGATGTCAAACAATTTTTCCGAAATTAAAAACATATCTAGCCTAGAGAAAGTTTTATTAGTTTTGGAAACACAAGTATAATCTTTATTTACTGGATTTTTTTCCCTCCAAATATCTTTAATATTTAAATTATTCATAAATTTCTTAAGAAGTTTAGATTCAAGTTGATCTCTTCTGCTCTTTTTAGAGATTTCTCCGGTTCTAAATCTATCAATTGGTACTTGACAAACCATATTGAAATCTCCACCCAATATAAGTGTGCCCTCTGTCGCCGTCATTAAATGTGCTTGTAGGTCTAACCAAAATTTGGGGGAGTGTTCGTTTGGCCCATATATATTACAAATTGTGATTTTTTTTTTCCCATAACTTCAATTTTTAAGAGTACATATCTCTCATTTGGATCCAAAAAACAGGTTTTCATTTTATAGTCTAGATTTTTCCTTATAAGGATAGCTACTCCTCTCTTTCTACTTTTACACAGGGTTCCTAATACCATGCCCACCAAATTGGTTTTCAATTTGTCCAACTCCTCCTTTTTTAAGTGGGTTTCCTGTATTAATGCTATATCTGTTCCTATCATTTTAAGTTGTTTAAGTATTGCTTTCCTTTTTAATGGAGAAGTAATTCCACCCACATTTCATGAGGTAAATTTAATTAGACCTGCCATGTTTTGGGGGAGGGATAAAAACACATATCTAAACTATAGACAGAAGAGGGGAAAAAAAAAGGAAAAAACGCCACAGCAATTTTAAAATTAAACCAATTATACTTGGTGTGAGGACAAGTGGAAATATCCTTGAAAAAACTAATTTCCCTATAGCCAATACTGTACAACCAGTATAGCCAATACAGCTTATAAACGGTAAACACTTATTTATTTTAACTCCTTCATATATAATTCAGCGTCATTGATATTTTCTAACATTTTGATTCCCTTTGTGTCTTGTATGCGGATCCTGGTGGGATATATTAAAGTAGCATTCAGCCCTCTGTTTATTAATTGGGTGCATATTGGTGCCATCTCTCTCCGTTTGTTAGATACTTCTACAGAATAATCTTGGAAAATCAAAAAATGTTTGTCTTCAATAGTTACTTCTTTTTTTTCCCTATAATAGTGGAGCATTTTTAATTTATCCTGGAAGTTAAGGAATCGAGCAATTACAGGTCTTGGTCTATCATTGCTTCTATCTTCCCTCAATGGTCCTATCCTATGACTTCTCTCAATCAGAAAGGGTAATTCGTTAGCAGGAATTTCTAATATCTCAGGGAGAATGATAGATATAAATTTGTTTAAATCTTTATATTGTGTTTTTTCAGATAAACCTATTATTTTAATATTATTCCGTCTTGCTCTATTTTCGGAATCATCTACTTTAACTTGTAGCTTCCTTATGCTTTGCTCCATTTTGGTTATTTTAGTCTCATTTATGTTATTACTATCTTCTATATCAGAGATCCTTTGCTCTGCCTCGGTCAATCTCCTGGCAAATTGTCTAACTTCAGTTGCTAACCCTGAAATTTCTGCTTTGACCTGATCAAATTGAGGAATAAAGATCTCTGATATGTTTTTAATCAATGTCTGAGTGTCTATTTGGTTGAAGCTCTCGTTATTTATTTCAACTATGGCTTCACTACTTCCTTTGCCTTTCTTATCCCTATTCCTGGCCGCCAATGCTGGAGATTTGCTTTTAGTCTGTGTCACAAATTTCTCCATGTATAAGTGTATCACACTGACTCCCCTAATATGAAGAGTTGTTAGTGTCGGTTACATGTGCAAACAAGAAAAAAAAAAAAAAAAAAAGATAATAATGAAAAAGTGAGTAAAAAAAAATAAAAATTGTGAACCCACTTCATTCGTGAATTATCTGAGTGTATAGTGCCCCCTACCCCCCCCCTCTTTTTTTTTTTTTTTTTGTGTGTATGTGTTGTATTTTAAACAAATTCAATAGTGGATTATGTGATATTAAATAGTGTCAATAATATGACTAGCCTCTGCCTAGTAGGTAGGGATAATTATTAATCTAGGATAAGTGTAGAAGTTGTCTTAAACAAGCTAAATTTAACCAAGTTATCACTTTTATCACCACAGCAAAAAGAAAAAACAAAAATAGTATTAAACTCAGTTCCAGAAACATGAGGTATTTCCAGCACAAGAGGCAAAGTTATTATCTCATTCACTATCAAACTTCTCCTGAAGATAATATTACAGTCTTTGTGAGATCTTATCTGCAGATTATTTCTGTTCTATAGCTATTAGCAGTATAAGAGTCAAAGTCTTAGATTTTCCCAAGCTTGATTTTTCCCGCTTTGTTTATATACTCTTTGTTGAGTATTCAAATCAGTCCTTTTTTCTTGCCCACTATCTCTCTTGTTTCTCTCTCAGAGGTAGTTATTCATTTAAATATCACCATGGGAAAAGATGCAAGACATACGTATACTTTTTCGACAATCCTCTGCAGCTCTAAGTCAACAATCCCAACAATCCCAGCAGTGCCCAGTCAGGTATGTTTATGTCTCAATCACACAGTATAGGCTTAACATACCTCTTAATGTTTAAATCGTTGTATGCCTCTGGTTCTGAAGAGCCGTTTACTTTGCTCACTCCCAACGATAGGCTCGGCACGCCAAACACTGTATTGCCTGCTGGGCTAGGACAGGGAAGACGGCTGCCGATGATGACGACAGCAGCACAGCCTCTCTCCCCTGCTGAAGACCACACACCGCTCCAGAGGCCAACTCTCAGACGGGAAATGTAGGAGAGAACAAGAGAGATACTGCACCGGCTGTGGGCTGCACACGTTCAGGATACCACACAGCTAATCCACTCTAGTACCTAGAGCGCTGATCACAGGTGAGTCCGTTCTTCTACCAAGCTGTCTCTCCCAACCGGAGGGGAAGCCCCACTACCAGCCGGGTGGCCGGACGATCAGCTGACTTCACCGCAGTCCCTTTTCCTAGGGAAGAGCTCCTTCACCCTCGATGGTTATATGATAGATCCCCTTCTTAGGTTCTCCTTTTTTGCTTCCAGTAATGCTGCCCGCACTGTATGGGTTTCTGGTTTTCTGGGAGTTTTGACAAGAACCGGAGTCAGCTTCCAAATTTCCACAAACCAAGTGTGTAGGGCTAGCTGACTTGTATCTTCCAAGAATAGCGTTAGGTTATACACGGTTTCCTTCGTGAATCATTTCGTCAGTTTCCACTTTCCAGCCAACGAATCCTTTCCCCAGATTCAAGCCTAATCCTGGGCTTAGGTTACAGCGTTGAGGGGGAAGGGTGAGAATCCCTTCTAGCTGACGCTAACACGGAGCAGCAGCACACCTACACCTGCTTGCTCCTCCCCTCCGCACACCGGATCTCCCCCATCTATTGTTCTGTCGGCCAGCCGAGAGGTTGTTAATAGCCATCACCACCCCCATGTTATCAGAGTGAAACGTGACTCTCCGATTGCACAGCAGGTCAGCCCAGATGGACATTGCCACCAGCAGTGGAAAAAGTTCTAGGAAAACCAAGTTTTTTGTTAAACCTGCTTCAATCCATGTCGTTGGCCAGGAATCAGCACACCATCGGCCGCTTAAATAGGCCCCAAAACTCAGAGCCCCAGCCGCATCAGTGAACAAGTTAACATCCGTCTCACGGAAACCCACTTGTTGGATCAAAGACCTGCCATTGAAACTCTGAAGAAAAGTCAACCACACCTTAAAGTCCTCCCTAAGCTCCTTAGTGACCCAGATGTGATGAAAGGGCTCTCTTACCCCGACCATCGCCAACGCCAATCTCCGGCAAAAAACCCTCCCAATGGGAATGATTTTACAAGCAAAATTAAGCTTACCCAGAATGGATTGCAATTCTCGCAATTTCAATTTCTGCCGCAAACCTGTCCCGTGAAGCACAGCTTCCAAATCCACCACCCGCATCTCCCGCAGAAGGGAACATTCCCACAAGCAGGAGTCAATCTGAATCCCCAGAAAACTCAGGGAAACGCATGGACCCTCCGTCTTATCTCCAGCAATCGGGATCCCGAACTCCCCCGCCACCTCCTCAAAATGTCTCGTTAGTTCCCTACAAACCCCAGAATCACCCGGGACAAACCCGAAGGCTGGCAAACCACCCATTCAACAAAACTGCTAAACTTCTCAAAGAAGGAACAAGAACCCCATAGGGAGGCAAAGGTCCACAAAATATTCCTCCTCAAAAAAACACCCCAACAGGTGATGACAGGAGGGATGTACCGGAAGGAGGCGGAAGGCCGCCTCCACGTCCACCTTAGCCATGAGAGCTCCAACCCCCGCCGCACAAACCAAAGCCACCGCCTTATCAAAAGACGCATAGGTAACTGCTGACAAACCCACATCAATCCCATCATTGACGGAAGCCCCTTACGCATAGGATAGATGGTGTATCATGCGGAATTGACCGGGAACCTTTTTTGGCAAAACGCCCAAAGGAGACACCCTTAAGTTCTTTAACGGCAATGCCCAAAAGGGGCCAGCCATCCTACCCAATGCCACCTCCTTCAGCAACTTCCCCCTTACAATTCCCGGATGTTCCCTAGCCAAAATCAAATTCTTAGAAACCTGCAAACTCGCCATCTCCACAAATGGAATCCAAAACCCAGAACTAAACCCAGACAACAACAATTCCGCATCCGTCACTTTACCCCGAACTTTAGCGTATTGCCTTAGCCAAGGCACCATCTTTACTACGTTCACCGGCGTCTTATCCCAAAACAGCCACCTCTCCTGCTCTGACACCTGACCTGCCCTTTTTAAAACATTTGGTGAAAGAGTGCAAACCTCCACAGCCCGAGCACTCGTGTTTATATTTACAGGACGATCCAAATCGACATTGGCTCTCATTAAACTGAAATCACAAACCTTTCACATTGAGACAGCGGTACCGGCACCGGTACCCCCACTTGTGGAGCCCCCCCCCCCCCCGACTCGGAAGGACTGCCCCAATCTCAAAGGTGTCATGGTCTCGAGCCATATTCCCATATCCCTATCATCCCAACGCATACTCAGACAAACCGCAATTCGCTGCTGGAATTGCTCGTCATACCGCCACCAAGCTAACCCCCCATAGGTGCGGTAAGCCGACGATATTTCGTCCAAGTAACAGAACAGAGCTGAACCCTGTTCCGGAAATTTCTCAGTAATCACACTGGCCAGGATGCAAAATGCCCTAGACCAATTTCCAAATGTTTTTGGCAGCTTCCTGTACCGCTTCTTCCTCTCCTCTTCCTCCTTCTTACACGTGTCCCCCTTTGAATCCTCCTTAACCTCAACAAACTGATCCACTGGTAACAAAGAAAATATCTCCAGGAATTCCCGCTTTCAAACCTTATCCTTCACCTCCTGTGCCAAATGCAACCCTAATGGCCCAATGTAACATAGACACGGACGCCTAAAGGCCTCTTCAGACACTTTCATAACTCCGCCAACCAAAGAAGCCCCCATGGTAATGGAAGCCGGCCCGCCCACAGCAGGGTCAGTCCTCTCCACCCCTTGACCTATTATTGAGATAGGCCTTACCCCCGGCTGCACTTCTCCAACTGACCTTGCACCCAAACTACCACAAACCTGACCTCCCCATGCTTGTGCCACCTGGGCACCCACCCCACTACTACCAGACATCCGACTCTCAAACAAAACAATTAAATCTTTTAAACCTTGCAACAAAGCCCCAGTACCCACATTCACTGCCACATTGGAAATGTCCCCCCCACCCACTGAAACCACCTCACCTGCCCCCTGAGTTGTCATCACTGATCCTGACGTACTCTCCTTAGCAGGTCTTGAAGACGAGGCTCCCTCCCTTGCCTCCCGGTCTCTCCTAGGCAACGGAGACCTCCTCCTCCGAGACGGGAAAGCCCTTCTGGAAGAAATAGGCTGCTGCCGTTCCCTGCTCCTGCCTCTAGGACTCCTGGTCACTCTGCCCCAAGTAGGCATACCACCGCCATCATACCACCCACGCTTAGCCACAGGAGACTGTGATCTCCTGCGCATTGAAGCAGCTCCAGCACTCATTGCTGCCCTCCCTCCAGCACGGGAGGCAGTAGGCTCCTAAAAAGACAAAGAGACAGCAGACCTCATAAAACCCAAATCCCCACTCCTACATCTGCGTCCATCCCTCTGCAAATTTCCCTCTGCTCCGCGTAGCCCCACATTGTCTATCCGCTGTCCCCTTTGTTTGTGCACTTGCGGATTTAAACTACTTAATAACTGCGCCAAGGCGTCATAATCCCCCACCTGACCAGTTGTAACAGGTCCTGACGATGTCCCAGACACCAGCTCTACTTCATCAAAGTCACTACAAATATCCTCCAACACAATGGAATCCCCATCATGCTGCACACCAATCCCAGCATTCCAAAACACAGCTAGGCAGAAGTACCATCCTGTCTTGAAGCCCCAACTTGTTCCACTGCTGCAAAAGAAAATACATAAAACAAAACCCACAATCCCATTCCCCAATCCCAACAGCCCATAGCCGACCCAACCACCCCACCCCCCATAACACCCCACCAGGAACACCTCATAACCTATGCTTCACCTCCTATCCCAACCTTATCCTTCACCTCCTGTGCCAAATGCAACCCTAATGGCCCAATGGAACATAGACACGGACGCCTAAAGGCCTCTTCAGACACTTTCATAACTCCGCCAACCAAAGAAGCCCCCATGGTAATGGAAGCCGGCCCGCCCACAGCAGGGTCAGTCCTCTCCACCCCTTGACCTATTATTGAGATAGGCCTTACCCCCGGCTGCACTTCTCCAACTGACCTTGCACCCAAACTACCACAAACCTGACCTCCCCATGCTTGTGCCACCTGGGCACCCACCCCACTACTACCAGACATCCGACTCTCAAACAAAACAATTAAATCTTTTAAACCTTGCAACAAAGCCCCAGTACCCACATTCACTGCCACATTGGAAATGTCCCCCCCACCCACTGAAACCACCTCACCTGCCCCCTGAGTTGTCATCACTGATCCTGACGTACTCTCCTTAGCAGGTCTTGAAGACGAGGCTCCCTCCCTTGCCTCCCGGTCTCTCCTAGGCAACGGAGACCTCCTCCTCCGAGACGGGAAAGCCCTTCTGGAAGAAATAGGCTGCTGCCATTCCCTGCTCCTGCCTCTAGGACTCCTGGTCACTCTGCCCCAAGTAGGCATACCACCGCCATCATACCACCCACGCTTAGCTACAGGAGACTGTGATCTCCTGCGCATTGAAGCAGCTCCAGCACTCATTGCTGCCATCCCTCCAGCACGGGAGGCAGTAGGCTCCTAAAAAGACAAAGAGACAGCAGACCTCATAAAACCCAAATCCCCACTCCTACATCTGCGTCCATCCCTCTGCAAATTTCCCTCTGCTCCGCGTAGCCCCACATTGTCTATCCGCTGTCCCCTTTGTTTGTGCACTTGCGGAGTTAAACTACTTAATAACTGCGCCAAGGCGTCATAATCCCCCACCTGACCAGTTGTAACAGGTCCTGACGATGTCCCAGACACCAGCTCTACTTCATCAAAGTCACTACAAATATCCTCCAACACAATGGAATCCCCATCATGCTGCACACCAATCCCAGCATTCCAAAACACAGCTAGGCAGAAGTACCATCCTGTCTTGAAGCCCCAACTTGTTCCACTGCTGCAAAAGAAAATACATAAAACAAAACCCACAATCCCATTCCCCAATCCCAACAGCCCATAGCCGACCCAACCACCCCACCCCCCATAACACCCCACCAGGAACACCTCATAACCTATGCTAAGTGGACACAGCCCACCCGACTCCTTTGCCCCTCACAACCTCCTGAAAAGGCCCCCCATCCATGCGCTAAAAGGCAACCCCCCACACACAAGTACCCGTGTTACCCACACCCCAATGGGCCAATGATATCCCCCAGGGACCTCACACCCACCACCGGGGGGGAGGAGGGGAGGGAGGGAGGAAAAGGAAAGGGGAGGAAAAGGAAAGGGGGGGAAAGGAAAGTGGAGGAAAAGGAAAGGGGAGGACAAGAAAAGGGTGGGAAAGGAAAGGGGAGGAAAAGGAAAGGGGAGGAAAAGGAAAGGGGAGGAAAAGGAAAGGGAAGGAAAAGGAAAGGGAAGGAAAAGGAAAGGGGAGGGGGGGAGGGATCAACCTGGGAGCAGCAAAAGCATCCCAGAAACAGACAAAAAACTCCAAATAGGAAATAGAATTAAAATACACACTATACTTATTGCATGTGTACTAAAGCATTTTATAAGAAAACAACCATACCATAAGTGGTATTGATGAAATTAAGTCCTAATCAGTAGTGTCTCCTAACAAACCTCAAAACCCCACCGTCTCCTGAGGCACCCCAGGCACTAGAAAATTGACCACTAGGAACCTTCTCCCACTGCAACCCATAATCCCTGTTGCCAAGTAGCCCACAGCTCCCAACATACCTCAGCTCAAACAAACCATCCCCCAAACCGCCCCCTATCTGCCTAACGCTGCTCACCTTTTCCCTCCCCCAACACTCCTACCCCTTGAAACACATCCCTCCACCACCACATACCCCCCCCAGCAACAAGCCCAAACACATCGGTAGCTCAGGAGACTTACCTGCAGGCAGCTCCCTGGCCGCTGTATCCCTCTGCTCTGGGTCCTCTTGTAGCTCCGCCCCCTCACTTCCGGCTCATGGTGATGAAGTCACCGCCGCATGGGCCACAGCCACCACCGGAACTAAGCAAGGCTCAGGGCCTAATACCAGACCCCGCTGCGGGGTATTAACCCCTAAACCTAAGTCTAACCCTAACCCTAACACCCCCCCTAACTTAAATATAATTTAAATAAATCTAAATAAAATTAATACAATTAATTTAATTATTCCTATTTAAAACTAAATACTTACCTATAAAATAAAACATAAGCTAGCTACAAACTAATAGTTACATTGTATCTAGCTTAGGATTTATTTTTATACAGGCAAGTTTGTATTTATTTTAACTAGGTAGAATAGTTATTAAATAGTTATTAACTATTTAATAGCTACCTAGTTAAAATAAAGACAAATTTACCTGTAAAATAAAACCTAACCTAAGTTACAATTACACCTAACACTACACTATCATTAAATTAATGACCTAAACTACCTACAATTAATTACAATTAAATTAAATAAACTTAAGTAGGAAAAACAACAAACACTAAATTACAGAAAATAAAAAAACAATTACAATGTTTTTAAACTAATTACACCTAATCTAATCCCCCTAATAAAATAAAAAAAAAACCAAAATAATAAAATTCCCTACCCTATACTAAATTACAAATAGCCCTTAAAAGGGCCTTTTGCGGGGCATTGCCCCAAAGTAATCAGCTCTTTTACCTGTAAAAAAAAATACAATACCCCCCAACATTAAAACCCACCACCCACACACCCAACCCTACTCTAAAACCCACCCAATACCCCCTTAATAAAATCTAACACTAACCCCTTGAAGATCACCCTACCTTGAGACGTCTTCACCCAGCCGGGCACAAGTGGACCTCCAGAGGGGCAGAAGTCTTCATCCGATCGGGGCAGAATAGGACCTCCAGACGGCCAGAAGTCTTCATCCAGGTGGCATCTTCTATCTTCATCCATCCGGAGCGGAGTGGGTCCATCTTCAATCCAGCCGACGCGGAGCATCCTCTTCAAACTGAAGAATGAACGTTCCTTTAAATGACGTCATCCAAGATGGCGTCCCTTCAATTCCGATTGGCTAATAGGATTCTATTTAAGGTAGGAATTAAGGTAGGAAAAATCCTATTGGCTGATGCAATCAGCCAATAGGATTGAGCTCACATTCTATTGGCTGATTTTAATCGAATGCAGTTGTGAACTGCTGGTGCAATACCGCCCCCTAGCAGGGGGTGTCAACCAACCCGATCGTATTGGATCGGGTTGATTTCCCGCGATCTCTGCCCGCCGCCTCAGAGCAAACGGACAGGTTATGGAGCAGCAGTCTTTACTTTACGGTCATTACTTTGCAGTCATAACACGGGGCATCAAGCTTCATACGGAGCTTGATAAATAGGCCCCATGGTCATTTTTAAAAAATATTTTTTTGAAAACGTGATTTAAAAATTCTGGATTTTGAAATTCCAGATTTATGGATTTGTAACTGTACAAATATTAACTTGTAAAAGTACATATTTCCTTAAAAGGACATGAATCCAAATAACATTCTTTCATGATTTAGGTAGAACAAACAATTTTAAACAACTTTCCAATTTACTTCTATTATCAAAATTGCTTTATTCACTTGGTATCATTTGTTGAAGGAGCATCAGTGCACTACTGGTTGATAACTGAACACATTGCTAAGCCACTGACAATAGTTATATATATGCAGCCACCAATCAGCAGCTAGGACCCAGGAAGCAAATTATATAATAGAAGTAAATTGGAAAGTTGTTTAAAATTGTAACTCTGTCTAAATAATGAATGTCTAAATATGACTTTACTGTCCCTTTAAATAAATTCATATTCAGAGAATGATTCTATATCCAGATCCAGAGAGATACAGAAAACATTGTCAATTTACATCCAACCAAGAAGGGGTTATGATGATGATTATTATTATTAGCATTTTTATTTGTGATGCACAAACAGATTCTACAGAATTAACCTTCCAAAAGCCAGCAGCTCACCTACCTGCATGTAGCAGGAGTTCCTAGTATCAGCTGGAACTTCCTGTAAATCAGGTTCAAATTGGGGTCACCGAGGAGAATCAAAAGATTGTAGGATACATTAACTCTACTCACTTACATGATCCAGAAGTTTTGGCCGAAGTTTGTCATCCAGGAGACAAAGATTTCCAGTTCATCTGGGGGAGATCAACACACAGCCAGCTGGTTTGCTGTTGAAAACCAGCCCGCCCCTACTGGCACAAGAGAGTGCCGCCTCGTTTGTGAGTACCCTTATTCTGCTCCTTTATTGGATTTTCTGGTTATATTGATCTACACATGTGGCGCCTCTGTTTTTGTTTTTGTTTTACATCATAGCATCACATTGATGCAACTGCACATAAAAACATCACCATATAAAATTATTTCCTTATTTGAAAATTATTGGAATGAATATCGGAAAAGTCATCTATACGATGTACCGACAGAATAGTCTGCGATCACAATCTACATGTCCATGAATTATTTACTATATTTTGACAACAAAATAGACACCTCAAATTCAACAGCCAAAGGCATTAGATAACTGCTCAACACCCAGAGATTGAATGATAACTAACCCATCAAATAAACTATAACGATATTGCCACCGATTTGTGCATGCTTGCACACACGCACAAAGATTGTGCTGCCTATGCCAAAAAATATCAAACAATACAGAATATGTTATCATCATCATATAAATCATGAAAAAAGTGCAACTACAATATATTGATCATTGGAAAATAGATACAGATACTTATGCAATTTTCCTTTTTTTTTCTCCCTGAGGTATCTCCTGCTTGGTAGACTCTCTATCAACCTAAGGAAAGAGGAAACACTTTGTCAACCCAAGGAATGGATTTTTTTAAAACACTAATTTCGGGAATTTTTTAGTGATTATCAGACCTGTTGAGAAATCCCTTGAAACAAGAGTTTCTGCACTTCAGGTCATGATGCTGATTTTCCAGCACCTGGTTCAGTTTGACACAGCCGCATAACCACTGCTTTAGCTGAAGAGCGTTAGGAGATACGGATGGATACATTTTAGGGCTCTGGAATTGTGTACATTTCTGCCAAGAGCTCTTACCTATCACTTCTATTGCCTGGCCAGTAGTCTTGTTACAGGTAGGAAATCCCACAGCCAAGAAAAGCACAATGTCCCGGATAAGGAGTTTGTAGACAGTCTATACAAAGCCAAAGGAAATACCCGCAGGCAATCCAAAATCAGAATAGCACACCCAGGTAGCAAGAAGCAAAACCTATACACTGGCAACCAAAAGGAAGCAGGACGCACCCTATAAAGAATTAAAGATGCTAAACAGAAGCACCTGCATAAAATAAATAGCATATCAATATAGTAAAGTGTGTCTGATTAAGCAATAGCATACTTAAGACAATATACAGATAGTGTGCCTGCTAGTAGTGAACCTGATCACAAATAATATATACAGTATCTCACAAAGTGAGTACACCCCTCACATTTTTGTAACTATTTTATTATATCTTTTCATGTGACAACTGAAGAAATGACACTTTGCTACAATGTAAAGTAGTGAGTGTACAGCCTGTATAACAGTGTACATTTGCTGTCCCCTCAAAATAACTCCACATACAGTCATTAATGTCTAAAACGTTGGCAACAAAAGTGAGTACACCCCTAAGTGGAAACGTCCAAATTGGGCCCAATTAGCCATTTTCCCTCCCCGGTGTCATGTGACTCGTTAGTGTTACAAGGTCTCAGGTGTGAATGGGGAGCAGGTGTGTTAAATTTGGTGTTATCGCTCTCACACTGTCTCATACAGGTCACTGGAAGTTTAACATGGCACCTCATTGCAAATAACTCTCTGAGGATCTGAAAAAAATCATTGTTGCTCTACATAAAGATGGCCTAGGCTATAAGAAGATTACCAAGACCCTGAAACTGAGCTGCAGCACGGTGGGCAAGACCATACAGCGGTTTCACAGGACAGGTTCCACTCAAAACAGGCCTTGCCATGGTCTACCAAAGAAGTTGAGTGCACGTGCTCAGCGTCATATCCAGAGGTTTTCTATGGGAAATAGATGTATGAGTGCTGCCAGCATTGCTGCAGAGGTTGAAGGGGTGGGGGTTAGCCTGTCAGTCCTCAGACTATACGCCGCACATTGCATCAAATTGGTCTGCATGGCTGTCATCCCAGAAGGAAGCCTCTTCTAAAGATGATGCACAAGAAAGCCTGCAAACAGTTTGCTCAAGACAAGCAGACTAAGGACATGGATTATTGGAACCATGCATGTAGTTCGATGAGACCAAGATAATTTTTTTTGGTTCAGATGGTGTCAAGCGTTTCAACCAGGTGAGGAGTACAAAGACAAGTGTGTCTTGCCTACAGTCAAGCATAGTGGTGGGAGTGTCATGGTCTGGTCCTGCATGAGTGCTGCCAGCACTAGGGAGCTACAGTTCATTGAGGGAACCATGAATGCCAGCATGTACTGTGACATACTGAAGCAGAGCATGATCCCCTCCCTTCGGAGACTGGGCTGCAGGGCAGTATTCCAACATGATAATGACCCCAAACACACCTCCAAGACAACCACTGCCTTGCTAAAGAAGCTGAGAGTAAAGTTGATGGACTTACCAAGCATGTCTCCAAACCTAAACCCTATTGAGCATCTGTGGGGCATCCTCAAATGGAAGGTGGGGGAACTCAAGGTCTCTAACATCCACCAGCTGGTCATAGAGGAGTGGAAGAGGACTCCAGTGGTAACCTTTGAAGCTCTGGTGAACTCCATGCCAAAGAGGGTAAAGGCAGTGCTGCAAAATAATGGTGGCCACACAAAATATTGACACTTTGGGCCCAATTTGGACATTTCCACTTAGGGGTGTACTCACTTTTGTTGCCAACAGGTTAGACATCAATGGCTGTGTGTTGAGTTATTTTGAGGGGACAGCAAATTTACACTGTTATACAGGCTGTACACTCACTACCTTACATTGTAGCAAAGGGTCATTTCTTCAGTGTTGTCACATGAAAAGATACAATAAAATATTTACAAAAATGTGAGGGGTGTACTCACTTTTGTGAGATACTGTATATATATATATATCTGCTCTGAACAGTGCATATGACACAGACAAAATAATTTGAACAGTGTGTCCGTGCTAGCAATCAATAGTGCGCATAAAACATATCACAGCGCATGTACAAAGAGGAACAGCGCTGGGAAAAGCTAAACAATGTGCCCGACACTTCCCCAGAGCATGTCTAACTCCCAGCGTGCTCACAACAGCACTGCACGTTCAGTTTCAATAACGCATCCGGATTAACAGTGCTCCTGAAAACTGCAGCATGCCTGGCTCAGTTATATTTGAGTCGCACATTTTTCACATGCAAATAATATTAATATTATTATCTTTCTTGTTCCATTCCAAAACTAGATTGCTTAACTGCTAAATAAAAAATAGCTAATATATTTGTTTATATTGATCTTTTGCTATTGATGTTAAATAATTACTAATGTCTATTAGTATTAAATTGTTATTGAATTCTATATTAGAAAGACCCGTGAAATGTAATGGTTGTGTTCATATAATTACATTTATTGTTTTTTTCCATCATATATCAATTTATTCTTATTCCATCATGTTCATGTATTATCTACAAATGAATCTTTTGTATAGTTCAAACTTTAGCAGGTGTTAGTTAAGGTCAACATATTCAGTTAAAGATTAATGGGTCATTAGAATAATAGTTATCTAAATAATGAAATTTTATTAGAGTAGGTCAATAAATCTTAATCCTGTTGTGCACTAGAGTTGGTGAGGTTTAGGCAAAATTCATATATGAGGCGTCTCTTATGTTTAATTTTTTTGCCTATTAAGTACTGTACTATGCTGTACACTACACTGTAATATACAAAGGAAACCGCGCACCTCCGATTCACATAATAATTTATCACAAAAGGAAAAATCTGCTATTACAATTGCACTTCCTAGAAAAACAAGAAAAAAAGTTCAGCACTCATCCAATTCAATATGATAGGAAATATCCTCAATGTTTCACAGCTGAGGAATCCTAACATTGGGAGGATGGGTTGGTTACTGTTTTGGGTGTACGAAAAGAAAAATAAGAACTAGATGTTCTGACATCTCTTGTAGTAAAGTTAAGCACAGTGTGGTAGAGCACTTTAAACAAATTCATAATTGTGATGCTACAGGTCTTAAAATTAAAACTATAGACTGGAGTCCTCCCTCGATTGGAGGTCAAAATAGGTTGTTGTCACTGGGAAAGAGAGAATAATTTTGGATTAAAAAGTTAGACAGTTTACAACAGTCTTGGGGAGCCCATTTATTAAGTTCTGTATGGAGCTTGAAGGGCCGTATTTCTGGCGAGCCTTCAGACTCGCCAGAAACACCAGTTATAAAGCAGCGGTCTAAAGACTTTTATTGTTTGTATATGGTGGCATTTATACGCTAGAACTCTCTCTCTCTCTCTCTCTCTCTCTCTCTTATACAGTCATACCTGGTTGTTTTGATAGATTTAGTGAGTTGCATTAATCCCAAAGACTATCAAACAGATATTTTTTCAAATAGCAGTTTCTCTGTACATTAGGTAATAATGTTAAGTGTTTTTACACAGTGAGAATTTTTTATTTTATTTATTTTAAACACAGTGAGACTTTTTTATTTTATTTCTTTTTTTAAGGTCTTTTACTATTTTGGTTTGTATGTATGTATTTATTTCCCCTGTCTGGAAACTTATCATACACTATATTATCAACCCTCTGAAGTACTAAACGTTCACTTAGAGATGTACTATACATTGTTTTATCAAGCTGGCAGTTGCAGAGGTACACTCTTCCAATTGATGTCACTTCCAGTTTAATATTCAAAGTATGGAGGGATACAGCAACATCAGATTATATTTCCAAAGACTCCTGAAGAAGTCTGCAAGGTTTTGCGCAGACGAAAAGTGTTAGGCAGCAACCATACCATCCTCCCAGTGCTAGGATCCCCAGCTGTTACGATTCTAACGTTCTTTTGATACATCCAGAAACTTTTCTCTTTCCAGAAGGACGTTTGGCCACCCAGCAAAACACATTGAGGACATTTCCTATCATATGAGTGCTGATCTTTTTACCTTGTTTTTCTAGTAAGGGCAATTGTATTTTTTCTTTTGTAATAATGTATTATGTGAATCGGAGGTGCGCTGTTTCCTTTGTATATTGTTTAGGAAGATAAAACGCTTCCAGAAGCTGCATCACCTTATATATATATTCATTAGCAAGCTGACAGCCTTATCACATCTTGATTGATTTTATTATATCTTTTTTGTTTGATGTATATTTTATTGTGATTCACATTGTATGGGTTCAGGATTCACACTGTATGGGTTCAGGATTAACAATGTATGGGTTCAGGATTCACACTGTATGGGTTCAGGATTCACACTGTATGGGTTCAGAATTCACACTGTTTGGATTCAGGATTCACACTGTATGGGTTCAGGTTTCACACTGTATGGGTTCAGGTTTCACACTGTATGGGTTCAGGATTCACACTGTATGGGTTCAGGATTCACACTGTATGGGTTCAGGATTCACACTGTATGGGTTCAGAATTCACACTGTATGGATTCAGGATTCACACTGTATGGGTTCAGGATTCACACTGTATGGATTCAGGATTCACACTGTATGGGTTCAGGATTCACACTGTATGGGTTCAGGATTCACACTGTATGGGTTCAGGATTCACACTGTATGGGTTCAGAATTCACACTGTATGGATTCAGGATTCACACTGTATGGGTTCAGGATTCACACTGTATGGATTCAGGATTCACACTGTATGGGTTCAGGATTCACACTGTATGGGTTCAGGATTCACACTGTATGGGTTCAGAATTCACACTGTATGGATTCAGGATTCACACTGTATGGGTTCAGGATTCACACTGTATGGGTTCAGGATTCACACTGTATGGGTTCAGGATTCACACTGTATGGGTTCAGGATTCACACTGTATGGGTTCAGGATTCACACTGTATGGATTCAGGATTCACACTGTATGGGTTCAGGATTCACACTGTATGGGTTCGCATTGTATAGTTTTAACACCAGCAGACAACTACCCACTGACTTTATGTACATTACAACATTTTTCACCAGCAGGTTGTTTAGGTTCCCCTTTTGCGCTGACATTTTCTTGTTTGTTCACTACACTGTATTCTTAGTCATGTACAATAATATACCCTCTTTTTTTCTTTTCTTTTTATATAATAATTTACATTTTGGTCTTCCATTTTACCAAATCTATAAATAATAATGCAAGGAGAAAAAAAAAAAGAAAATTTGAAAAGAGAGGTGGAAGAGTGTGTAGAAGAGCTAAAACAGTGGAAAGAGAATAATGATAATGGTTATAGAATGGAGAAAGTGAGTAGACCGAGTAAATGGAGAAGGGCGTGAGAGACCCAGACGAAGATGAGAATTAGCAGGAAAAAAAAAGTGAGAGAGAGGGAAACAAGAGAAGACAGAGTAGAGTCTAGAGTAGAGAATGCAAAGAGTGGAAAGAAAAATAAAAGAAGGAACAAGAGAGGGGAGAAAGATAGAGGAATGAGAAATAGGGGTCGATCTATCAAGTGTCTGGTGGACATGATCCACTGTAGTGAATCATGTCCACCAGACATCAATAAATGCCGATAGCATACGCCATTGGCATTTATCATTGCACAAGCAATTCTGGTGAACTGCTAGTGCAAAGCCGCCCCCTGCAGATTTGCAGCCACTAGCAGGAGGTGTCAATCGACCCAATCGTATGAGATCGGGTGGATTGGTGTGCGCCGCCTCAGAGGAGGCGAACAAGTTAGGGAGCAGTGGTCTTAAGACCTCTGCTTCTTAACTCCTGTTTCAGGCGAGTCTGAAGGCTCGCACGGAAACACAAGTATACGGCCTCATTTGGGCCCTGATAAATCGGCCCCAAAGAGTCAGAAGAGAAAATTTTGTATTTGAATATATACAGTAAAATATGTCTAGATTTCTTGAGATCTATATGCGAATATCTCTGCTTAACAATGTAATGTAAAATCTTTTCATTATCTCCATAGTTAAACATATCTCTATACATATAAATCCGTGTTTCTCAATGTTTGTGTATGTCTGTCATACCTGAGATCTCATATCTTTGAGCCCTTATAACTTTTGTGTGCAATATTTTTTAAAATAATTTTTATTAGACAGTGTTGATGTAAGTGTAGCTGCACTTTGTAATGTATTTTTGAAGTGTTTTGTGAAACTTTTATGTTGTACAAAATGGTTAACTACAGCTACAACTACAGGATTGTTGCGTAAAAGGCGAATGCGCATACACAATCGTGATTTTTCAAGACTTGTAATAGCTGTTCAATGGAAATTGATTGCAAAAAGACCATATCGCCCGAGAAAAACTCATAACGCATGACTTTCCCTTTTTTTACATGTTTGTTGTCTGTGTCCTCTCTGCCTATTAAAGGGACATAAAACAAGTTGAGATAGAGACAACATAATATAATATGTACATTAATTACTTTACCTGCAAATTTATACTGCAGAGTCTCGCCATTAACCCTTTCTTTTAAGTTTCTGAATTGTAAATCTCTAACTCCCCCCACACAATTCCTTATATGGCTGTACCTATATCCATTGTTGTTTTGGTAAAATGCACAAATGAATAGTGATTATATGCTGGAGCATGCTTAGATGCTGTGAACTCAGGTGAAATACAATGCCTGTGTCTAAACACTGATAAGAGGGGTGGAGCACAGTGTCCAGACAGCATGGCTTTTTAAAGTATTTTTGCTTATTTTTGAAAATCATTTTAAAATACTTCCCAACAATTTTTAAACAAATTTTTTATGCAAGCTAAATTTAATTGTCCCTTTTAGGATATGCACAGATCTCAAGCTGTTTTATGGCACTTAAAGTATGCTGAAACTGACAGCACTTCAGGCAGGCAGAAGGTGGAGAGATGTTAGGAGTCTGCACTTCACAGCAACAGAACTTGCAGATGTGTAAGCTGTGAGGACTAGAATATCAAGCTGTGCAGGACAAAGTTGATGGGCAGGGCCACTATATTACCAAAAACTAGCATTCCAGGGGCAGAAAAAAACAAACAAGCAAAACATTTTTTCCTATGCCCCTCTGTGAGGCCCCATCATGAGTGAGGCCTTAGGTGGTCGCCTATTTGGCCTAATACTAGTGCCGCTTATGCTGTCATAGAAATATTATTATTTTTTATACCTAATCTTTCTTGAGCTCAACACACTTCGTGAACAGCTTTCATCACTACATCATCGATCGTAAAACTCATTCCTTATACGTGATCCCTCAAACGTGGGATTAGTTAAAAGTAACTTCGTGGCAAGGTCTAATAAATATTGTTAATGATCTAGCAATTCAAAATCATTTTCAGCAATGGCAGCCATGGCAACAAAGAACGGCAGCATTGTTTTGGCGAAACAGCACTTTCTGACTCAACTTGTCACATCTTCTAGATTGTAAGTTCCCACGGGAATAGGGCCCTCAATCCCTCCTGTATGTGTTTGTAAATTTTGTCCTGTCTCTTACAAGTCTTGCATTGTTTTATTTAATTGAATTGTATCCATGGACAGCGCTGCGGAATATGTTGGCGCTTCATAAATAAAGTATAATAATAATAATAAATCTCTTTAACTGTTTTGCATTCTTAGCATTGGGAACCCTCTCTAGCACTATTTACCTAATTCAGTTGCCTTACCCTCTTAAAAGTTTGTCCTGGTTTGCATACTATGGGCTTCATTTGTATTGTGCCTGACCACCCGTTGTTTTGGTGAGTCTGCACAGTGAGAGCTACAAAGCTCTCACAGTTTAATAAACATGTTTCGCGCCCTAGTTTAATAAACATAAAAAAGCTTAAATCTTAGTTTGAAATTTGGAAACACCTGCAAAAATTAAGTATGATCATCTAAACCTTTTTTTTTATAATGGTAATTAAGTATTTGAACACTTCACATTATATATTAACACAAAATAATAGGGAAGTGATAATTAAACAGATGCCATAAACTGATATTGTTAAAAACAAACAAACCTGTATTCACGAACAATATTGTCAATATTAAAAGCGTAAAGTGTAAGGGTTAAACAAACATGTTCACCAAACACACCATAAACATATCAAAATAAACTATTACCCTTACATATACACTTTCTAATTAAAAAAAAAGTCAAATAAATATGAATAATTTTTTTAAAGGGTTAAAAGGGGTATGGTATATAGCAAGTTATTTCACTGTAAAAGGCTATAATGTATATATAGATGTCTTAATATGTGTATGTGTGTATATAAGTGTGCATATATATATATATATATATATATATATATATATATATATATATATGTATATACAGTACATGTGTATGTATGTGTTTATATGTGTAAATATCTATATACTGTACATACATATATACAATATAAACACATATATCATGTATATACACATATAGACATATATACATACACGTTTGAGCCCTTTCCAGTCAAATACCTTAAATCATGAAAAATCATTTTTATTAAATTTTAATTTGTTTAAATTTGTTAGACTGTGTTTTGAATAGAAATATTTTACATTCCAATGTTTTTCACTTAGAAGAAAATGTTCTTTGTATTTTTTAAATAGATATTTCTATATATTCCTATATATTTGACAAAAAAAATATATATAAATATATAGAAATAAATATTTAAGAATAAAAAGAACATTTTATTCTATGTGAAGAACATTGGGATGTGAAATATTCATAACTACCTTCGGGTATAGCACAGTTGGTCTAACGCAGTGTTGGGTTAGCACGCAGGCGATAAGTGATATTTTTTTTTAAACACAACACTTTATTGAAGTCTATGGAGAGAAGTTAAGGTGGTTGCAAAATCCGAAGTCCTAAGATTAGCGTGCATCGGACCTACTCTCACAAGCTAACTTTTTACTTTCCATTTGTAATAATCGTGCTGATTTAAACACGTTAAAAATTTACTTTGCGCACAGTTAGCGAGCGATAGAGGGAAGCATTTACCGTATCACTTGTAATCTGGCCCTTGGTTTGCCATATTTTCCTTTTGCATTGGTTTTGTATATTTTATTTTCTTGTAAGTTTAACTAGTTTAGTCATGTGTCTAATATACTGAAATATCATATTAAAGGAAGAAAAAAACTATAAATTGCATTTCATTTAACTCAATCCTTTAAAAAACAAACAAACAAGCATATTTCAATATGTTTAAATAATGCGTTTTCATGACAGAATTGCTTTGAGTTTAAAGCCCCTCTATAAATCTTAGTACAGCAATGGGAAAGCAGCCCCAAAGTCTACCCAGTCTTGATAAATTAAATGCAAACAAGATCTTTCATATTCTAGTTTATTATATTCTCCTGGAAAAAAAATATATAAGATCCCTATTAAGCCATATACCCCAAAAAATGATTAGTTATTATAATGCTTCGAATCTCCGTATCTAACAGCATGGAAATATAAACTATATAAATAATTAACAATCAGATTCCACCTTATTAAATTACAGATGTTCTATTTTAAGTGAACACAGTTGAATTTAAATTATTATTTCTGTAAAACTCTTCGGCTTCCTAAGTCATTTTAAATAAGAAAAAGAGAAAATGACCTAATCTCAGCAGGAAAGACTAGATCTACAAACACAAGAAGAGACAGATGCGCCACATGGCCCAATATTGTTTGATCCAAAATGAATTAATAAATATATGAGGAGTAGACTCACATTTGGAAGAGCACCTCAGTCAGTGCTATAGAGACAGTCTGGGATCTATTATAGTCACCCAGCAGACCAAACTCCTGCAAAGATGTAATATCTGTATTCAAAATAATAAGAAAGACACAGGTGCCAACTTGGCCTAGTATAGCAGGAACAGTGATGATACAGAGCCAGTGATAAGAGAGGTACTCACAATAGTTGTAGCATCTCCCTTGATGCTATAGGAGCAGGATGGGGTCAAATCAGTCACCCACCAGACTTGATAATAGGCACTCAGGACAGTGTGGATCCAGAAGTAAGCCAAAACCAGGATGGTCTTGAAGTGAATCCCTTAGCAAAAGGGACAACTCACAAAAAAGGATAATAGCAAGTGTTCCAAGATAAATGATTTTAATAAAAAGTTAAAAACACAGACAACGCGTTTCTCAGCTCAAGGCTGTTTCATCAGGCTTCATACCTTCATAGGAGTAAATTAGAAAGTTGCTTAAAATTGCATGCTCTATCAGAATCACGAAAGAAAAAAAATGGGTTCAGTGTCTCTTTAAATGTTTAAATAATAAATAGAGGTCTTCAGAAAGGCTATTATATAGGAAGTAAATTCTATGACAAGCAATATAGACCAATGGGAATCTTATGATGTCTGGGAAAGTAAACATTTCAAAAGTGCTGTATGACAGATCTCATGTGAAGGATATTTTTTTGATTGTATGATATCTCAGTAACCGTTTTGATGAGCATAATAACCCGCTGTTGTTTTGAGCATTGCTACCTCTGTTCGTATTCCCACCTGTTGTGTAGTCATAAAATAAGCTCTCCAGTCTAATGCTGTTGTCAGTGACCCTGTGGTGGTGTAGTGGGCGGTACTCCCAATGCTTCATGGGAGTGGAGGCAATGTCGCCACAAAAGTGTGTGGTATTGTCACAGTGTGGGATGAACCAGCTCCCTTAATAACTATAGACCTGCAAGACCTTGGAAAGCAAAAAAAAACATACAACATGTTTTCTTTTTTTTAACTGTGAAGGTGTTTTTTCTAGAGTTATTAAACAAATCTGAAATATCTAGAGACCCCTAATAAATATTTAATTTATAGTAGGAAAGTCCCTTTCTTAAATAAATATGAAAATGTTGTTATGTTTTGCCATTGTGGTAACAGTGATCACCTGGAATAAAATTGCTTTGATTTCTGCACTGGCACAAAGGAGCCCCTTTAGTATATAGTATATCCCACTAAATCCCCCTATGGGTCCCTCTTTTATATTTGGCTACCCTTCATTATTTGTAAGGTAATCCACCACCTTTTTAGCAGCAGCAAAGAATAAGGTATCTCATTGATGGCAATCTGATCTGAGTGAACACTTTCTTTGCAGAGTCCTCCTACTCACATAATGGAATAGTTTGTTAAAAGTTTTCCCAATAGCACAAATAGAGAAATGTACATTTTTCCTATCTTAGGTAATGTACTGTTAGCAGTTTTAGGCTTTATATGTTAATTTATTTGGACTCTTTTGTGTTTAATGTTGATTTTGTTTTTCTTTCTTATAACTGTATAATGCAAGAAATCAAAGAAGCGAAACATTAAGGGCTATATTACAAGTGGCACACTAACTGTTGCGCACGAGCGAAAAGGGCTATATCATGGCTCTTTTTGCGCATCGGAAGTAGTTTGCATATCACAGGTTTAAAGTAAACATGTTCGCTTGAGCGCCATTGATTTTAACGTGCGTCAGGATATCGCAACTTCAGAGCTCTGGTTAACTGTTACACTCGACTAACAAGTGGAAAAAAACATCAAAAATACATTTAAAATTATAGTTACAATCATAATAACACTGATAAAAAATTTTTTTTAAATTGCATTTAAAAGTTATAAGCGCTCAAAGATAGGATGTCTCAGGTGTATGTTTATATATATATATATATATATATATATATATAACACAGAGAAAGATAGGATGTCTCAGGTGTATGTTTATATATATATATATATATATATATATATATATATAAAACACAGAGAAAGATAGGATGTCTCAGGTGTATGTTTATATATATATATATATATATATATATATATATAACACAGAGAAAGATAGGATGTCTCAGGTGTATGTTTATATATATATATATATATATATATATAACACAGAGAAAGATAGGATGTCTCAGGTGTATGTTTATATATATATATATATAACACAGAGAAAGATAGGATGTCTCAGGTGTATGTTTATATATATATATATATATATATATATATATATAACACAGAGAAAGATAGGGATAAAAAGTAAAAATCTTAAAGAAAAAAAAAAAGTGAAAACAATCCGGAATAGTTTCCATATACTTGGAGGTATTGCGAGATAGTGACGTCACTTCCGGTTTTCGGACTTTCCACTTCCAGTTTCACGAACAAGCGCAAAGGAATCAGGATGCTACTCCTTGCTCTCTAAGAATACACAAATATATATATATATATATATATATATATATATATATATATATATATATATCTAGTCCCCCATTCACCTCTATGTAGAGGCACTTTCAGTGCCTTTTTTTTCAAACACCCCACATCCCCTTACTTTAACCCCTTATAACTGCTTTGTGTAGTATTTCTCCTCCTGTGTCTTCTATTCCTTATCTACAGATTATTCTACAGTTATCCTGAGGACTGTTTGCTGTATACTCTCTGCACTACTGGTTCCATCCAACAAACCAAGTAATTTCCCTATTACGTTATACATGTGTGTTGTTTAATCACAAATTATTTACTAGTGTAAATACCACAAATAAGGATCCTACTTAAATTTTGGCTTCGGTATAAGCATCTGACACATACAGCACATTGGATGCCTAGGACAGCAGTTGGTTGATTCCCTATGCCATATTGCTTGGGTGTAGCTGCTGGGCATATGGCTGATTGTAATGTTGCATGGTTTAAGACATTTCATGAGCATGGCCCTTGACATATGTGGTTATGATAGATGTTGTATAGTTTGGTGAGATTTAACATTAATTGATAACTATAGCTATTCATCGTCATTGTAATGTGAGGGGTTTGGTGTGACCATATCAAGCCATTAATTCCTTGCAGCCATATTGAATTGTATTGTTAGGCCACAAGGCATGTGATGCAATACTAGATATCTGCAGTCATGTATCCATTGTTGGGAGGTGTGTTTGAGAAAATATTTAGTATGCAGGTGAGGGCTGAAGGTAGCAGGTAAGGTTGTGATGAAGAAAAGAAGGTGAGGGCTGTGTGGAGTGTAGATCTTAGTGGGCAGATATATTTATGAGGGCAAAGTATAAGAGCCAAAGTGGGGAGTGTGGTTTGTGGTAGTGAATGAGAGGCCTCATGTATAGGTGACTTACCCAGGAACCATCCTTGAGGTAATTATTCTGCTTCAAACCTGTCAAAGAGAGCTGACTTGATGTAGGATATATGAGTTATGAGTGCATCCAGGGAAAGTTGAATTGACAAACTTTATGCACATGCAATGATCACATACAACTTGCGCATTGAGACAGTAAAAGTGCTTGTAGTTCCTAAATATCGCCTTTTTATTTTGAAGTGACCTGAGTGCCACATGGGTGCTATCAACGGAACACAGGACACCGGGCAATCCTTCACTTAGGTAGAATCTAGTCTTGGGGCTATGCCAGGCCTTATGAGTTGAGGGAAAGGAAATAAAAACTCTGATAGTGAATATGGATTTCAGTCAGGAAAAAGTACAGAACTTTTAAGAAGATGGACTGCATCATTCTGCTGCTGATGTCCTCCAACCTCTGGAGACCAAAATATGAATGTAACATAACATGCGTGCCAACCCGGGTGCTGTCCTATTAGCCAGAAACATTGGCTTCAACTAATCTTTGATTAGGTTTTATAAATCAAGGAAATGTGGTTTTTCACGCTGACCCGTGCAGAGGCTGCCCTTGTGGCATGATCATAAAAAAGGTGCAGTCCCTGCAAGTGACGGGATGGCTACTATTGAAAGTAATGGAGCTCTCTGGAAAGGGACACTTTGCTCCGTAGAGTGACGTTAGCAGTGAGCAGGGGGCGCACTTTAAAAATGAAATCCTGCAGCCAATATAAATCCCATTATGCTGCTTTCTGTGTATAGCATTTTTCAATCACCTATATTTTTGTATGCACGTGTTTTTCTGTTAGGGTTATAAGTATTTTGGGTGTTTTGAGAAAAGCTTGCTGCATTTTCATTTTAAAAAAAAACCTGTGAGATCTATAGTGCGGAAATCTTTACAAAATTATGCTGGAATTAGAGAGAACATTTTATATACATCCATGGAACGCCCATGTTCATCCCATATTACGACAATTGCGCTTTGTATTTTGTGCTTATAATTTCTAAGTGATTTTTGCACATCCACTTTACTAAAATTACAATTTACGCTGTGAATATTTAATACGATTTACATACAAATTTTAAGTTTTTGCTAAAATTCAATTTTTGGTGAAGAATTTTGTTGCGATTTTTTATACCTTAACAATACAATTTTTCCCTGCTTACTTTGTGTGAATGGTTTACTTATTAGTTTTGTATGATGGTTAAAATACAAATTTAATTGTTTATTTTTCATATGAAAATGCAGTATACACCCCTTAGTGAGACACCCTGTTTCCAGGGTAAAAATGGCTTTAATTCATTCCACCAGGGAAATAGAAGGACTGGCGAGCATTCTTTAATAATCTCGCCAGCCCGGAGAGCTTTAGATTAGATCATCGGCCCATAGTATCATAGTAAATCTGGATCTACATATTTGGTGCCTTGCCACTACCAATCTTTCCTGTAAACCAGGCTGCCCAACCACTCTCAACAACTGGACCAGCCTCCCATGCACTTTCTCATGGCCAGCTTCAACTCATGCGCTCTATCCTGGTCAGCTGCTCTCACCAACTGAACAATCCACTCATCCTCATTCTGCTGGTCCAGTGTTCTCTCACCAACTGAACAATCCACTCATCTTCATTCTGCTGGTCCAGTGTTCTCTCACCAACTGAACAATCCACTCATCCTCATTCTGCTGGTCCAGTGTTCTCTCAACAACTGAACAATCCACTCATCCTCATTCTGCTGGTCCAGTGTTCTCTCACCAACTGAACAATCCACTCATCCTCATTCTGCTGGTCCAGTGTTCTCTCACCAACTGAACAATCCACTCATCCTCATTCTGCTGGTCCAGTGTTCTCTCACCAACTGAACAATCCACTCATCCTCATTCTGCTGGTCCAGTGTTCTCTCTTCTCCGTCAGTCATTGTTTTCTTTGTTCTCTACATATCCAATCAAGTAACATGTCCCTAATCAGTGAGTCCTTCCTTTTATTGGGGTGTAAAAAGAGAATATTTTGATTGAATTCTAAGAGTATGTATAAATTACTTGGATTTTCAGGACACTTTAGACCAAGGGACATATTTATCAAGCTCTGTATGGAGCTTGAGGCCCTTGAAGTTATGAAGCAGCGGTCTAAAGACCGTTGCTCCATAACTTGTCCACCTGCTCTGAGGCAGAGGACAGAAATCAACCTGATCGAATACGATCGGGTTGATTGATAACCCCTGCTAGTGGCCGATTGGCCGCAAACCTGCAGGGGGCGGCATTGCACCAGCAGTTCACAAGAACTGTTGGTGCAAAGATAAATGCCGACAGCATATGCTCATTGCTGTCAGCATTTATTGATGTGCAACGGACATGATATGCTACTTCGTATCATGTCCGCTTTTGATAAATACAGTATACCCCCAAAGGTGGATTTTGTAAATAAGTGCAAAACCTAGAAGTAATCAAGCTAAGAACTATGATCAAATAAATCAAATTGAACAGACACTTACCCAGTAGCCATAATTGAGGGAATTTGCTTGCCTTAAACCTATCAAATATGAAAGATACAAGTCATGAATCATTTTAGGGATTCCTGCTTAAATATATGTTGCATATGAATTAAGTAGAAGAGCTTGTGTTTGCAAAAGAGCACCTCTTGATCTAGTGGTGCTATACCCCAGTGGTGCAATCTATTTCTCCCAAGATATTGGACTTTTCCCCCCATGCTTAAAGGGACATTATAAACTAGATTTTTCTTTGCATAAATGTTTTGTAGATTATTTATGTATATAGCCTATCTGGGGTGTCTTTAAAAAAATGTATAGTTTTGCTTATTTTTAAATAGCATTGTGCTGATTTTAAGACTCCTAACCAAGGCCCAAAGTTTAAGATGTATACTGATGTCTACAGACTTTAGACTGCTTCTGTTTGTATAATGGGTCTTTTCATATGCAGGGGAGGGGGAGGTTCTGCTATCAGCCCTTTTCAGTGGGTGTCCCAGGCTTATCTCATTAATAGTGCTAAGTTAGGAGCTTAGAAGTAAGTTTATAAAATGTTTTACAGTGGATTTTTAGATCAGCATCTGTGCATATTATTCTTTATAGTAGTGTCTATTACATGCAGTTAAATGAAAATTGGTGTATACTGTCCCTTTAACAGCTCAGTTTTCAGGGTTAGAGGCAAAGTAAAAAAACCGTTGACCATGTTGCCTCAGAGCAATCAGTAAAAAGTGTAGTGATTAATTGGATGAACCCTTTGAATGATTGTAGACTGTAACTTGCGCTCTGTGGAAAAAAGAGCATGCAATTTTAAGCAACTTTCTAATTTACACCTATTATCAAATTTTCTTCCTTCTCTTGCTATCTTTATTTGAAAAAGAAGGCATTTAAAGGGACAGTCTAGTCAAAATTAAACTTTCATTATTCAGATAGGATATGTAATTGTAATCAACTTTCCTATTTACTTTTATCATCAAATTAGCTTTTTTCTCTTGGTATTCTTAGTTTAAACTTAACCTAGGTAGGCTCATATGCTAATTTCTAAACCCTTGAGGGCTGCCTCTTATCACAGGCTTTTTAAATTCCTTTTTAACACAAAGAGACAAAGTACACGTGGGCCATATAGCTAACACTCTGTTCAGGCGCAGGGAGGCCTAGATTTGGGGTTTGGCGGTAGCCGTGAAAACCAGCGTTAGAGGCTCCTAACGCTGGTTTTAGGCTACCTCCGGTATTTGGAGTCACTCAAAAAAGGGTCTAACGCTCACTTTTCAGCCGCGACTTTTCCATACCGCAGATCCCCTTACGTCAATTGCGTATCCTATCTTTTCAATGGGATTTTTCTAACTCCGGTATTTAGAGTCGTGTCTGAAGTGAGCGTTAGAATTCTAACGACAAAACTCCAGCCACAGAAAAAAGTCAGCAGTTAAGAGCTTTCTGGGCTAACACCGGTTCATAAAGCTCTTAACTACTGTACTCTAAAGTACACTAACACCCATAAACTACCTATGTACCCCTAAACCGAGGTCCCCCCACATCGCCGCCACTCGATTTAATTTTTTTAACCCCTAATCTGCCGACCGCCACCTACGTTATCCTTATGTACCCCTAATCTGCTGCCCCTAACACCGCCGACCCCTATATTATATTTATTAACCCCTAACCTGCCCCCCACAACGTCGCAGCCAGCTGCCTACAATAATTAACCCCTAATCTGCCGACCGCAAAGCGCCGCTACTTAAGTTATCCTTATGTACTCCTAATCTGCTGCCCCTAACACCGCCGACCCCTATATTATATTTATTAACCCCTAATCTGCCCCCCTCAACGTCGCCTCCACCTGCCTACACTTATTAACCCCTAATCTGCCGAGCGGACCGCACCGCTACTATAATAAAGTTATTAACCCCTAATCCGCCTCACTAACCCTATAATAAATAGTATTAACCCCTAATCTGCCCTCCCTAACATCGCCGACACCTAACTTCAATTATTAACCCCTAATCTGCCGACCGGAGCTCACCGCTATTCTAATAAATGTATTAACCCCTAAAGCTAAGTCTAACCCTAACACTAACACCCCTCTAACTTAAATATAATTTAAATCTAACTAAATTAATTAACTCTTATTAAATAAATTATTCCTATTTAAAGCTAAATACTTACCTGTAAAATAAATCCTAATATAGCTACAATATAAATTATAATTATATTATAGCTATTTTAGGATTAATATTTATTTTACAGGTAACTTTGCATTTATTTTAACCAGGTACAATAGCTATTAAATAGTTAAGAACTATTTAATAGCTAAAATAGTTAAAATAATTACAAAATTACCTGTTAAATAAATCCTAACCTAAGTTACAATTAAACCTAACACTATACTATCATTAAATTAATTAAATAAAATACCTACAATTACCTACAATTAAACCTAACACTACACTATCAATACATTTATTAAATACAATACCTACAAATAACTACAATGAAATAAACTAACTAAAGTACAAAAAAAAAAAAAGAACTAAGTTACAAAAAAAAAAAAATATTTACAAACATACGAAAAATATTACAACAATTTTAAACTAATTACACCTACTCTAAGCCCCCTAATAAAATAACAAAGACCCCCAAAATAAAAAATGCCCTACCCTATTCTAAATTACTAAAGTTCAAAGCTCTTTTACCTTACCAGCCCTGAACAGGGCCCTTTGCGGGGCATGCCCCAAGAAGTTCAGCTCTTTTGCCTGTAAAAAAAAACATACAATACCCCCCCCCAACATTACAACCCACCACCCACATACCCCTAATCTAACCCAAACCCCCCTTAAATAAACCTAACACTAAGCCCCTGAAGATCATCCTACCTTGTCTTCACCTCACCGGGTATCACCGATCGGTCCTGGCTCCAAAATCTTCATCCAACCCAAACGGGGGCTGGCGATCCATCATCCGGTGGCTGAAGAGGTCCAGAAGAGGCTCCAAAGTCTTCATCCTATCCGGGAAGAAGAGTAGATCCGGACTGGCAACCATCATCTTCCAAGCGGCATCTTCTATCTTCATCCGATGAGGACCGGCTCCATCCTGAAGACCTCCACCGCGGACCCATCTTCATCCGGCGACGTCCAACTGAAGAATGATGGTTCCTTTAAGGGACGTCATCCAAGATGGCGTCCCTCGAATTCCGATTGGCTGATAGGATTCTATTAGCCAATCGGAATTAAGGTAGGAATATTCTGATTGGCTGATGGAATCAGCCAATCAGAATCAAGTTCACTCCGATTGGCTGATCCAATCAGCCAATCAGATTGAGCTCGCATTCTATTGGCTGTTCCGATCAGCCAATAGAATGTGAGCTCAATCTGATTGGCTGATTGGATCAGCCAATCGGATTGATCTTGATTCTGATTGGCTGATTCCATCAGCCAATCAGAATATTCCTACCTTAAATATTTTTTTATTTTTTGTAACTTAGTTCTTTTTTATTTTTTGTACTTTAGTTAGTTTATTTCATTGTAGTTATTTGTAGGTATTGTATTTAATTAATGTATTGATAGTGTAGTGTTAGGTTTAATTGTAGGTAATTGTAGGTATTTTATTTAATTAATTTAATGATAGTATAGTGTTAGGTTTAATTGTAACTTAGGTTAGGATTTATTTTACAGGTAATTTTGTAATTATTTTAACTATTTTAGCTATTAAAGAGTTCTTAACTATTTAATAGCTATTGTACCTGGTTAAAATAAATACAAAGTTACCTGTAAAATAAATATTAATCCTAAAATAGCTATAATATAATTATTATTTATATTGTAGCTATATTAGGGTTTATTTTACAGGTAAGTATTTAGCTTTAAATAGGAATAATTTATTTAATAAGAGTTAATTAATTTTGTTAGATTTAAATTATATTTGTTAGGGGGGGTGTTAGTGTTAGGGTTAGACTTAGCTTTAGGGGTTAATACATTTATTAGAATAGCGGTGAGCTCCGGTCGGCAGATTAGGGGTTAATAATTGAAGTTAGGTGTCGGCGATGTTAGGGAGGGCAGATTAGGGGTTAATACTATTTATTATAGGGTTAGTGAGGCGGATTAGTGGTTAATAAATTTATTATGATAGCGGTGCTGTCCACTCGGCAGATTAGGGGTTAATAAGTGTAGGCAGGTGAAGGCGACGCTGTGGGGGGCAGATTAGGGGTTAATAAATATAATATAAGGGTCGGCAGTGTTAGGGGCAGCAGATTAGGGGTACATAAGGATAATGTAAGTAGCGGCGGTTTACGGAGCGGCAGATTAGGGGTTAAAAATAATATGCAGGGGTCAGCGATAGCGGGGGCGGCAGATAGGGGTTAATAAGTGTAAGGCTAGGGGTGTTTAGACTCGGGGTACATGTTAGAGTGTTAGGTGCAGACGTAGGAAGTGTTTCCCCATAGCAAACAATGGGGCTGCGTTAGGAGCTGAACGCGGCTTTTTTGCAGGTGTTAGGTTTTTTTTCAGCTCAAACAGCCCCATTGTTTCCTATGGGGGAATCGTGCACGAGCACGTTTTTGAGGCTGGCCGCGTCCGTAAGCAACTCTGGTATCGAGAGTTGAAGCTGCGTTAAATATGCTCTACGCTCCTTTTTTGGAGCCTAACGCAGCCTTTATGTGGACTCTCAATACCAGAGTTATTTTTATGGTGCGGCCAGAAAAAAGCCAGCGTTAGCTACGCGGGTCCTTACCGACAAAACTCTAAATCTAGCCGGGAGTTATTTAAGATTTAGCCCAACACAATGCTAATTGCAAGACAATAGATAATAAACAGTCACAGTCATGTGATCAGGGGACTGAAAGAAGGTTCCTAGATACAAGGTAATCACAGAGGTAAAAAAGCGTATTAATATAACAGTGTTGGTTGTGCAAAACTGGGGAATAGGTAATAAAGGGATTATCTATCTTTTAAAACAATAACAATTCTATGGTAGACTGTGCCTTTAAGCTATTTTTTTGGTTCAGACCATGGAAAGCACTTGTGTATTGGTGGGTGAATTTATCCACCAATCGGCAAGAACAACCCAGTTTGTTCACCAAAAATGGGCCGGCATCTAAACTTACATTCTTGCATTTCAAATAAATATACCAAGAGAATGAAGACAATTTGATAATAGGAGTCAATTAGAAAGTTGCTTAAAATGTCATGCTCAGGCTCAACCGTGTTCTCCCAGCACTTGTAGACGGAGATCAAGTAGGTTTTACCCCCAGCAGAGAAGGGCCGGATAATACCCGGCTGTTACTTAATATTTACTTTGAAGCTAAGTGGCGGAATATCAATTGTACAACTTTGGCGCTTGACGCCGAAAAAGTTTTCGATAGGGTGAACTGGGCTTACCTATTTGAAGTCCTGAACAAATTCGGCTTTCCCCCGTACTTTCACTCCTGCGTCAAATCACTATAATCTGCTCCCTCAGCTTCAGTAAGGGGCCTGGGATTTCGTTCCCCTGTCTTCCAAATTACCAATGGGACCCAACAGGGGTGCCCCCTATCCCCGCTGATATTTGCTCTTGTCATGGAGCCACTCGCTGAGTCTATCAGGACCAACCCGGACATACAGGGAGTTGAGATTGTGGGGACTCTACAAAAGACTGCATTGTTTGCAGATGATTTGACTATATTTTTAAAAGATCCTGCCCAATCTCTCCCTGCTCTTTTTAGATTACTAAATCACTTTGGCCAAATTAGCTTCTATAAACTAAATCTCAGCAAAACCGATGCATACACTATTAATATTCCAGATAAAGAGCTGGAGATCCTCAAGAAAACATATCCATTTAATTGGTCCCAACATAGAATTAAACACCTAGGCGTATACCTTTCATGTAGCACATCTACTATCATTGAGTTTAATTTCTACCCTCTTTTACAACAGTTTCAGAAAAGCGCAGATGCATGGAATGTCCCTTGCATCTACTGGTTGGGTCGCATAGCAGCGTTCAAAATGATTCTACTCCCTAAGCTCACATACCTCTTTCGCTCGCTTCCCATTCCAATCCCTAAATCACTCATAGGTAAGTTCCAGCAAGTGTAAAACAAGTACATTTGGAGGAATAAGCACTACAGAGTAGCTACACGGATAATGCAACAGCCACTTTACAGAGGAGGTGCAGGCGCCCCTAACATAGCTACTTACCATGAAGCCTCACGGCTAGCACATATTCTCTCCTGGAATGTTACTTCATGTCTTAACAAATGGCAAGCACTTGAGCAAGCTACTTTACCTAACCCACTTCTCTTACCAGATCTTATATGGCTTCCCAAACATGTTAGAACTACCTACATGATACAAAATACTATTATCTTGCATGCTCTTCACCTATGGGATAGAATACACTCACTACAACAAATCGCCCTGCATCCTTCCCCTATACATTTCCTTTAGGGGCTCCTGGCAGCCCTCAGAGACTCGCATCCGCACTTGTGGCGAGAACATGGCATAAATTACATAGCCGACCTGTTCCCCAAGGGACGCTTCATCACAACTTCACAATTCTACTCAGTCCATAACCCACCACTCCTCCTGCAGTTCGAATTTTGGAGACTGCGCAGCCTATTAAAATTGTGGGGATTTCTTGACAGACCGTTGCACGAACCAACTGAATGGGAAAAAAGATGGGCAAACACCCTGAAGATCCCACGAGTACTTTCAATCTCGTATATAGATCTGTTAAATCCCCCCACCTTCTATAAGTCAGCTTATATTATAGAAAGAGAAAGAGTTACAATTCTATGCAGAACAAGCTGAATGGTCCAAGGCCGTCACGCAAACCAGGCAAGCGCTTTACTGTGTAACTTTGTTAGAGCTATACATTAAGGTATGCACACAATGGCACCTCATGCCGCTCAGACTCTTCAAAATTTCCCATTTAAATTCTCCACTATGCTGGAGAGACTGCGGGTTGGTGGGATCGCCAGCTCATATTTGGTGGGAATGTCTGGCACTACAACCTTTTTGGACTGAGATTTCTCATAAGTGTATGACTCTGGAACCCCCGCTGGGAAACTCCCCACAAACTGTTCTATTTCACTTAGGTATTAAGACGACTTCCATCCCAACAGATTTTTTGAGCATATACTTGTTCTCGGCAGCCATATTAGCAATTGCTAGACTCTGGAAACAAAATACAGTCCCTAGTTGGGGTAACGTGGCCAAAATTATGACTTACTTCGAGCACATGGAGTGCCCAATTTTTACCCAACAGAATAAGATGATCTTACACTCTCAAATTTGGGATACTTGGAAACAATTGAATAAATTATGAAGAGTAGTCTCAGGGAGTAATGGTTAAGCTATGGAGTAGTCAGGGGGCACACAGCGCATGGTTTAAACGTCTCAGTGAGTTGCGCTCCCTCCCCTCCCCTTTTTTTCCCCCCTTTTTTTATCTCCTTCTATCTCTATATTCTTCTCCCCTCTTTTCTCCTTACCCATCTTTCTCCCCCTCCCTTTCGACCCTGGTCTTTCCAATCTCTCTTATGGGTCACTCTTGTAAACAATCCATATTTGACAAAAATGCTTTATTTTCTTACCTACCTACTTTTCATTACTGTACCGAGATTTATATTGTTATTAGGTAAAGTTGAGGCCGATTGCTATAACAGTGTCGTTTCGTTGTATGTACAGTCATGTTTTGGATGTATCACAATAACAATATTGTGTATTATGAAGACCTTGTTATGTATCATTATTGGTTTCACGCTAGATGTATATACAATACCTTTGTACTATTTGTATTTTTCGACCTCAATAAAAAGTTATTTGGAAAAAAAAAAATGTCATGCTCTATCTGAATTACTAAAAAAAAAAAAAGGGTTCAGTGTCCGTTTAAAGAACAGTTTGTAAGCATTAAGGCAAATTTTACATTTTATGTGTGAGAATCTTAGATTTGTTAATTATTAAATACATTTGAAACTTTTTATTGGACATTAGTTTTAATGTGAACTGAGTATATACTAAAGTGTTATCTAAAGAAAATATAAGCATCTAAAGAGACAGTTTCAATTTAAACTGAGTATTCAAGAATATGTTATCATAAAAAAGAGTGTGAGCAGCCATACGTGTTTCTTAAAATATGATCCAAACATGCATAAAACATTAACATTAAAATAGTAATAAAACCACATGCAAAAAAATTAGGATCTACTGATAGAAAAAGCAGTTAAGAAAAATAAAAAAGTAATACAGGTAGAAAACCCTTTATCCAAATTGCTTGGGACTGGAAAATGATTGGATTTCTGAATATTTGTATATTTATATTTGTATTCGTAAAATCGGATAGTTTTAATAGGGGATGAAACTAAATGTAAACAACAATATCTTATGTAATTTTGGCAATATGTACATGTCTTAGTACATGTAACCTAAAGGTAGTTTTATGTCATGGGGGGGAAAGTCCAATATCTTGGGAGAAATAGATTGCACCACTGGGGTATAGCACCACTAGATCAAGATATTATAGTACTATAATCAGAATGCAATAATTGTTTCAAGAAATGTAGACTATTATTTGCATTTCAAAACACAAAATCTAAACCAGAGACGATTGTGACTTACAGGCAAGGAAAAATAGTAATTATTGATTTTTTTTTTTTTTTTTTTTAAATATGAATTAAAAAGTTTGGATTTTAGAATAAGTTTGGATTTGGAATTCTGGATTTTGGGGGATTTGTTCCTGTAATAATATAAATAATAACAATAATATAAATAATAACAAAGATAAATATGTCTCAAAATAGTGAACAAAATGCATGAGGTCTCTCAAGCAAAGTTTTATTCACTTTGCAAAACAGTTTGAAAACCCTGCAAACTGCGTTAGCTACCTTTCTGAACAACTGAAATTAAAAGTCCCTTCATGGTGCTTTTAATGGATTATAATAGACCCATAAGGCCTGCTTCTCTAATGGTCACTCATTGTTTGACATTTTCTAACTGTATTTATTTTGTTTGTCTAAAATAATAATACGCTGTAGTATTTGTTTGGGATAGTGAACACAGTTACCTAGGTGTTTTCATAATAAAAGTCTAAAAAGACTTTTATTCCTATTGTGAACTGTATATATGCAAAAGTAATATGATGGTTGTGTGTATTCATTTTTATTTGCAAGAGCTGCATTGCTGTAAATTGATGGGTTATCTCAATGTAAATAGGAAAAATCTAGAGTGAATACGTATGCTATGTAATTATGGTTATTAACTTATTGTGACTGTGACATGTTTGGTAAAAACGATCGCTCATGTTATATTAATATTATTTACATAGGCTTTTATTTTCTTGTATTCATAACACGTTTACATAGAATTATATATTACGTAATATGTCAATATAAACACACACACATTAACTGACCCAGATTCTCTTTGCAGTATACTGGCGTTTCATGGGCATAACTAGCATTTAAACTAAGAATATTTGCAAGTACAATCATATTCTATAAACAAAGAAAGATACTTCACACAAATTTGTCTTGTTACCTTTTCATTAGTGAGATAATGTTTTTCTCTTACAATAAATTACTAGATGAATACATTTAAATGTCAATATATTCGTGAATCATAAAATACTTTTTAGATTACAAATAATGGGCTAGATTAAAAGTGGAACTCTAAATATTGCTTGTGTGCAAGTGAAATGCTTGCGCAATGCCGCCCCTTGGTCACTGGCGTCCAATCGGCCGCTAGCAGGGGATGTTAATCATTCCAATCAGATCGGATAGGGATGATTTCAATCCACCACCTAAAGGGTGGCCGACAGGTTAAGAATCAGCGGTCTTATGATCGCTGCTTCTTAACTTCTGTTTCAGGCTAAATGGAGCCCTATCTGTCAAATGTAAATATCTCCAAATTCTCTCAGTTTGCAAAACATACTTTTTTCAAAGGAAAGCACTCGGAATATTTCCAGCACAATGAGGGACACAATTATGACACATGAAAACATTGCAAGATAATCAAGACAGATTTGAATTCACACCTCAAAAATAAACTTTGTAATTCAGACCCCCATGCCAGGGAACCTGTCCCTCTGCATTCAGGGTTTGTGAGTCGGCATTTGCCCTCTGCATTTAACAATGCACAAGCAAGCGACCCATCCCCAAGCTATTAAGCAACCAATTCTTTGAGAGCAGGGTTTGTCAATCATCCTGAACAAATCATACTTAAAAGGACAGTAAAGTCATAATAAGACATTCATGATTTAGACAGAACATACAATGTTAAATAACTTTCCAATGTACTTCTATTATTTATTAGCTTCCTTCTCTTTTTATCCTTTGCTAAAAGGTTTATCTAGCAAAGTTCAGGAGCAGCAAAGAACCTGGGTTCTAGCTGCTGATTGGTGGCTGCATATATATACTGATTGTCATTGGGTCACCCATGTGTTCAGTTAGATACCAAGAGAATGAAGCAAATTTGATAATATAAGTAAACTGGAAAGTTGTTTAAAATGATATGTTCTGCCTAAATCATGAAATGTTTTTGGGGTAAAACTGCTTCTTAACTTGTGGTTGCATGAGAAATAATGCATGGTTGGGGCTTTCAAGGCACTTCCAGAGCTTGATAAATGAGTGTCCAATGGCCAGAACAAGAAACATATCTTTTTATTTTCCAATAAAAAAAAACACCTTAAGATTGTATGTACATTATCAAACCCTTTGACAAATCCATTCTGATTGTGTTCTATTAATGTAGAAATTGTGATTTAATAAGGCTTCAGCTCATATTTTTAAATATATTTTCATATCTTACAAACTATATTCACTTTCCTAAGCATATGATTATGGCAGTAGAGACTATAGATAGTATGATATTATGCCATCCCAGCTTGACACTCCCTCTCCTACTGCTTAAGACATTTTCCTTGGCAATATCTTGAACATTCTAATGGATCCTCACCAGATTTAAAATTCATTAGCTAACAGCATTTCTGAAATGAGTATTTAACCCATGATCTGACTAAACTCCAGAAGAGGAGCTATTTATTTACAAGAAATGCTATAGAACATTTTTTTTTCTTGATATGTTTAGATTACTAACGGTTTAGAGATGTATATTTTTTTAACAATTTACTTTCTGAAAAAATGTCTATTTACAAATGTTTTTTTTTTTTAAAAAAAAAGATATTTTTACTATATTTCAGAAAAAAATATTTTTAAAAAATGGGTGTAGGATTGTAGGATTATCAGAGTGCAATGTCAAGTTACATAAGGACTTTTTATAACTGAGAAATGCATTACCTAGATCTTCTGTATGTGTAGAAAGCATTACTGAACAAACATTTTATTACATAATATTCTTATATTGTAATGTATTAGCTGACTATTTAATTGCCTTAAAGTGTAAGTCAATCCTAGCGTTTGTGAAACGCTAGGATTGGCCATTGAAACAAATAAAGGGGACTTTAATTTATGAAGTATAAAATGCTTCACGCAGAAAGCTCCTTTATTTGTTTCAAGCATTCGCCGTTCTGAGCTGCTCAGGCAGCGCACGGCAGATCGCTGTTTTGCTAGAGATGTGACATTTTCACCTCTTAGCCAATAGCCATGCGGTAAATCTGACATGGTGCCCTTGGAAGCTGGATTTCCTGCACGCTATTTGCTAAGAGGTGTAAACGTCACATATGTAGCAAAACAGCAATCTGCTGTGGGCTGCCTGAGCAG
This sequence comes from Bombina bombina, assembly GCF_027579735.1. Classification (NCBI taxonomy): domain Eukaryota; kingdom Metazoa; phylum Chordata; class Amphibia; order Anura; family Bombinatoridae; genus Bombina; species Bombina bombina. The sequence continues at coordinate 840,901,023 of NC_069500.1, forward strand.
TTTAGAACGGGGAATACTTGAAACAAATAAAGGAGTTTTCAGCATTAAGTATTTTCTATTTCATGAATGGAAGTCCCCTTTATTTGTTTCAATGGTCAATCCTAGCATTTTACAAATGCTAGGATTGACTTTTACTTTAATAATAAATGTAAGAGCATATTGGTTTTGGTTTTTAAATCAAAGCATAAATTATAATAACTTTTCATTCTCTATGTTAGGGCTAGATTACGAGTGGAGCAGTAAGGAACGTCCCCCCTTGAGCATTTATTGTGCTTGAAGTAAGATGTTTGGTTGTTGGGTTGCGCTCGTATTACAAGTTGAATGTAAACTGTTTTCGCTTTAGCGGTAACCTGACGAGAGCAAAAATCCTAAATTAGAATATAACGTGAGCATTCACGTATTCCCCCTAGAAGTCAATGGAGAAAAAAACACCCTATTCTCGCGCAAACACAATCACATATTCTCATTTGCGCTAACCCGAAATGAAAATATTACTATTTCACATTCCAATATTATGCACATAACAGAGAATGTTCTGTTTATTCATAAATAAATATTTCTACATATATCTGATGGCATTTTGGTACAATATATATTTATATATACATATTTATTTTTATATATATATATATATATATATATATATATATAATTATATATAGCTATAGATATATACAGATATATATAGGAATATATATTTTGAAATACTTAGAACATATTCTGCTATGTGCAGAACATTGGAATGTATAATATTTACAGTAAATACATAGTTAAAACCTTTATTAAATATGAATATTGCATAAATATGCTTTAACCTGCTTTCATGGCAAAAGGCTCCAAAAAACTTCTATATATGTCTATATAAGAGTACATATGTATTTATGTGTTCATATGTGTAGTGTATATATGTCTGTAAATAAATATATAAACATATAAATACATAAATATATATGTACACACACACACACACATACATATACATCTTTAGAAATGTATATGTATGTGTCTCAATGTGAAACGGACATGATTCAGAAAGATTATACAGGGAGTGCAGAATTATTAGGCAAGTTGTATTTTTGAGGATTAATTTTATTATTGAACAACAACCATGTTCTCAATGAACCCAAAAAACTCATTAATATCAAAGCTGAACAGTTTTGGAAGTAGTTTTTAGTTTGTTTTTAGTTATAGCTATTTTAGGGGGATATCTGTGTGTGCAGGTGACTATTACTGTGCAAAATTATTAGGCAACTTAACAAAAACCAAATATATACCCATTTCAATTATTTATTTTTACCAGTGAAACCAATATAACATCTCAACATTCACAAATATACATTTCTGACATTCAAAAACAAAACAAATCAGTGACCAATATAGCCACCTTTCTTTGCAAGGACACTCAAAAGCCTGCCATCCATGGATTCTGTCAGTGTTTTGATCTGTTCACCATCAACATTGCGTGCAGCAGCAACCACAGCCTCCCAGACACTGTTCAGAGAGGTGTACTGTTTTCCCTCCTTGTAAATCTCACATTTGATGATGGACCACAGGTTCTCAATGGGGTTCAGATCAGGTGAACAAGGAGGCCATGTCATTAGATTTTCTTCTTTTATACCCTTTCTTGGCAGCCACGCTGTGGAGTACTTGGACGCGTGTGATGGAGCATTGTCCTGCATGAAAATCATGTTTTTCTTGAAGGATGCAGACTTCTTCCTGTACCACTGCTTGAAGAAGGTGTCTTCCAGAAACTGGCAGTAGGACTGGGAGTTGAGCTTGACTCCATCCTCAACCCAAAAAGGCCCCACAAGCTCATCTTTGATGATACCAGCCCAAACCAGTACTCCACCTCCACCTTGCTGGCGTCTGAGTCGGACTGGAGCTCTCTGCCCTTTACCAATCCAGCCACGGGCCCATACATCTGGCCCATCAAGACTCACTCTCATTTCATCAGTCCATAAAACCTTAGAAAAATCAGTCTTGAGATATTTCTTGGCCCAGTCTTGACGTTTCAGCTTGTGTGTCTTGTTCAGTGGTGGTCGTCTTTCAGCCTTTCTTACCTTGGCCATGTCTCTGAGTATTGCACACCTTGTGCTTTTGGGCACTCCAGTGATGTTGCAGCTCTGAAATATGGCCAAACTGGTGGCAAGTGGCATCTTGGCAGCTGCACGCTTGACTTTTCTCAGTTCATGGGCAGTTATTTTGCGCCTTGGTTTTTCCACACGCTTCTTGCGACCCTGTTGACTATTTTTGAATGAAACGCTTGATTGTTCGATGATCACGCTTCAGAAGCTTTGCAATTTTAAGAGTGATGCATCCCTCTGCAAGATATCTCACTATTTTTGACTTTTCTGAGCCTGTCAAGTCCTTCTTTTGACCCATTTTGCCAAAGGAAAGGAAGTTGCCTAATAATTATGCACACCTGATATAGGGTGTTGATGTCATTAGACCACACCCCTTCTCATTACAGAGATGCACATCACCTAATATGCTTAATTGGTAGTAGGCTTTCGAGCCTATACAGCTTGGAGTAAGACAACATGCATAAAGAGGATGATGTGGTCAAAATACTCATTTGCCTAATAATTCTGCACTCCCTGTATATATATTTAAACATGTTTGTAAGCCAATGAAAATAAGCATACAAGTTTAGCCACCAATCGGCAGCAACCTCCAAGCTCCCTAGCCTGGATATGCTTTTTAACAAAGGATACCAATAGAACAAAGCAAATTAGATAACAGAAGTAAATTGGAAAGTTTTTTTTTAAATTGTTTGCGCTATCTGAATCATGAAAGAAAATTAGGGTTTCATGTCTCTTTAAAGCCATTTGCCTGCCTGAGATCTTCTATCCTTCAGCCCTTATAACTTTTGTGTGCAATTTTTTTTTTAAATAATTTTTATTAGATTGTTTTATTATGAGGGTAACTGTACTACTTTGAAGTGGTCTTTTGATGTGTTTTGTGACACTTTTTAGTTTTGTGAAACAGTTAACCAGAGCTCTGAAGTCGTGGTAACCATTCTAGCATTTACTTTCAACTCGAGCGGTAAACCCGATGAACGCAAACACTCCCAATATACTCCTTATGGCTCGGGCGCAAACGTTTGAGCTCCACTTGTAATCTAGCCCTTAATTAGATACATATGAGAAGATATTATTTTTATTCACTTCCTCTTCTCCATGGAGACTTATAACTGAGATACATAACTTGCACCACATGAGAAGTATAGTTGTGCCTAGCGGGATATGACTGCTCCTCCACTGACGGCCCAAATAGGCCAAAATGTATATTGGTGGTTAGCTTTAAACACTCTTTGTTCAGAAAATTGCCTGGTATTTGGGGGCTTGGACTGTCCTTATAGGTGGGGTCATAATGATATACTGCAGGAAAGTTCTCTACTGTGAACACTAGGGGCAAAAAGAAGCTGCACCCTGGTCCTGGGTGGCTACTATCCCATAGGATGGGCTACTGAGCACTGACTATCGTCAGTTGAGCATTTCTCTCCAGTCTATCATACAGCTTAATTCTCACTGGTATGTTCTATACTATTTTTTGATAACTTAGTAAGTAGCGTGGAAAATCACTGATATTCTAGAAAACAGATTATAGAAAATATTTTTAAAAAATGTAAAGTCACAGTTGTTTTACTTCATAGCAGAACGTTTATTTGGATGTCTGTGCTTTACATTGTGTTTTGTAATATTAATGGTAGGTTCCAGGTAGGCACCAGAATGACAAATTAAATATTAGAAAAATTCTGGGATATAGATAGAGCATAAAAGGCAAAAATAAATTGTCAGTTCCAATATTTTCTTTTTGTGTTTGAAAAACTATACTGGAAAAGAAAATATGTTGTAAATTATTGTTATGCTGACCTTTTCTTTAAATAATTTTGGTAATCAGTTGAGTTTTGCAGGATTTCTGATTTTCTGCCATTGTAATAAAACTTTTCTATATTAACATTTCTGAATAGCGTCCTATACAACCACTGATCTGTCTTTAACTAGTCTCCACATGTACAGTTGTCACAGGCTGTCCCCGTCTGTCTCATCTACTAAGTCTATCACTGAAAACTCCCACTCATTGATGGTAATCAATTAATATATATGTTTCAATATACCGGGCACATTGCTAAGGTACCCTAAAATGGCCCTGAGTTGTGTTTTTTCCCTGGATAGTTTCTATTTATTATATTTCAACAAACAACCAGGCTTCTCTGTGGACTGTAACATAGCAGCAGTTATAACTGCTCTTAAGTTCAGCTGCACACATCTTCATTGTATACAACAGCTACTTCTATATGGCATTATTGGTTCAAAGTACTAAGCAGCGTATGCTGCTTTTGAGCCCATGCGGGGCATGCATGTGAAAGAAGCAGTAGTCATCTGACCGCTGTTTCTTAACCTCTCCGCCATCTCTGAGGTTGCAAAACAAAAACATCCCAAACACATTCTTGTGCAATGGTACGTCCAGGCATATACACTGCTCAATCAAAGCAAAGGTGAGCTGACAGGTTGCCAAACTGGGAACCTTCTCTATCTGCTTATTGACAAGCTAAACAACTGATCTCAGTATATCTGGTTAATATCAGTTGACTTAAGTAATGGTATCTGTAAAATAAAAAAGGAACAACCAAGAAATAGTGGACTTTAGGGCTAATTATTTTTATTTTTTAGTTGCCAGTTCTATATTTTCTGGAGTCTAGCAACAGATTAGCTATTAATAATGAAATTAAAAAAGCTATTAAAAATCTACCATTAGATAAGACTCCTGGACCAGACGCACTTCCCAATGAATTCTACAAAATATTATATCAGAATATTACCCCCTACCTAGAAAATCTTTTCAATATTTTTTATATTGAGAATAAAACCATCCTTTCCAATTTTTCTGTATCTACAACTACATTAATTGTAAAAACTGGTAAGGATCCAGCAAAAAAAGAATCATATAGACCAATAGCACTTCTCAACTCTGATTATAAACTTCTTACACATATCTTGGATAGTCGTCTTCAAACTGTTCTCCCAAAGATTATACATAAAGATCAGGCAGGATTCCTGCACCAAAGAAACTCGGCTGCTAAGATTAGAGAAACTTTTTTGATCATTGATTACTTTAACTCTTTGAAAAGATCCCCAGGGCAAGCGGAAATTTTTTTCTCAGATTTAGCAATTATCTCGATTGATGCAAAAAAGGCTTTTGGCTCTATTCAACATGATCATCTGATATTTTCCTTACTTAAATTCAGATTTAAAGAAAACTTTGTCAACTTTATTCAGAATTTACATAGAGACTCTATGACGCAATTAATAGTAAATAATAGCTTATCACCCCCTATAACTCTTAATCGAGGTACGCGTCAAGGATGTCCTTTGTCTCCCTTTCTCTTCAATCTGTCTATTGAGCCATTAGCTATTATGATCCGGCAACAACAGGAAGGTATTAAAATTAGACATAAAGATTACTTTATATGCAGATGATGTTCTACTATATATGTCCAACACAAGAATTAATATACCAAAAGTAATATCAATTATTCAAATGTTTGGATCATTTTCAGGTTATAAAGTAAATACTTCAAAATCTGAGATTTTATGGATTAGGAAAAATAGAGAATCACCTGAAATAGTACCCTTTAAAACAGTAACTAAAGCTTTTAAATATCTAGGTATTTTCATATCAAATCATCCAGAGAACTGGTATAGTTTGAACATATACCCGGTTTGGAATAGAGTTATAGAACTTATGAGAAACTGGCAGAACTTTTCACTCTCGATATCCGGGCGAATAGCCCTTTTTAAAATGATCCTTTTACCAAAAATCCTATATATTATGCAGTATACCCCAGTAATTGTAAAAGGAAAGGACTTGAAAACCTTAAATACCACAATACGAAGGTTCATATAGCAAGGTAAGAAACCGAGAATTTCACTTAAAAAACATTGTCTCCCTAGAAAAAATGGAGGTCTTGCACTCCCGGATATCCAAATATATAATTTAATATCTTTATCCCGAATAGTGGTAGACTGGATTCTCAACTCGGATTATTTTACCAGTAATGATTTTGAGCATAGTATAACCTACCCTTATTTACCAGTATCACTGATACATTGTCAATGTAGTTAGATACCTAAAGATATAAAACAACTTAAATCTATATATACTTTGATTAAAGCTTGGCATAAAACTCTTACAATAGTATCAATGAAAATTGGTGTATCAAAATACCAAACTATTCTTAGAAATAAAGAATTTCAACAAGGTACTCAATCCCCAATATTTCAGAGATGGAAGGAAACTGGACTAAGCAGGATTTCTCAATTGTTGGAAACAGAAACCCAGGCAGTTAAAACATTTGAAACTCTAAGTCATGAATTTAATCTCCCAAACAAAGACTTTTATGCATATTTACAGGTCAGACATTATATCTCTGTTTTGGTCACAGATTGTGGATGGGGATGGCAATGGGGTGAGATCGAGGATTGGCTTACATTGGCAAAAAATTGAATTTTTTCCATGTCTACAGGGTACCAAATTCTTCTTGCTCAGAAAGGTGAGCTAAATCTGAGAGAAATAACGCAACAATGGAGCAATTTAACTTCCATAGAAAATATATATTGATCTTGTTTGAAAGTCTTTGGACTTAGTTTCTCAGACTACTCTATCCACAGCATGGATAGAGTCTCATGTAAAATTATTACATAGGACATACTATACACCAGAAAGGGGAGCTAAGTGGGGAAATACTCTTTTTAATAGGTGTCCTAAATGCTCATATCCAAGAGCTAACCTGGTACATATGATCTGGGAATGTCCTAAAATCTGTCAAATGTGGAACAAGATAAATTATTGGGCATTTTATACCCTTAATCTCCCCATGCAAAATATTAACCTTACACAAATAATATTTCTATGGGAAGAGACACAAAAGACCTCACATAAAAAATTAGTTAACATGATCATCCTAGCAGCCAGACACCTGATATTTAAGAAATGCAAACTGTCAAATGTTCCTAACATCACGGAAATCAAAAATGATCTGAAAAAACAATACATATTAGAACAACTTAATGTAGACTTGAATAAAGATAGAGATATCTATACTTTTCTTGAAAAATGGTCACCATTTGTCAAAAGCTTCACCATAAATGAAATAGAATCGCTGATATATCCCTTTAGAAATAGTGAAATAGTGTTACTGGGGATCTGGTAATTTGCATATACAACTATTATGCGTATGGCTCTTTAGGTATTGATGTATGGCTTTTTTTTTTTCTCCCCGTCCTTTTCCCCCTCTAAATCAGTAAAAATAGTTTATTAAATAACTTAAATAACTTGCATAATCTAGGTTAAATCATTGCATATGTTAAATAGTGATAGACATTGTTTATATTCAAAGTGATTTATGTTTAAATTAATATTATATAATCCCTTCATGATGTCGGAAACCTAGATAAGTTGAGGAGTGAAGAAGAAGGGAAGGAAATAAGTTTGTTTGTTTGATTATTGTTTATAAGTATGGATTGATGTATCTTAACAAAAATTAGGTTAAAAATTGGTGGTTTGATAAAATGACTGAACTATTTCTTTTTTATTTTGTAAAATATACTTTTTTCTTCGTTTTGTTACAATGTTATGTTGTAAATCTCAATAAAGGAAAAAATATTATTTAAAAATAAAATAAAATAAAATAAAAAAAATAATGTAATTAACTATCTGCTAGATTACGAGTTTTGTCGGTAAAGCCGTGCGTTGCTAACGCTCCTTTTTTTTCTTAACGCTCCCTTTAAACAACGCTGGTATTACAAGTTTTCTGAATGGCTGCGTTAGCCTCAGAAAAGTGAGCATTGAGCAAAATTTAGTTCCACCTCTCACTGTAATACCAGCGTTGCTTACGGTAGCGGTAAGCTGGCAAAATGTGCTTGTGCACGATTTCCCCATAGGAAACAATGGGGCTGAGCTGGCTGAAAAAAACCTAACACCTGCAAAAAAGCAGCATTCAGCTCCTAACGCAGCACCTAACACCCTAACATGAACCCTGAGTCTAAACACCCCTAATCTTACACTTATTAACCCCTAATCTGCCGCCCCCGACATCCTCACCACCTACATTATATTATTAACCCCTAATCTGCCGCTCCGGACACCGCCGCCACCTACATTATACCTATGAACCCCTAATCTGCTGCCCCTAACATTGCCGACACCTATATTATATTTATTAACCCCTAATCTGTCGCCCCCAACGTCGCCGCCACCTACCTACAATTATTAACCCCTAATCTGCCAACCGGACATCGCTGCCACTATAATAAATGTATTAACCCCTAAACTGCAGCACTCCCGCCTCGCAAACACTATAATACATTTTATTAACCCCTAATCTGCCCTCCCTAACATCGCCGCCACCTACCTACAATTATTAACCTCTAATCTGCCGCCCCCAACATCGCCGCTACTTTAATAAAGTTATTAACCCCTAAACCTAAGTCTAACCCTAACCCTAACACCCCCCTAACTTAAATATAATTTAAATACAACTAAATAAAATTACTACAATTAAATAAATGAATCCTATTTAAAACTAAATACTTACCTATAAAATAAACCCTAATATAGCTACAATATAACTAATAGTTACATTGTAGCTAGCTTAGGGTTTATTTTTATTTTACAGGCAATGTTGTATTTATTTTAACTAGGTACAATAGCTATTAAATAGTTAATAACTATTTAATAGCTACCTAGTTAAAATAATTACAAAATTACCTGTAAAATAAATCCTAACCTAAGTTACAAATACACCTAACACTACGCTATCAATACATTAATTAAATAAATTAACTACAATTATCTAATATAAAATACAATTAAATAAACTAAACTATATTACAAAAAGACCACTAAATTAAAAAAAATAAAAAATATTACAAGAATTACACTTAATCTAAGCCCCCTAATAAAATAAGAAAGCCCCCCAAAATAAGAAAATTCCCTACCCTATACTAAATTACAAAAGTAATCAGCTCTTTTACCAGCCTTAAAAAGGGCTTTTTGCGGGGCATTGCCCCAAAGTAATCAGCTCTTTTACCTGTAAAAAAAATACAAGACCCCCCAACATTAAAACCCACCACCTACACACCCCTACTCTAAAACCCACCCAATTCCCCCTTAAATAAACCTAACACTAACCCCCTTAAGATCACGCTACCTTGAGCCGTGTTCACCCAGCCGGGCCGAATTCTTCATCCAATCCGGGCGATGTGGTCCTCCATCCGGCAGAAGTCTTCATCCAAGCGGGGCAGAAGAGGTCCTCCATCCGACAGAAGTCTTCATCCATCCACGGCTCCATCTTCAAGACCTCCGACGCGGAACATCCTCCTCGGCCGATGGACTAACGACGAATTAAGGTTCCTTTAAATGACGTCATCCAAGATGGCGTCCCTCGAATTCCGATTGGCTGATAGGATTCTATCAGCCAATCGGAATTAAGGTAGGAAAAATCTGATTGGCTGATTCAATTAGCCAATCGGATTGAAATCCCATTAAAAAGATAGGATACACAATTGACGTAAGGGGATTTGTGGTATGGAAAAGTCGCGGAAGAAAAGTGAGTGGTACACCTGTACCTGCCAGACTTGTAATACCAGCGGGCGTTAAAAAGCAGCGTTAGGACCCCTTAACGCTGCTTTTTAAGGCTAACGCCAAACTCGTAATCTAGCAGTATTACTTTCAGTTGTGCTCAATTAATAATGTAACTCATACACTTTTCCCACAAAATTTGCTAGATTAAGAGTTTTTGTCGGTAAGGCTTGCGGTGTTAACGAGCATATTTTTCTCACCGCTCAAATAAGACAACCCAGGTATTACAGGTTTTTTTAAACCCGGCGTTAGCCACAAAAAGTGAGCGTAGAGCAAAATTTAGCTCCACATTTCACCTCAATACCAGCGTTGCGTACGGTAGCGGCGAGTTGCTAAAACGTGCTCGTGCACGATTTCCCCATAGGAATCAATGGAGCAGAATCGGCTGGAAAAACACCTGCAAAAAAGCAGCGTTCAGCTCCTAATGCAGCCCCATTGATTCCTATGGGGAAAATACATTTATGTCTACACCTAATACCCTAACATGAACCCTGAGTCTAAACACCCCTAATCTTACACTTATTAACCCCTAATCTGCCGCTCCCGACATTGCCGCAACTACTATAAATGTATTAACCCCTAATCTGCCACCCCCAATGTCGCCGCCACTATAATAAAGTTATTAACCCCTAAACCTAAGTCTAACCCTAACCCCCCCAACTTAAATATAATTTAAATAAAACGAAATAAAATTACTACAATTAAATAAATTATTCCTGTTTAAAACTAAATACTTACCTATAAAATAAACCCTAAGATAGCTACAATATAACTAATAGTTACATTGTAGCTATCTTAGGGTTTATATTTATTTTACAGGCAACTTTGTATTTATTTTAACTAGGTATAATAGTTATTAAATAGTTATTAACTCTTTAATAACTACCTAGCTAAAATAAAGACAAAAGTACTTGTAAAATAAATCCTAACCTAAGTTACAATTACGCCTAACACTACACTATAATTAAATTAATTACCTAAACTAAATACAATTAACTACAATTAAATTAAATAAACTAAAGTAAGAAAAAAACAAACACTAAATTACAGAAAAAAATAAAATAATTACAAGAATTTTAAACTAATTACACCTAATCTAATCTCCCTAATAAAATAAAAAAGCCCCCCAAAATAATAAAAATCCCTACCCTATACTAAATTACAAATAGCACTTAAAAGGGCCGTTTGCGGGGCATTGCCCCAAAGTAATCAGCTCTATTACCTGAAAAAAAAGTACAATACCCCCCCAACATTAAAACCCACCACCCACACACCCAATCCTACTCAAAAACCCACCCAATCCCCCCTTAATAAAACCTAACACTAACCCCTTGAAGATCACCCTACCCTGTCACCTAGCCGGGCACAAGTGGTCCTCCAGAGGGTCCGAAGTCTTCATCTGATCCTGCCAGAAGAGGATCTCCAGACGGGCAGAAGTCTTCATCCAGGCGGCATCTTCTATCTTCATCCATCCGGAGCGGGTCCATCGTCAAGCCAGCCGACACGGAGCATCCTCTTCTTCCGACGACTCCCGACGAATGAAGGGGTATTGTAATTTTTTTCACAGGTAAAAGAGCTGATTACTTTGGGGCAATGCCCCGCAAAAAGCCCTTTTAAGGGCTATTTGTAATTTAGTATAGGGTAGGGCTTTGTATTATTTTGGGGGGCTTTTTTATTTTATTAGGGGGATTAGATTAGGTGTAATTAGTTTAAAATTCTTGTAATTATTTTATTTTTTTCTGTAATTTAGTGTGTGTTTTTTTGTACTTTAGTTTATTTTTTTAAATTGTAATAATTGTATTTAGTTTAGGAAATTATTTTAATTATAGTGTAGTGTTAGGTGTAATTGTAACTTAGGTTAGGATTTATTTTACAGATACTTTTGTCTTAATTTTAGCTAGGTAGTTATAAAATAGTTAATAACTATTTAATAACTATTGTACCTAGTTAAAATAAATACAAACTTGCCTGTAAAATAAAAATAAATCCTTAGCTAGCTACAATGCAACTATTAGTTATATTGTAGCTAGCTTAGGGTTTATCTTATAGGTAAGTATTTAGTTTTAAATAGGAATACTTTTTTTCATTTTAGTAATTTTATTTCATTTTATTTAAATTATATTTAAGTTAGGGGGGGTTAGTGTTAGACTTAGGTTTAGGGTTTAATACATTTAATATAGTGGTGGCTAAGGGGTTAATAAATGTAGGTAGGTGTCGGTGATGTTAGGGATGGCAGATTAGGGGTTAATAAAATGTAACTAGTGTTTGCGAGGCGGAAGTGCAGTGATTTAGGGGTTAATATATTTATTGAAGTGGTGGCGATGACCGGTTGGCAGATTAGGGGTTAAAAAAATTTTAAGTTAAGTGTTTGCGATGTGGGGGGGGGGGGGGGCTCAGTTTAGGGGTTAACAGGTAGTTTATGGGTATTAGTGTACTTTTTAGCACTTTAGTTAAGAGTTTTATGTTACGGCGTTAGCCCATAAAACTCTTAACTACTGACTTTTAAATGCGGTAGGAGTCTTGACAGGAGAGGGTGTACCGCTCACTTTCTCCAAGACTCATAATACTGGCATTAGGCAAATCCCATTAAAAAGATAGGATACGCAATTGACGTAAGTGGATTTGCGGTATGCTCGAGTCGCGGAAAAAAAGTGAGCTGTACACCTGTACCTGCCAGACTCGTAATAGCAGCGGGCATTAAAAAGCAGTGTTGGGACCTCTCAACACTGCTTTTTGAGGCTAACGTAAGACTCGTAATCTAGGCGAATGTTAATAAACATAGTATATGTTTATGTTATTTTCATCCTGAGTATAACATGCTTCTTCTTCCACTATTTACTAGGTACATTTAGATAATTAGCTAACTAATAAAGGAAATAATGTTACATTTAATTTCTGAGACCTGAATTGGAACACACTTTGGAAACAATGGTTACATACCTTTTAAAACAACACTTGACACTTGTTCCTACACACTAAAATAAACAATAAATACAAATATTACTAAAATTACTGATATGTGAGCACCAACCCTAAATTCATGTTATACCTTTTGTATATGTTTGCTAATACTACTTGTTGATCTGTTTTACAAACAAAATGCAAAATACTGGTGTAAGGACCCTTTTACTGTTTACTAATCTATCCTTTTTTATAACTGTTGCAGCAGCTATAAGCATAAGCAGTACTAAAAAGGGATAAATAGACCTTAAGTAAATTTAATTTAGTTGACAGGTACCTGCCTGATCATATTCTAGAGTACTGAACTATATCAGCAGGAAACACAACTAATAGCAGAGGCTATTACCTGCAAACACCCCCGCACTCCCACACCAGCAATCAAGTGAAATGAAATGGAGATTGTTCTTACCTGCTACTGATGGATGCTCTGCAGTATAAATGGCATTACAAATATTGCTATGACAGCCTTCTGGCCCTATTGCGGATGCAAAGAAAGCCAATTTCCAAATGCGTTAACATTTATGTGTAGGAAAATGTCCACATACTTTAATACAAAAAATGACTGATGTGTTTTATGAAATGTAATTATTCATTAACCATATTTAGGGTCAATCCAAATCTACCGGCAATTTGCTCCTTAAAGTTTTTTTTTTTCTTTACGGTCAAATTGTTTGCCATGTTTTTAAAGTGATCACAATGCAAAATGGATCTGTGCATTAAAAACCTTCAGCCATGAGTGCCTTTTCAACAGAATTTTTTTGTGTTTTCAGTACCTGTTTTTGGGATAGAAACTGGGAGGTCCCCCAGTGTTGACATACACAATAGCCCTTTCACACCTCTTATGGTTACCATTTTAAATTATACAGTTCACAGTGGAAAGGAAATGCTCATTTACATGTTTGAAATTAAACTTTTGTATTCCGATTCCATCCTCACCACTGCTAAACCATCTGAATGTCATTTGTATCTTGGCATGATGGGCATACTGAGTATGTTTGCTCAATCCATATAATGGGGCATATTTATGCTGGTGCAATGCTGAATACGGCGAGCGTTTTGCTCGCCGTATTCAGCGAGGTCTGGCGGACCTTATCCGTAATGTCGGATCAGGTCCGCCAGACCTTGATAAATAACGGCCATAGTCACTTTTACTTTTTGTATCAAAGATAACAAAATTATTTTATAAAAAAATGTTATGTGATTATACAAATAATTTTGAATTCATTTGGAGTCCAAAAAATTAAATAAATAACTTAAAGGGATAGGAGTCAAAATTAAACTTGCATGATTCAGATAGAGCATGTCATTTTAAGACTCTTGTAAATTCACTTCTATTTTCAAATGTGCTTCGTTTTATTAGTATCGCTTGTTAAAAAAATGAATATGCACATATCATACACTAGTGGGAGCTGCTGCTTATGGGGGCCTGCACACATTTGTCTCTTGTGATTGGCTAAATAGATATTTTCAGCTTCCTGTCAGTAGTGCAATGCTGTCCCTTCAGCAATGGATAATAAGAGAATGAAGAAAATTTGATAATAGAATTAAAATGGAAAGTTGTTAAAAATTGTATGTTCTATCTGAATCATAAAATAAAATTTTGGAGTTTACTATCCCTTTAAGGCTTATGGTTATTTCGGACTCTAGACAAGCTACTCAATATTATTCCCAATGGCCTATTAAATCATATTCAGAATTAAACAAACCCCTTAGGTAGCCTTGTGCCCAATTTAAATATCCAAAAAGTTAATCTACGATACAAAAGCTTCTCTCTATTTCCTCCCCTTTGTGGGATAGTGACATATTCAATGGCTTGCCATTTGAAGGAAGTTAACGCATGATTATGATGATAAATTAAATGCTTTGCTAGAGCAGAACATTCACATTTGCAAATATTGTTACTGAGATGTTCACTAATCCTTGATCTCACCTCCCTAGTGTTGAGACGTACTACATTTTACAAGTGGTACATGAAATTAAATGAATGATAGCAGTTTTCAGCAACTAAGATAGGTTGCTCTATATTTGCTCTGACTGCTATGGTGTATTGAAGCTTAGAACTGTAAGAGAATACAGCAATCTCCTTTACCAGTGTAAGAAAAAAAAAAGATGGTCAGTTAGTCATTCCTTCATAATCATGTCATCTGATGATGAGTAAATTTACTAAGAGTGACATACTCATAGTTTTTAGAAATAGTGTAGGCCTTTATACTTATAAATTTGAGATGTGAGCTATTACATTCCTATATGATCCTATTGGCAATACAAACATATACCATGGGGGAAGAGACTTTATGTACAAGGTCTGTTGTCTCTGATTATTCATTACGCTTGATTTAAATTTAGAACAGACCTATATACTTAATTATAGAAGGATGCTTATATAAAATTATAACACCACATGGATCAGGAGTCTGCTAAGAATAATAATTCCCTATTCGTATTTCTATAAACCTTTAACAGTCTTATGACCCATAATATGAGCGAAAGAAAACTTGTTTCTGTATAACCAATAAAGACATCAATGAATTAGTTGTAGCCCATGAACTACTAGTAGACAACATTATATCTTATACAGATATATTCATATATATATACATACTTAATTGAAATGTATACTACATTGTTTGATTAAACAAGTATGAATAATGCACAGAGAACTGACAAATGGCTAGATTACAAGTGGGGCACTATTTATTGCTCCCGCTCGCATGCTAACTACACTTAACTTTGCCTTTTTGCGCGCGTCACAAACCACGTGTATTACCAGTTGAAAGTAAAATGTTTTTGCTCACATGCTAACCTGATGTGCGCAAAAACACAAAGTTACAATATCGCGATAGAGGACCATTGAGTATGAAAAGTGGAAAAGAAACCTAACACACTACTCACGTGCAAACCCGATTGCATTTTCTCAAGTGCACTATGAACAAGAAAATATGAATATTTCACATTCCACATAGCAGAATATGTTCTTTCTGTAAATATGTAAATGCACATATGAATACATAAATACATATGTACACACATTTATACATATATAAATATATATATATATATATATATATATATAAACACACTTACTACCAATTACATTTATTGTGCGGAGGATGTATTTGCATTTCCCTGCGGCGATCTGTATGCATATATTCTCCGGTCTCACCGGATGTATATAGGGGGTTGCCATGGTAACTCATATTCAGCAGTGAAGTAGCCGGCACAATCGTTCTCATTCTATCTACGCACATATATGTGACATCATGAGACACAGGTTATCTAACAAGGAAGGGTACGCATTGTTTAGTTTGTTATTTTTAGTCCAAACAGATTTAATTCTTTAAGCTTGTATGCACGCTCCCCTGTTTTTCGCTAATCCCAGCCATTGGCCCTATAAAGGAATTAGTGTTCAGGCACTTATGGGTATTAACACTTAGACACAATTATGCTTTCACCTTGGTGCCTTTATATTATTTATGTCTCACGAAGATTGGTCACTATTATATTTAACATTTTGGATTTTGTTGTATTCGCTGTTGCCATGGCAACACACACTGTATTCACCACACTAAGATTAATGGCAACAGTCACACACTGTGTTTTTACACAGTGGTCTTAGAAGGAGACACATTTTTTCAATTCCTATATATTAAAGGTGTTCCACGAGAGTTATGCACTGTTTATTGATATTTGTATTATTTTTATTTTTAAGATATGATAATCCCTCCCGGAAGTGATAGATGTATCACTTCCGGTATGACGGATCTGTGGAACGCAAGCAGCGTTCCAGACCGTAGTTTTTTGGCGCCACTGTGTGATTAAGGTATGGTTTGAACATTTATTGTTAACACTATATAAGTTTTATTGTTTTCACTGATTGTTATGCTGATAAAGGGGACCTGATCCCCAAAAACGTACCACAAATAAAGTAACCTTTACTTTGCTGTTAAAAGTCCTGTGAATGCATCTTCATTTGGTTTGTATATATAAACATACATATACCTATTTAGACATTTCTATATTAAAGCCCTTTGCAGTCCTTTATTTTTCTCTAACACCTGAGACCTCATATCTTTGAGCCCTTATAACTTTTTAATGTGATTTAAAAAAAAAATACATTTTATTAGCTGGTGTTATTATGAGTGTAACTGTATTTTTAATATATTTTTGATGTGTTTTGTGACACTTTTTATTCAAGGGCATGTTAAATTCAGATGTGCTCGAACTTGCAATACGCACGATACCTCCAATGTCCGCAAACACCCTCGCTAAACCCGACATCGCTTGCGCACAGTTAGTGCACCACTCAATGGCCCAAAAGAGGCATGCATGGCTAAAAGTCGCTCACAAACTTGGTTATGGGAGGTATAGCACACATAAAGAAACATGCAAGGAGTTAACCTATGAAAATGATAATATTATGTCACATTATAAGTTGAATTAAGCAAGTTTAACCACATACTAGGATTCATTGTAACTCAATGGAACAGGTTGTCTTTTGTAAAATATAACTAGCTGAAACTGTGTAAGAAAAAAACAACTCTACTCTACAACCTGTAGTGATCCTATGTGGCTCCAGGTCTCAGTTAACTCTAGGAATGTATTTATATCACACTCCAGAGAACCGGCCACACTTTCTAGGGCCTGAGGGATCGCTTAGTAAATGGAGTACCTCAATCTTCCCCTAAGAGCTCCTCCAGTACCTACCATTCATTAATTAACTAAGTTGGGTGAAGGGTGGTGGGCAAAGACTTGCTTGTTACTAGAAAAGCATTCTTCAGATACTTAGAGTTAATCCCAGGTGGTAAATCTTAGTACAACAGGGGAGAGGATTGCTGGCTGCTTGGTTCCACAACTGTTTGGAGGGCTGCATCGTTGCCTTCCAATTTCTCATCTGCCACCCTACTTATAGGCTGCAACAATAAATGAAGATTGTAACATTTCTCACAAAGTTTCTTTTCAAAGTCCTCCAGAAGAGCTTGTATCTCCTTCATATCTATATTAAACAGTGAGATGTAGTCTGCTCACTATATAATTCCCCCCCACCGGGTGTTGGGGGTTGCTGAGACCTTTACTTTGCGGAAGTCCTCAATAGTCTAGACCAGACAAGCTTTCAGTGTAAAGAGAAAAAAAATATATCCTCCAGAACAACAGTCTGAGCTTAATCTATATAAATATCTAGGTAGAATATAACGTTTATCATGAGATGCACAGCGGAATGCATTCAGTCTTTGCAGAGCTTAAAATATTGCTGCCATGCTTGGTCACTGCCTGGACACGCCCTCCACTCAGAACTTTTAGGCTCCACAGTATAAATAGATATTTTATTGAGGAACCAAAAATAGCTGAAAAATGCTATTGTGATTATGTTTAATCGAAAAGGCCTCAACTGAGCCCTTTGTTTTGGAGAGAAATTAAGTAATGCAATTATGTAAAACTTGATGGTGTCTAAAACTCCAGTACGAATTATTTTTTGATGTAGATAAATGGCAGACACTACTATAAAAAAAGAATATGCACAGATACTGATCTAAACATTGAGTATAAAACCTTTAAATACTTACCTAGAATCTCCCAGTTTAGCACTGTTGACCTGATAAGCCTGGAACACCCATTCAAAAGGGCTGAGATAGCAGGAAGTGCAGACACTCCCCCCTCCCCTGCATATGAAAAAAACATTACACAAACAGGAGCAAGCAGAAGTGTGTAGACTTGAGTCTACATCTGATACTTTGGGGCTTGGTTTGGAGTCTGAAAATGAGCACAATGTTATTAAAAAAAAAGGAAAACTATACATTGTTACAAAAACTCTCCTAGATGGGCAATATAAATAGATCATCTACAAAACATTTATGCAAATAAAAATCTAGTGTACAATGTCCCTTTAGGGAATGGGATGTTGGTATTCAAACTACTCAGCTCCCTTAAGCCCTAAGAAACCCCCAATATCCAACATTTGAAAAGCAATAAACAGCTCTTTTAAACAATGTGTGGGAGTATAAAGTAAAAGTACACATTTAAAAAAATAAAGTTTGGATTATACATAACCCCTTGTTTTTACTGATGAAAGCACAAAAGTTTCAAGTTCCAAGGAGCACCTTGTTTTTACTATAGAGGTTTAATAACACACACATACATACACACACTATTGCTTATAACCTTGCTTAATAAAATTGTAATTAAAAAATCCATTTACATACTTTTTTGTTGCAGGTTTTTTACATGGTATAATATATACACAAATAATCATATCATTTAAATCTCTGAAAACAAAGCCACACAATATGTGTGAGTTTCCCACTGAAAAAAATGCTTACAATAGGGCTTGAATGTAAGCAACATCTAAAAACTACAAAACAGCTCAGCACATGGACGGATATGGCTTGGCAGTTAAGGGATTGACACCATTATATTCTTAAACTAGTGATTCAATAAAATGGACTACAGGTAAGGACACCTGCTACAAAATGCATAAAATCCAGATAAGGTGTGAAAACTGATCTTCTTATTCCCAAATTCCTTCAATGTATTAGTATCACATTACCAAAAATAGTGTATAAGCACAGCGTAATCAGGGAAAGCAGTATGTGATCAGGAACATTTCCTGCAGTTTATGTCAGGTTTTTTCCCCATATAATACCTCAGATTGCTCTGATATCTCTATGAGCCCTATGCCAACACCAATCCAATCCTCTCATCACACCCATTACCCTAAAGTTTAAAACTATATTCTCACATAGATCAGATCCAATATGTTAAGTGTACATTATTTTACATATATTACTGGACAGCCAGTTGAAATGCCTAATCGCTCAGTTACAAACTGGATACTTAGCAACCCACAATCAGAAGAATAAACCACTTTGCATATATTCCTAATGAAACCCTTGGTGGCAAGAGATTTTTTTTTTTTTTTTTTTTTTAAAGTTACAATACAAACAAAGCAATTAGGAAAGCTATTACCGTAAACCAGTATTGTAGCAATAACATTTTAAAAAAAAAAAAATAGTTGAGTTGACCACAAAGGCTTAGATTAGCTTGTCATATGCAGGTGTCTGTCTGTGTCAGATGTTGAGGACATAAAGGGCTAGAATTATCAGTCTAATGGACCCCTGGTGACCTATCATCAGAATAGGAAACCACTTTGCATATCTTCCTAATGCAACCTCCAGTAGCAAGAGATTTTAAAAAGATTTGTTATAAGACAAACCAAGTAGTTAGAAAAAAAATAACATAAACCAGTGCTGTAGCAATACAAATACATAATTTGAGTGTCTGGTTGTTACAGGTGGTGAGGACATAAGGACCTCATAATGTCCGTGTAATAGGAAAGAATAAATATATATACACTCACTGGCCACTTTATTAGGTACACCTTGTTAGCACCGGGTTGGACCCCCTTTTGCCTTCAGAACTGCCTTAATTCTTCATGGCATAGATTCAACAAGGTGTTGGAAACATCCCTCAGACATTTTGGTCCATATTGACATGATAGCATCATGCAGTTGCTGCAGATTTGTTGGCTGCACATCCATGATGCAAATCTCCCGTTCCACCACACCCCAAAGGTGCTCTATTAGATTTAGATCTGGTGACTGTGGAGACCATTAGATTACAGTGAACTCATTGTTCAAGAAACCAGTTTGAGATGATTTGAGCTTTATGACATGGTGTATTATCCTGCTGGAAGTAGCTATCATAAGATGGGTACACTGTAGTCATAAAGGGATGAACATGGTCAGCAACAATACTCAGGTAGGCCATGGTGTTTAAGCAATGCTCAATTGATACTAAGGGGCCCAAAGTGTACCAAGAGAATATCCCCCACACCATTACATCACCACCACCAGCCTGAACTGTTGATACAAGGCAGGATGGATTCATGCTTTCATGTTGTTTATGCCAAATATGACCCTACTATCTGAATGTCGCAGCAGAAATTGAGACTCATCAAACCAGGCAACGTTTTTCCAATCTTCTATTGTCAAATCTTGGTGAGCCTGTGCGAATTATAGCCTCAGCAGTTTTGGAAATACTCAGACCAGCCCGTCTGGCACATAAAATCATGTCACGTTCAAAGTCACTTAAATCCCCTTTCTTCCCCATTCCGATGCTCGGCTTGAACTTCAGCAAGTCATCTTCACCACATCTAGATGCCTAAATGCATTTAGTTGCTGCCATGTGATTGGTTGATTAGCACTTTGTGTTACCAAGCAATTGAACAAGTGTAACTAATAAAGTGGCCGATGAGTGTATATATATATATATATATATATATATATATATATATACTGTATGTATATATATATATATATATATATATACTGTATATATATATATATATATATATATATATATATACACACACACACACATATATATATATATATATATATATATATATATATATATATCAGTCAAAACTTGCTAAAGTCAATGTATAACATCCAGTGAAAGGAATTTATCAGTGCTCCGGAATAAAAAAAAAAAAGATTGTGACACGTGTAAGTCCTTAAAGTAGTGAAATATTTAATACTAATTATAAGTTTGAAACACATAAGAAAAAAATAGCAATGGCCTGTATAATTAAACAATTCAACTTGCATTGTTTTTTTTAATTTTAGAGATAATGAACACCCCACTGAAAAATATAAAAAAATGCAAAAAATTAAATGATCAGGCATACTCTACCCAAAAATCGCATGGATATTGTCTCAAATCATACAAATATCTAATGGTGTTGCATTCAGTACAATAACATAAAAGCTAAGTAAGGCCTCGCTTCCATTGAGTCGTAATTCAGTTTGCGTGCACTCGCAAACTGATAAATATGCTGTCGGAAGCGATATCGTTTATCGACTGTTTCCAATGGCGCGTTATACCTCAATATCGGCAGCCGGACTTCGGCTGCCGAAAAGATCTTCGCGTCCCATAGAAAGTAATAGAAGCCGTTAATCGATAAATTATACCAGGTTTCCAATGAAAGCGCTAACCGTTAATACATTTCGGAGGCTGTTGATACATTGAGAAATATTACCCCCAGCTCAACTAGGTGTAAAAGAGGAAAATTGTGCTTTTTGAGACCTATTTTCTATTGAAATTATAAATTTTGCAAATAATGCAAGTGTTTTAATGTAGAAATAAATTGTTATAAGTAATATTTATTGTTGTCTCATGTATAGAAATAGTTGAACTTATATTCTAATAAATATAATAATATATGCAAGAACATATCTACAGAATGCAAACTAGACCTATGCCTAGGGCAGCAATAAATATTACTTATATTTATGAAGTGTTAAATATAATTATATTAGAAAATAGTATTTGATTATTAAAAATATGGATAAGTGTTTTTTTATTTTTCTTGAGAGGCGATCACAGGTAAGAAGCACGGACGTTAAACGTAAATTCTATAGCGTAAGGTCGGGTTACCTTAGCAACTAATTGATTTTCAAGAAATCCGACGTCAGATGGAAGCGTTAACACAACGTTAACTTACAGCTACACGAAAAGAGCGACTGCGCGCAACACGCTAATCTTTTCAATGGAAACCTGGTACTAAAATGCAGCCGTAAATTACTTTTAGCTGTCGGCCGCTTCGGTAGCTTACGGCTCCATTTTTAACGACTCAATGGAAGCGAGGCCTAAGTTTGTACGTTTTTATGTGGGTTATCAGGACAATCATGTTGGAGGCTCCAGCAGTAGTCTGCCATCATGTGTCTGTCCCATCTACCTTGATACCTTTCCCCCATCACCTTTTTATACTGATGGAACCCCTCCCCTTGTTCCTCACTAAAATCACCAAGATTATCCAGGAATATGTCTAAGTGGCTATAGGGAAAGTGTACCTTTATGGTCATATTAGTACCACATTTTTAAAGTTAGCAAGGATGTTTGCACCACGTCTTCACAATTGTCTGCTTTGTGGTTACCCAAGAAGTTCTTGACAACTAAGACATAACTGCATGAGGCATAAGCTTCAAAATTATTAATACATTTTCTGAATTTTGAATTCTTGATGAGTTTTATGAATTTGAGGAACATCAGAGATTCCTGCTTTATATTTTTCATAACACAATCCAAGGAATGATCTACAAATGTATTTAAAGCAATCACCATCTCTCTCCAAGGTCTTAAAAAAATTGCTTCATCAGTCCAAGCTTAATATGGCGTAGTGGGAGAATATTTTTTTTCTCTGTCAACCAGTGGCTCGTTAATGATGTTCACTGCACCCACAGTCATGCCTTCCCTTAAACGCAAAGGGTACTTTGTGTATCTTCTTTGCTGCCCAAGCACAGAGTTCACCATCTTTAGATCAACACAACTGCTCATGCTAGCAGAACTTCTGCAAGAACATTTTGATATTTTCATATTCTTTTTTAAGTTTTGTTGAGTAAGATATTGGAAGAGATGCATAGCGGTTACCATTGCGCAGTAAAACACATTTCAAGCTTCTAGTGGAATATGACATTTTATGCAATGGATAAACTTGAAAAACAATGCTAAAGATAAGATTAAAGATAAGATTAAATATTAGATTAAACAGAATGTTACAGAGTAAAAAGACAGACCAAACCCTGTTGCAAATGTCAGCAGCCACAGGTCATATTGGGGTAAGATCACAATTTCAGGGGTATCTATCCATTATCTCAAAAACTAGAGCCAATTCGGCAAGACTGATGTCAATTTTTTTTATTCGGCACCCCAAAAATATCTTAAATATCCTAAATTCAGCACCCCAAAAATATCCTTGACAATAAAAAATAATTTTTTTTTGTTGACCTTTGTTATCATT
This sequence comes from Bombina bombina, assembly GCF_027579735.1. Lineage (NCBI taxonomy): Eukaryota > Metazoa > Chordata > Amphibia > Anura > Bombinatoridae > Bombina > Bombina bombina. The sequence continues at coordinate 840,924,424 of NC_069500.1, forward strand.
TTAGTTGTAATGTTATCAAATGTTGTAGTGCTAGGGTGCCCAATGAAAAGGATTCATGGTAAGAAAGAAAAGAGAGGTACACACACAGATTTAGTAAAACAAATTAACACAGGGGGAGGAATGCCCTGATCTAAAAAGCTTACAATTTATAGGTTGTTGGTTTAGAATACAGAAAATGTGGAGTAGCTTGAAATGTGGGTGAAGCAGTTCAACAACATTTTAAGATAAGGATGAAGAGCAACTTTTACAGAAGATGCATTTTCAGAAACCTAATATAAAAACATAGATTTTGACAGCTGATAAGAAGCATAGGCCCAACAAGTCTGCCCGCATTTCCTATAAAGTGTTGCTATATTAGTTCATATGAAAGCCTTATGCTCAACCCAGGGATTTTTGAAGTTCCTGGCAGTATTTTTCTTTTTATGCAAATACAAAATATTTCCAGCCACCAACAACTTTAAAAGGACTTTTATTCCTTATGTAGGGTCCATATGTAAAACAAACAAACAATGTTTCGAGCCAACTATAGGCTCTTAGTCATGTCATCAGATGACATGACTAAGAGCCTATAGCTGGCTCGAAACGTTTGCAGACTGCAGCCTCAGAGGCAGCAGATCAGTTATGGAGCAGCAGTCTTTAGACCTCTGCTTCATAACTGCTGTTTCTGGCGAGTCTAAAGGCTCGCACGGAAACAGGGGCATCAAGACAAAAAAATTCCCTCAGGCTGACAAAAGTGGATGCATTGTCCTACAAGACTACTCAGATTACATTAAAGAAGCCCAACACATACTCTGTTATACTGAGTACTATAGAAAATTACCCCATGATCCCGCCCTGGAGTTTTATAAAAAACTGTATAAGATATTAGAATTTGGTTTGTCTGAGGGCATCTTAACGAAAAAAGAGAAGAGTTATCTTACCCCTGATCACCCCAGTACACCATATTATTATCATCTTCCTAAACTACATAAAGATGATAAGGTCCCCCTAATGAACAGTATAACCGACAAGTTGTCCGAATATGTAGATTTATATCTCCAAAAATACGTTTGTAACTTACCGTCCTACATTTAAAACACAAAAGACCTCCTACATAAACTCTCCCAGTTTAAATATAATAGCAAATATCTGTGGTTGTCTTGTGATGTAGGAGCACTGTATTCTAATATATTGCATGATATAGGTCTACATACAACCAAGGTCTATTTGAACTAAGATTTTTATATGCCCAATATACAAAAAGAATATCTATTAACTTTGATTGATTACATTTTAAAGCACAATTATTTTCAGTTCCTAGATGAATATTATCTACAAATAAAGGGAACGGCCATGGGCACCAGATTTGCCCCCAGTTTCGCCAACCTATTCATTGGACAATTTGAAGAACTTTATATTTATAACTCAAAATGGAGGGGCAATCTGGTGTTCTATGGCGGTTGCATAGATGATCTTATCTTCATCTTTGAGGGTTCCGTAGTTGAGGCTACTAGTTTTGTGTCATCTCTTAATGCTAATAAAATGGGTATAGGCTTTACATCCAACATACAAGAATTATCAATTGAATTTTTGGATGTTGTTCTGACTTGGGATCAAGAGGGCAACATATGTACATCTACATATTTTAAACAAGTTGACTGCAATAATTAATCTTTTACACTTTAGCAGTAATCATTTAATGAATTGGAAAATAAACATCCCCTTTAGCCAATTCTGCAGGATAAGACAAAACTGCACTACTATAGAAAAATTCAATGAGCAGTCTAATACTCTTACCTCTAGATTTTTGGAAAAAGGTTATCCATCAGATTTAATTAAGAATAGCTGTGATAGGGCAAGAAAGTTAGACAGAGGCCTATTGTTGACTGCGTCTTCAAATCAGAATTCAAATAAAAATAATATTGAGAATATGCAGAATGGGCAGCCACTATTTATCACCCAATTCAACTCTAACCATAAAGCTGTCAGCAAAATTCTGAAAAAACATTGGTTCATACTAATGAGAGACCCAAATTTAAAGAACATATTACCTGCACAACCAAAACTAGTTTATAGGAGAGCACCTACACTCAAACAGAGACTAGCACCTAGTAAAGTAGTGATGACCATTACGAAGAAAAATAAGGTCAGAAACATCAGTAAGAGGTATGCTAAACCTAATACAGATGGTTCCCTAAGAAAAAGGGACTTTCAGATGTGGAAAAAAGCGGTGCTTCATGTGTAGGTATATCACACATAGCAAAACCAGTATAACTTCAAATACCACTGGGGTACAGTATCCTATAATGAGTAGATTATCCTGTGAAACTTCATATGTGGTTTATGTCCTCACATGTGAATGTGGGCTCCAATACATTGGAAGAACCTGTAGGAAGGTTAGGGTAAGATGGAGTGTGCATCTTAGAAATGTGAAGTCTAAGTCTTTGAAACGCAGTGTTCCTAGACATATTTGCCAAGAACATACACCAGGGTCTTGTAATCTAACCATCACCCCTTTAGAAAGTTTCCCTTTTAGTCATTTGTCCAATAGATTTACTAGACTTAGACAAAGAGAAACCTTTTGGATTTATAAATTCAACACACTTTTTCCATCTGGTCTTAAAGAAATTATTGATTCAGCAGGTTTTGTTTAATTGAGTTTAGTCATCTTAGTATACCATTTTCGTAACTTTGGTACCATATCCTATGTGTAGATACTGGTCACTTTTCAGCTACTGTTCTAGATATTATACTTATTTGTAAACCGGAGTCTTATGGTCAGGTTGTCACTAACTGGTTTGGCTTGGTACCATTAGCGATTACCTAGCACACACATAGCTTACACTGCCAGTTTTATTGATTTTAATATTTGTTTTTGTTATACACATTTTGACATCTTATTATTAATATTATTAATATTATTACACACCCCACTACACCTTAGTTTAGATTAAATTGTTATTGGCTTATTAGAATTACACCTTGTTTCTTCATTCATTTGGTGTTGCTGTAACTTCAGAGAGCATTCATAGTACATGACAACACTGTATTATTGAATATATTATTCACATTTGGGTAGGTCATGAATATACTCCAGTAATGGAGTTTCTACACTTACTACCGCCTTATATTCATATTCATATTTATAACACTTTACTGTTATTATTATTACAGTAACAGCTTACACTAATGTACTATATTATTATGTTTGTATTCAGTCACTGATCGTATTTTGATCATTTATTGTTTGGCTTTTATTGGCCATTTAACCCCTTATTACGTATATATACCATTATCATATTAGATCATTATCAGGAATTATCTTTACGGAGGTGTTTTCCTTTTTCACTATATTCTTTAACATTATGCACTCACAGCCAGTTCCGGCTCACCGGTTTCCATGGTTTCATCACAGCGTTCACGCTCTGAGTTGAGTATAGTTTATCATGCTCAGAACATACACTTTGACACATATAGAAATTACTTATGCTTCTCACTTGTGATAGGCTTATTTATATATTTATATATTTTTTTATTTCATTTAGTTACATGTCATGATTATAGGCTAGCACTCCTTGTCTTTCAAATTACGTAGCCCATTGGTGCATTGATACTAACAGGTGACGTAGGAGGGCGTTGTTCTTAGTCCCCAGCGGGATTGGCAACATCTTTCACACTAACGGCCCAATCAGGTTCTTTGACAAGTGACTTACTAATCGGCTAGTATGATAAAATGTATCTTTTGGGGCCTCACAAAAACATGCCAAACAAAAAATCTTAGTACATGTGATGAACCATTTAATAGTTACTGATCAACACATCAATACAAATATATGTCAACTTTACAAGACACGCTGATTGTATAGTCTTTGCAGCTAACACGATATATATTGATTGTTGCTACAGATCGTGGTTAGTTTGTTTGTTATGATGCTTTCAGAGAAATTACTTTAGGTTGTGTTTGTATCTATGGTTCAATTAGTCTAACCCATAACTAATTATTTAATATCCTACCAATGTTCGGTTTTGAGAACAGAAGGCCTCCTCTTTCCAAATTGGGGTCTTACGCCACTATTTGCCTTTGCGGGGGTAATAAGGGCAACTCTCCACTTATCAACTATTTCTCTGGCCCCTATTTGTGGAACATGACCACTTACAAATTAAAGGGACATGTGACCTTTTTCAAAAGTACGTAATCCCTGCTTTCAAATCAAGGGACTTCTTCCCTTTCATCTCTATAGAAAACTTCCTGGTGGCCTGTGGGGTAATGATCACTAGTTCTCTTTTTAATCTCCTGCATTTTAGGGAGCAGGCTTCCTTTTTTGGTAACCATCTGCATCGTAGAGGGACATGAGAATCCTTATTTGAAAGAGATGACTTCCTTCTTTTTCCCTCTGGGTTGAGATGGAGGCTCAATAGGAGCTTCCCCCATCACTAAAAGTTAGAATATAAAACAAATACTGTTGAAAGCACTACTTAGATTCAACTCTAGGGGGTGCGAACGACAAATGCTATAAAATATATAAAAATGGTTATAATGTGTATAACAATGACTATAGTATATAGTCAAACAATAGAATTGTGGTGCAGAGATCTGAACCAATAATGACAAATCCGGTAAATAGTTCATTATCTGAATTCAGGCACAGACCATGAATATAGAGAGATTAGTAAAGGTCAGACTCCATGTGTAGTGTCTCTCTAATCAGGGCTGCTCCTCTTGTAATACACAATCCGAAAGCTGAATTATGTGAACAAGAAAATAACAAACAGAGGGCGCCTCGTAGTATAACACTGTGATACAACGGTACAATATGTAGAATTCTTGTGTAAGAGCTATACTCAAAAAAGATGCAGCACCCTATTGTGCTGAGTAGAGCAGACTGGCATCTCTCAGTGTCCCAACTCACTGATCCTTGGTGCAGGGATATGCACCTCATGGTAACTCCTGTTAACAGCTCAGGAATAAACAAAGCTTAGCCATCCAGTGTGATAAAATGCTGTACATTTATTAAAATTCCAACAAAAAAAACTGAGGGTATAGCACAGAACAGATGGCAACGCGTTTCTCAACTGTGATAGCTGTTTCATCATGCTTCGGTTCCTTGTCTGGAAGCTCTGGCTTTTAAATTCAACCAATCACATCCTCCAATAATTAACACACCCTTGACCAGGTGCAATTTGTTAATTGTGATATACAGTACCTTCATTTTAGAATGTCATTGAAACATGAATGCATATAGCTTTATCAATTTCAAATAGGAATATAACCATTAAGCATCGTCCATTGCACCAACAAAATCAAACATTTATCATAACAGATCAATCTATATACCATGTATTTTAATCTGTCAAAATACAACACTTCCATATTCCTTGATGTGTCAAATATATCTCCTACCGTGTGATTATTCATCACTATAACTTACCTTATGACAGTCCCTTAATGAGATACAAGCTATTGCTATAGTTTGTTAATGTTGTGAGCAGCTTATATTACTCTGAAACTGCGTATTATTTTTGCGACCAAATGTTCAAGTACGTAAATTTTGCGCTGGTCCTATGAGGGGTAATGTGATTTCGGTATACGTCACTAGTGACATCATCCATGTTGATCTCCCTGGAGTTTTCCTTACCAACCAATAGTCGCTCTTTGTTTGTAAAGGCATTAGCGCAAAAACAAAAATTAAAAAAAAAAAATTCTAAATCTGTGTCACTAGCGTGATGTTCCGATAATGCCTAAGAGTGTATAAACATGGGCATGTATGTTTTTTAAGTAAACAAACATCATTGTGTGGTGAAAGTGAACTGGTGTTTGTATGTCCATATGCTTATATTGATTACTACTCGCCAATCAGTGGTAATATATATCTTATATGCTGTATATGTATGTATATATATATATATATTTTTTGTGATGACTACATGTAATCGATATGAGGATTTAATATATATGAGGTGCAAAGATCCGCTCTGTTACTAAATACTGGATATAATCGATAAGATAATCTACTAGATAATATGACATATCCCACGTAGAGTATACTGATTTACATAGTAACATAGTAACATGTAAACAAGTAAAATAAAGATAAGTGTAATGTGGGACTAAATCTTAACACATATATGTGCTTGAACCTAAATAGGGCTAAAAGAGATAGGGACGCTGTGTGAAAGATATAGACTAATGGAGTGTCTGAAGTTACTGATAAATGTATAGTGAAAAAATACATATCAAGTGTGAAATAACTCAAATATGACTATAGAGGGAAAGGGTAGTGACCATAAGAATAATGGTGGGGTCTAATACGCCAACCTTATTAGGGGGTGTGATATTATGTGTTAATGGCTAAGTGTGTATGTATAACCTAAGGAGGTTAAAACGTTGGTGTAATATAATATAGTGGTGTCGTCATGAGTAAAGGATATCATTATCTAGCTATGTAAATGTTGGGAAGTGTGTACACTATAAAATCAGAGAGGGTGATTGATAAAGATAAACCTAAACTAGAAGTGTAGGGGAGGTATAGGTGTGATCTGTAGGATCCTAATATATTGCAACTTAAAGGGGAATGGTCCATATGTGATGGTGGTATAGTCTTGTGAGGTAAGAATGTGTAAAAGAGTGTTAATATGTGTTTCCATTATGTTAGTGCAAAGATACCAGATATTAATGTGCAATGGACATTAAAAAGCTGCCATATCTATATTTTCGTTTAACCCATCTGGAAAAAGAGTGCCAAATTTGTATATCCAATAGATTTGTCTTTGGCAGAGTCTGGTAAACCTATTGGAACCCTGTATAGGAGATATTCTATACAGGGCAATTATGCAAAAATTGCCTTCAGACCTCTGGTGGCATACTTCATGATGTCTGGAGACACTATGTTTTCTACAATTTTTAGTGATGTTTCTGTAATGCTCACCCCATCTATTCTGGACTTTACGTATCGTGCAACCCAAATATTGGGTCCCACAGCTGCATGTCAGTAGGTATATGACATAGTTGGAACTGCAATCTAACCTCTTCTTGATAGAATAAGTGCACCTGAGGTGTGATAAATAACACTGGTGACTCCATGTGTAATATATTTGCACTTATTGCATATTGCATCTCTTGACCCTGCATGTGTAGGCTCCTCTTATAGTATGTCTGTTACTATTTGTTGATTTTTATTTCTGTTCTTTCTTTGTCATCACTATTTTACTAGTAGTTTATTTTTGTTTAATAGTGGGTGCTCTTTAGAATGTAATTGTGGGTTTGTCCTCTATTATTTGAGTATGGTGTCTTTCATAAGTAGATACCAATGCTTATTTATAATCTTTTTTACCACTCTATAGTTTGAATTGTAGTTGGTTATAGAGGACATTTTGTGCATGGTTGTATTAGATTTCTAAGGGTTTAAATTTTTTAGCTAAGTTCAGTCAACATAATACCAACCCTACACAATACCAAACTTAAATATATGCAATAAAGACACAACACTCAGAGTTGGGAGAAAAAAACACCTCCCCAACGGGGGGAGGGGTTGCTTTATTAACTAAGTAAATAAATAACTTTAATACTGCATCGCTACCCAGCTGGCAAGATGATCTTGTCCTAATTAACCCTCTAAGGGGTGTGGCCGCCCTGGGAATGAGGACGCCCTCATTCCGCCTACGTCTCCGCCCAAGGAAGATCGACCAGCGAGCCGACCTATCCCTAGCCCCCCATGACTAGGGTCCTGAACGCCCGCTGTACTTTCCTTCTATGATGCTACCGACCAATTGGAATTTTATGCCACACCCCTTTCCGCAACACTTGGGAAAGCATGCCGCCATGCAGACCCCCAACCTAACAATTTAGGGTTAAAGGAGTCTCCAACACTGGATAGTCAACGGTCCCCCAGCCAAAAGACTGTTAGTCCCGAAGGGAGACCCCATACTACCATTTAGCGCCTCTGGGCTTACAAAGGTCCACATGACTATGTAGCCCCCCGCCAAAGGAAATTGAGCCAGCTGCCTTAGAACTGCACACCTCCATCTGCTTCAGAACCTGTAAAAGAACGACATCGAACAACAAACAAACAGGGAGGGCTGGGAGGGAAGACCAGAAACAGGTTAGTGGTTTTACTTTCAGTTCTGCAGCTCTATTATCAGCTCTGAATCTCCTCCTCCTAAGCTCCCTCCCCCTGCCCTGCAGGGAACACATCCTTTGACACAATCCCATTTTCTCCTTCCTTTCAAAAAATTAACCCTTAACTTGTTACATCCCTAAATAGGTCTTTCACTTTTCCTTAGTTTATATGGGGTTTATAATCTATTCTCTATTGAGACATCTAGCTTTTAAAAAAAACACTCCTCTATAAGGTATATAGGATACCCTTTCTCGCCAAATCTGCTTTTCAAAATAGTAGCTTGTTCGTCATATGCTTTTAATGTGGAACAATTCCTTCTAATTCTGCGGAATTAGCTATAGGGGATGTTTCTTTTTCAACTCTCAAGATGATTGCTGTCATAGTCCAAAAAGTTGTTTCTATCTACTGTCTTGAAGAAAGTATGTGATTGGATAGAACCATTTGTGTCCCATGTGAGGACCACATCTAAATATGTTATGCTAATTTCCTGAATATTGCTAGTGAAAGTGAGTCCAAAATGATTTATTTTAAATTTAATGATAATATGCATCTCCCCACAACACCCATTGTTATCACTCACTGTCAAATGGCACCAGAGACATTTTTCCCTCATTAGTCCTTTAGATAAAATGCAAACCTTTTCTGTGTAGCAAATTAAAATGCTGTCATCCTTTACACAGGGGAAGGAATGTGGTGTAATACAATGTGTTCTCCTTACCTTTCTATTGGTTAAGGGAGAATTTAAACTTTACAAGCATTGGAGAGACACAAGGGCACCTACCCAAAGCTAATATACTCTTGTTATTTTAGCATCTAATTATAATTAATTACATACTTTGAATAATTTTAAATAATATTTAACCCCTTGCATCATATGGACGTAGATCCAACGTCACACAGTACTTGCCCAGCGTACTGTTTGACCCAGTACCTACATCCAACACAGAAAATCATGTTGAGTTTCCTGTTGTCAGCTTAGAAAGCAGAAGCTGCAATCAGAGGCAACAAGGCATCCAGATTGCTGATCGTTACAGAGAGTGACACTGACTGTGTCACTCTCTGTAACGATCCTTTATTGGTGCTGAGTGGGAGGGAAGGTGGATGGGTGGCCAAGCTGATGAAAGGGGGGAGGGGCAGGATTCTCTACACTACAGCAAGTACGGATGTCAGGGGAGAGGGAGAGATAGTGCCCTTACACTACAGAAAATTATTTTAAAGGGAGAGGGAGAAATGGGGTCCTACACTACAAATAATATTGGAGGAATGGGGGTGAGCGGGGTCCCTATGCTACAGAAAACAAAAAAATAGGAAATAAAAAATAAAATAAATAAACAAAAAATAAACATAATTTTTTACTGGCAGCTAGTAACAAACATGGCGAGTAGCATGGTGGTGGGAGGCTGAGGATGATCCCTACACTACAGAAATAAAAAATAAATATATATATATATATATATATATATATATTTATATATAAAAATTAAAAAAATAAAGCCCTGAACTGCATATTGGCTGACTGTCTGCCAGTACCAAATATGGTGGTGACCAGTGTGTGTGTGTGTGTCTGTAGCCACGTTCGGCAAGTGCTCAGTTGCCAACGGAGGCACTTCTACTCCAGTGATGACGTGGCGCTAGGAGACATCACAAGCAAGGGAGTTTAGAAAAAACGTTTGCATGCGCAAAGGGATCTGCTGCACAATAATGGACTTTGCGCATTCAAACGTTTATTATAAGCTCCCTTACTTGTAGTATTATTAAATTTACAACACCGTCACTCACAGCCCCCCTCCTTGCACACGTCACAAGTGACAGGTAATGCCGTGGCGCACATGGTTTGTCTGATGAGTCAACACTGGTGGACTAATAAATAACTCTTCTGCAGGCAAGTACTCCGCGGCACACAATGTTTGTTTTTGTGCTCGCACGATGGGGGTGTGGCCGAGTGGCAACCCGGCAGCCAATGGGCTGTAGATGGTTGAGCATGTGGGCACCATGTTTACAACCAATATATATATATTGTAAACAAGGCAGTCTCCACAAGCAACACGTGTGTGTATATATATATATATATATATACTGTATATATATATATATATATATATATATATATATATATATATACACACGTGTTGCTTGTGGAGGCTGCCATGTTTACAAGCGTCTGAGCTTGCTCTGAAAAGTCCCAGCTTTTACAGCACGCTGGAAATGCTGGGACTTCGTCATCAGAGCACTGAGGGAACGCCAAGCGCCTCACTGGCAAGTGTTCACAGAACGCTCCAAGCGAGTCCCAGTTCGCTTGGAGAGCTTGCCAAACGCGGCCTGTGTGTGGGGGATCAGTTAGGGATCAGGGGATGGGAGGAGACAGCTGTGCTTCATATTCCTAAAACTAAAACATTTATTTTAGCGTTAGCCACATATTATTTCCATCCTAATAATCTAAAGAACCAGTCTATAATAATATCATATATACATCAGTGAATCAATATAAATCTTGTTTTAAGTGGAAAAATATAAAAGTTAAAATATATAAGTATTAGAATGTAATGCAAATCACAAGTTCTATTTATTTTCTTTTTTATTTTAAACTTTGTTAAAATATATTTTTTCCCTTTTTACATATCTAACACATGATATGATTCTGTGTAGATCATAATGTAATATGCTTCCATAATCTCAGGCAGATAAACATTAAGGTTCATGTGCAGAGCATTAAAGGGACATGAAACTAGGGTGATCGTATTGCTGCTTTAAAAAGGGACACATGAAAAATACATATGTCAGAGCTATTTTCATGCCTGTTTAAAGAAATGTTTTGTATAAGAACCCTGACATATGTATTTTTAATATGTGTCCCTTTTAAAGCGGCAATATGGTCAGCCTACATGAAACCCAATTTTTTTACTTCATGATTTAGAGAGAGCATGCAATTAAAAAATTTTTTTAATTTACTTCTATTATCTAATTTGTTTACTTCTCTTTGTATCCTTTGTTGACAAGTATACCTAGGAAGGCTCAGAAGCTGCTGATGGGTGGCTGTACATAAATGCCTCTTGTCATTCAGCTCGATTTCAGTAGTGCATTGCTGTTCATTAACAAAAGATACCAAGAGATTGAAGCAAATTAGATAGCAGGAGTAAATTGGACAGTTGTTTCAAAGTTTATGCTCTATTGAATAATGAAAGAAACATTTTTTGTTTCATGTCTCTTTAACATGTCTTGCTGTCTTTAGTACTATAACAAATGTTTGCAAAATTGTACGAGTTAAACAAAAAATAAAAGTATAGAAATGTATGTTTCCTTAAAGGGATACTGAACCCACATTTTTTATTTCATGATTCAGATAAAGCATATAATTTTAAGCAACTTTTTAATTTACTTCTACTATCAATTTTTCTTCGTTCTTTTGGTATCTTTATTTAAAAAAGCAGGAATGTAAGCTTACAAGACAGCCCATCTTTGGTTCAGCACCTAGGTTGTTCTTGCTGATTGGTGGCTAAATGGTATTCACCAATCAGCAAGCGCTATCCAGGGTATGAACCAAAAATGGGTCGACTCGGAAGCTTACATTTCTGCTGTTTCATATAAAGATAGCACGAAAACAAAGAAAATGGATAATAGGAGTAAATTAGAAAGTTATTTAACATTGTATGCTCTATCTGAATCATGAAAGAAAAAAATTGGGGTCAGTATCCTTTTAATATTTTAACCTTTCTGCAAGAATCTGCTTTTATTTCTTTATCATGAGTGGGATACACTGCACATCATGCCAATCCCTCTTGTTTTTCAAAATACAAAATAAAGGACTTTGCCCTTATCCAAAATGGCCATTCCAGCCTAAACTATGAGGGAGACCATCACAGGGTGGAGTTAAGATTGATGGGATATATAGGGTAATTAGGAGGACAAGCTGTAGGAAGTTGTAAGAAGAAAGTTTTCCATATTCTAGGCTGGAAAGAGTGATTAGTTTTTTTGTTTTAAATGTGAGGTGACAGTGACACATCAAACATTTCTGCTGTAAGGATTGGAGAAATTATAAATCTAATCTATGTGTAACAATATCACTAACACAACTCTGTATATACTAAGACAATATTAAGCACATATTAGCTAAATTAAATACATTGCAATATACATTTATAAAGTAAATTAAATAAAGTATAAAGTTATCAATTTATTTTGACAGAACAGTTAAGGTTTTTAAATGTGAGTGCAAACTGAATGGTATAACAGAATCAGTGAGGAAACATTTAAATGGTTTTTGCACTAATATCATGCCCATGAAAGAGCACTATTTAAAATGTTAAAGCTGTTCATTTTGATTTTAAAAGTAATAGAAAGTCCATGGATATGCATCTGGCCCAGGGGATAGTGGCTTACTGGCTAATTAAAAAAACAAAAAACAAACTCCCATAGTTTAAAACAGTGCTTATTCCACATAAAAGCATAAAAATATCACTGTCTGTACAGGACTGTAAATGTATTTTAGAATTTATTCATCTAGATGCAACAAATACATTTATTTAATGTTTCTTTACAAAGAGCTTTAGAGAGTTATTGCTGGAAATTAAAAGTAATTGTCATGGCAGCAGGAACCCTGTAAGCTGATAATAGACAGCAATTGTGAAGAGACACAGAGGAGTTCATTCAGGTTACTTAAGTTACTTAAAGGAGCTGTAAAATCAAAATTAAATAGACATAATTCAGAAAGAACATGCAATTTTAAACAACTTTCCAATTTACTTCTATAAGCTCAGGAGCAACAATGCACTAATTGGATCCAGCTGCTGATTGGTAGCTATGACATTTCTTGTCATTGGCACACCAGATGTAATAAGCTAGCTCCCAGTAGGGTATTTATGCTTAGGCTTACCAGAAGTCCCACTTTTACTGGGATTGTCCCTGTTTGGAGGCGCTGTCCCAGTGTCCCACCCGGGTTGTTCATTCTGTCCCAGTAGGGTTGCCACCTCCGGGTTTCAAATCATGTGTCCGGGTTTCAGACCTTCTAAAACCGGGACACTTTATTCAAAATGACTGGACTGTGTCTTTTCAGCATAATTAGATGCTGGTACTTTGTTACATACAGCCCTGCTTAGCTCAACATTCGTGTCCTTCAAAGTTTACATTTAGTAATACAGGCTGAGTGAGCAGCATAGGGTTTTTTAATTTTGTAGTACTACTTGGTTTATTTTTCTAAGAATTTAACACCCCTCGACTCCTGGTGACATCACCGATTATATACGTTTAGGGGAATCATGTGGGTATGACCAGGAAGTGCAGACAGGCAGGATTTTTGGCGTGGATCTTGCTTAACTTCATGCTAGCGTTTTGGCTGTAATCTTCCTGCATTATGGTATAGCGTAGCCTCTTAAACAGCTTTAGCAGGTACTTACGTGTTTCTTTTTTACTTATTTCATTCAATGTTGTATTTATGCCTTATCAGTATTTGGCTCTGTTCCTTAATTAGACACATAAAACACTGCAGATATTAAATTGTGTGATGTATACGCTTTTCACTATTTTATTAAATTGATCATTATGCTTGATGTTTGGCATAATTTAGAATCTGAACTTTAGCTGAATGATTTATTTGCTCATGTTGTGTATGGGTTGCCATGACAACGTAATGGTGCCTTTTTTACTAGGGGATGATGTTATGGTCTATTTAAACTGTATGATGCACTTGTTGTTAGACTGAGGAAGGGTAGAGTATCCACGAAACATTACACACATAAAAGCTACTACTTTAAAAGGACCTGAAATCACCACGCCCCCTTGACCATGCCCCTGACCACAACCCCCACTGGAACCGCACCAGCTGGTCCCAGTTTCACCTCTAAAAATTATGGTAAGCCTATTTATGCTTCATGAATAAAGGATACCAAGAGACTGAAGCAAATTTAAAAATAGAAGTAAATTGGAAAGTTGTTTAAATGTATATGCCTATGCTCTATCTGATTCATTAAAGAAACATAGAGGCTTCCTGTCCCTTTAATGCATTAGATTACAAATAGATGGTGGTAACTGCAAATTAATTTATTTTTTCAGATGTACTGCATGCATTAATTCATGAGCTTATGTTGAATTGATGGAAAGGATATTCTCTTTTTCTTTGCAAAAGTGTCTTGAAAATACAGAGTAGGAATTTGAATGGCATAATGTTTACATAAATTATTGTACTGAATACAGAAAATTGTATTTGTGTTACCCTTCATGTTCTTCAGATAAATAAACTATATAAACTGAAACACTATCTCAATAAGGGGTGGAAAAAATACCTATTTTGTTTACTAGCCAGGGGTTACATTTTTCTAGTCCAGGAAAAAAAGTTAATTAGTCCACAAAATGTTAGAGAGGGAAAACATTATTTTTTTTTATTCATCACCTGAAATTTCTCCCTTGTCCCAAACTAGTGGACTATGGAGAATGCCAAGACCAATATATATGTTTGTGCATTTATATAGAGAAACATATAAGACAACATTTTTAACACAGCAGATAGAAAATCTGGCACTGTCTTGCAAGCACACAGCTAGATTAAATGCAAAAGGGAAATTACAGCAATTGGCCAAATGCTGATTGGTCCAGGACCATATACAGGTCTCTTCCTTCCTGGGTCTCTAACTCACAGCCACACAATGCATGACTTCCACAGAACACTCTGAGATTCAAACAAGGGTAATACAGGCCCTTTGTAATTTCCATAGACACAAACTAAATATGGAAATGGGCTGCATTTTTAAACTGGCCTAGGTACCCATCATATGAACCTGCAAAACTCACAGCATTGGGTGCTCACCAGCATGCACAGCCAGCTGCACATCTTTCAGTAATTCAGGCAGTTAACCCCAGCCAAGCCTGGGTGCAAAATCCAAAAGGAAAATTACAAAAAAAAAATAACACAACACATAGAAAGTCTGGCACTCTCTTGCAAGCACACAGCTAGATTTAAAACAAAATGTATTCATGTATATATGAATTGGAGGGACACAGAAATTATACTGTTCAAACAGAATTACACTGACAACCGTTAAAGACTTTACATAACATCAGAGTTGCGTTTGAACCCAATCTCCTTTAATTATAACGTTCATTCACACAATAAACTGTGACACTATATAGTCACACAGAGGCAACTCTAGAATACTATATAATATAGCTCTTTAACGAATACAAACGTACTATTCAACAAGAGAGGACAGGTTGTCCAAACAAGATTGAATAGCAGCTACTAGTTGTTAAAAGCATGTAGGGATAAGAGGAATAATTCCTGGCTCACATTACATATACTAAGACTATCAGGGTATCCAAACATTCTTATAGAGTGTGTATGATATTGATTGATTAAACATACACAGCATTTTGGGACCCACTATTCCAAGTATAGCTCAGTAAATATAGCACTATTCAGGGGGCTTATATTCATTCACTACAGGCCACGTATATTACAGTCCTCCAACAAGTGAATATATATTGTCTGATTACATGATAGTGCTAGTGTCGATTTTAATTTGTGTGTTACCCTTATTTTAAGAGCAATTTATAATAAAAGTTATATTTTATTTTATACCCGGTCTGGAAAAACCGCCTCATAGTCTAGGCTAAGAGTGCTTACAAGTGCATACTTACAGGAGACATCCACATCTTTGTGCGAGTCTTCTTAGTTTTCTGGAATATTATTGTTTATGCATCCAGCACCATTCCCTACATAATATAAGTTTCATAAACTAATAAACATTAAGTTTGGAATTATATAATTACAGGGAAACAGCCCTTGTGGTGCCTTTGTTTGTGTGTTGTAACAAAATGTAAGAGTTAGTTACAGCAATTGGTCAAATGGTGATAGGCCTAAGACCATGTCAACGTCCACTCCTCCCTGGGTCCCGACCCTACAGCCACACTATGCATGTCTTCTACCAAAGACACTGAGATACAAACAAGGGTGGCACAGGCCTTTGTAATTTCCCTAGACACATACAAAACAGTGAAACAGACTGCACTCTCAAACCGAACTGGGTACACACCCCATGATCCTGAAAAACTTAAAGCCCTGGGTGCTCACCAGCACTCACAGACAGCTGTACAGTGACTTAGGTGGCTAATCCCAGACAAGCTTTGGTGCAAATCTTATAGGAAAAATTAAAAAAACAAAAATTTTAACACAATTTGTAGAAAGTCTGGCACTCTCTTGGAAGCAATGTTATATATGTGTATCTTGCAGCGCCAAGATGTCAACCATACAAGCTGTGCTCTTGTTGCGGAATCTCCTAACCAGATCCCAAAATATCAATATATAAAAAGTGCTTAATGAGTACAGCGCTACAAAATCCCAATTACAAGGATTTGTGGCTAAAGATGGTGTCCACGATTGGTATAAATATATGTGACGAGTTGCTGATAATGCAAATAGCCTAAAGGGCTAAGTGCATGGGTATTATAATATATATATATATACGAACAATAACAACTTATAATAGATCAGATGCTCCTATATGTTAAGTTAAAAAACATTTATTTTACTGATAACATTTGACAATGTGTGTGTACATAAAATACATAAAAGTCCTTTAAAACACAGTTATATGACAGAATGTAAAAACAAATCTATGGTACCAATATGTGCACATAAAAATTGGGGGGTTCCAGAATACAGTCTTAGTACTGAAGAATGGTCATAAGATCCTATTTTATATCGACTTGGTAGAGTGTTCCAATAAAAATACAAGAATGTTTTGTGAATTAAAATGTGAAAAAATTAAAATTATCGAAAAAGATATAAAAATCAAAAAATATCAAAAATACAAACTGTGTGATATCACAACTGTGAAAAAATGAAAAAAATATAATGAAAAAATATATATATGAGGTGTTTCAAAAAAATACCTTAGTGATAGTCAAATATATCCTTAAAAATAGTGATATATATAAAAATTGTAACAAAGGTGTAACAGATGTTCCCAAAAAATCGCTGATAACTCCAAATTAGTGATAATAAAAAAGTCTATTGTGACTTAAATGTGTCCAAAGCATATATCCAAACAGGTGTGGTTGTACTGTGTGGGTCCTCTTCTTGAGGTGTGTATTTAGAACTCCATTATAATATCTTGAACCTAAAAAATAACGAGAAAAACGGACATAGTGCAATAAAGCTACTAACCAATAATTGTAGAGAAAAAAAACTCACCAATATGATCCTGAGCCGTAATACCAGTTAGCCAACGCGTTTCGGTTCACATAGAACCTTTCTCAAGACTGGTATGGGCTCTATCGTATGTCTGCCTTAAATGTGTTTGTATGGCCAATAGGATCGGGTTAGTTTTTGCGCCAAAAATTTAGTGCGCCAAAAATTCCCGCCAAAATGTGCCGTTACGAAAAAGATGCTTTTTTTGGTTATATATGAGGCTTGATTAATGCTTTCCTTCTTATATGTTTTATAATTATATATCTGTTCCATTATCATCCTTATCCTTATATTTAATATGTCTAGTTAGCCGGATGTTTATGCCGGATGTTTATGCCGGAAATGGGGATTAACCGGAAGTGACATCATAGTTCGTATGCGCACTTCCGGTTGACGCATATTATACTTCTCCCCACAGAGAATATATCTCTGTAGATAACGTTTATTGGTATTTGGCTCAGGATCTGTATACATATTGAAAAATGAAAAAAATGTTAAAAAATGGTGGATTTCATTAAACACAAACGTCAATGAATTGGTCCAATCAGGAGCACTGAAATTATATACAAATAAATATAGAAATACAGAAGATCCATTCTGGAGTACCAAAAAATATACATACATATATGTTAAAAATGCAGATGCAATACAATAAAAATACATAATTACACAAAGGGAAATACATATCTATATTAAAAAAGGGGAATACCTATTTGTATAAAAAACGTATATTAAAAAGATTGTGTATAGAGCTATTCAAATGGATCCAATAAAATAAAATGAAATAAAATCATATGTTTTTATTTCATCGGTCTGTTATCCATAAATTAGGAACATACAGAACTATAATGAATCAATAGGGACAGATGTATGCCTATAAATCACCTTAAAGACCTATAGGAAGGAAATACGTTTCCTGTGTTACTTAGAATCTGAGTCTAATGGTCCAACTGTACGTTGGTCACAGTGGACCCTAATTCTGGTATACAGGTATATGTGTACGTATGTGTGTAAAACAATGTCTATATATAAATGACTTTGTATAGAGAGACGTACAATATAAAAATATAAGACTGAGAGTGGTGGGATAGGGACGGGAAGAACAAAAAGCAATAAATTACAATATTAAAACAGAGGTAAAACTGCTAGGTTAAAACATGGGTTAAGACATTGGTGGTTTTAGGAAAAAAGTCAGTGGTGTCTAAAATGCCAGTAGTTTCTAAAATCTAAAATTTTAAAACTTAAAACTCCAAAGGACCAAACTCTCACAATACACAAGTTCAAAAAAGTCTAAGCTGGATGGCCCTTTGGTATATTACCACAATTTTCACCCATTACATAGGGTCCTTTGGTATATTACCACAATTTTCACCCATTACATAGGGCCCTTTGGTATATTACCACAATTTTCACCCATTACATAGGGCCCTTTGGTATATTACCACAATTTTCACCCATTACATTTCACCCTATGGGTGAAAATTGTGGTAATATACCAAAGGGCCATCCAGCTTAGACTTTTTTGAACTTGTGTATTGTGAGAGTTTGGTCCTTTGGAGTTTTAAGTTTTAAAATTTTAGATTTTAGAAACTACTGGCATTTTAGACACCACTGACTTTTTTCCTAAAACACAAACACATTTAAGGCAGACATACGATAGAGCCCATACCAGTCTTGAGAAAGGTTCTATGTGAACCGAAACGCGTTGGCTAACTGGTATTACGGCTCAGGATCATATTGGTGAGTTTATTTTCTCTACAATTATTGGTTAGTAGCTTTATTGCACTATGTCCGTTTTTCTCGTTATTTTTTAGGTTCAAGATATTATAATGGAGTTCTAAATACACACCTCAAGAAGAGGACCCACACAGTACAATCACACCTGTTTGGATATATGCTTTGGACACATTTAAGTCACAATAGACTTTTTTATTATCACTAATTTGGAGTTATCAGCGATTTTTTTGGGAACATCTGTTACACCTTTGTTACAATTTTTATATATATCACTATTTTTAAGGATATATTTGACTATCACTAAGGTATTTTTTTGAAACACCTCATATATATATTTTTTCATTATATTTTTTTCATTTTTTCACAGTTGTGATATCACACAGTTTGTATTTTTGATATTTTTTGATTTTTATATCTTTTTCGATAATTTTAATTTTTTCACATTTTAATTCACAAAACATTCTTGTATTTTTATTGGAACACTCTACCAAGTCGATATAAAATAGGATCTTATGACCATTCTTCAGTACTAAGACTGTATTCTGGAACCCCCCAGTTTTTATGTGCACATATTGGTACCATAGATTTGTTTTTACATTCTGTCATATAACTGTGTTTTAAAGGACTTTTATGTATTTTATGTACACACACATTGTCGAATGTTATCAGTAAAATAAATGTTTTTTAACTTAACATATAGGAGCATCTGATCTATTATAAGTTGTTATTGTTCGTATATATATATATATATTATAATACCCATGCACTTAGACCTTTAGGCTATTTGCATTATCAGCAACTCGTCACATATATTTATACCAATCGTGGACACCATCTTTAGCCACAAATCCTTGTAATTGGGATTTTGTAGCGCTGTACTCATTAAGCACTTTTTATATACTCTCTTGGAAGCACACAGCTAAATTAAAAACAACATGGAAGAGTTAGTTACAGCATTTGGCTAAATAATGATAATCCCAGGACCATGTCAAGGTCTACTCCTCCCTGGGTCCCTTACCCACAACCACACAATACATGCCTTCTACCAAACACACTGAGATCTAAACAAGGGTGACACAGGCCCTTTGCACACACATGTGCACCCCCCACACACACACATATATATATATATATATATATAATTATATATCTATAATTATATATATATATATATATATATATATATATATATATATATAATACTTGAAACCCTGTAATACACTTTAACTTTAAAAGTTCATATTATTGGCTTAATGTTATCTGACCACAATATCCTTAATTGAAAGCATTAGTATATGACTAGGATTAGTTAAGAAATATTGTAGAAAAAAAACCATGATGGCATTTTATTTAGATTATTTCAACTGTAAAATAGAAAATATGTCAATATGTGGATCTTTTTAATGCCTCTCATGTTTGTTTATTAAAAAAAACTCTGCAATTCTTATAAACATTTAACTATCTTCTCATGGAATAAATCCCAATGTTGTCTGTGTAAAAATAGAATTGAATACAAAAATGATAGTATACATCACAAGAACTAACTACTTAGATTTCTAGACTGTGGTCTGTTGATTTAGAGAAACAGATATAATAAGAAAATGTGAGATCCAATCTGAATTATCAATCTTCTTTTTCCCTAGTTCTGTTCTGTTTTGCCCAACAGCATAGGCTTTTGCTGACTGATAGACAGTCAGAGGCCTGATCCAAAGGAGGTAATCAGGGATGAATAAAAATAATTGCCCGAAAAGCTTATCGCCAAAATCATTACACCATCCCCAAAAGGAATTATCATTAAACGTGAATATAAGAAAGAGAAGAAATGAGACATAAAACTGAAAGCAATTACAGCAAAATGGTAATGTTTCCAAAATCTTCCTTGAGTTTCAGTTACAGCTTAAATTGTGTAGATTAGTGTAGAACTGTTGTGCTTGCAAAATGTCATTCCTGTACGTTTATGCTGACAAAAGGCTCGTATGCACATGGATTTTTTTGTGAATTTCCTTTTTTTTACATTTTTACCCGCATGATTTCCTATCATTATTACTGAAGTTAACTTTTAAATAATGAACTAATCCATAATGACCTGTAACCTAAAACAATTGATGGTTGGCGATATAACAAATATTATCTATTGGATTCCAAACATGGATTTAATTGAATAGACTTATTTATTTTCTAAATAAAATAAAAAATAACTCATCTAATGATAAAGTACAGTAATTTTTGTAGATAAAACAGTTGATATGTTTTTCGATTGTGATCGACTCAGCAAGATTTGCTATAAATTATTCCTCATTCTGCTTTTAAGTGAGATCAAAATACATTTTCCAGTTTGATTTATATTGTTGAACAACGTAACCAAAACCACAGTTTTGATATAAAGAGGATACATCAATTGCAGTAAACTATTATATAAACAGCAAATTAAATGTACAGTGAGTCCACACAATAGATTTACAATTCACAAAATGATAGAAGTCCCCAGAAATGCTTTTACTGTAGGAGACCCTTCTTTTTAGAAGCAGGCATGTCATCAAAATCTATACTAGAAAACAAACGACACAGAAAACAAACGACACAGAAGGTGCAATATTGTGTATTAAAGGACCACTGAACACAAAAGAATAGCATTATCAATAAATGCATAACAAAGGGACAATGCGAAAGCACTTAGTTTGAATTTCAAATGTGTAGTAGATTTTAGTCTGACAAATGTCAGTTAGTTACATTTTCCTTTTTTTTTTCCTTAGTAGTTTTTATTGAGATGTTTAGACATACATTTGAAATATACACAAATGCATCAATATGCAGTTTATGAATTTGTACAAACTTGCCAAATGTCAACTTGTCATACTAAAGAGTATAGTATATTCTTAAAACACACCAACGCTATATCATTAGAACTACAAAATACAGTGTCATCAATGGCTCAAAAAGAGAGAGATTCTGAAGACAAAACAAAACTAAAACATTAGTTCTTCAAATGCAATGTTTTACACACACAAGAAAATGAACACACAATACAACACCTAATTTTTCTGTTAATTATAAGATATATATCCCCCACACAAATTGAAGCCACTTTCATACTTCTGGTCTCAGTAGGACAACTCAGTAGGAGGTATAACAATAAAGTTATACAGGCCACTTTTGGACCCTATAGATTACTCTGTCTAAAGTAGTATTAGTGCACAAACATAGAGTGACTCTCAAACAGAAAGATGAAAAGAAAGAGAAAAGATATGCAAATGCAATATTTCGTAGAATGTTCATAAGTATAGCAAAAGTAGTGTGTAGAATAAAATGAGACGACAGATAATGGTAGGTAAAGCTTCTGTGAGTCCGAGATGCTAGAGAAAAAAAAAAAAAAAGAATGGGGGAAGGGGGAAAGGGGTCCCCGGGCCCCAAAACGAGGCAGTCTCTGCCCTCTCCAGTGTCCTAAGATTGACGTGTCAATTTCCTACCCCTCTCCCACTAGCCCCAGTTGTCCCAGGAGATTGTCTATATGAGACCATAATACCTTCAATTTACTACAGCCCCATCAGATGTGAAATTGTGTTCCTAACTACTTACACACTCTTTAACAAGTCTCTGGTTTCCGGGGAAACATTCTTTGGATTCTCATAGGCACCAAATGCCATTCCAAAAGTAATTTAACAAAAAGCTCATATAATGTGACACAATGTACTGCAGATTTTGTTGCTTGTATAGCCTGCTCTCACGCAGACTCCTCTCTACTAAGACCTATTTCTCTTTCCCAGTCCTGATTATTGTGAGACTTAATGAAAGCAGAGGAATTCAAGCTTTATGCAGAGGTCTGCCTGTAAGCCAACATTTTTCCCATTGTGTTAACTCCCTTAAAGTTATCTTTGGAAATCCCCAAGCCAGCATCATAGTAACCAGTCTAAAAACTTGACATTTAATTTTTTTGGAATAGTATATTTTGAGTGTGATGTGGCAGAAAGTCCCTAATTTATAAATCCAAAACATCTTTTGTTTTAATAGTTTCGTACGATTACCCTCTTTTCTTTGTGGCCCTACACGATCTATCACTTGCCACCTAAACTGACTAATCTGATGATCCTTTTCTAAGAAGTGGTTTGAGACAGGGGTTTCTTTGTCCCCACATCTTGTGTTAGAGCAATGTTGGCTCATTCTTTCCCTGACCTTCCTAACTGTCTCACCAATATAAATCAAGGAACACGACACTTAATTAAGTATGTTGCACATTTGGTTTCACATGTGAAAAACTGTCTAATCCTAAATTTATATCCACTTCTAGGGTGTACAAATTAATTCCCCTTAATGATGGAACTGCAACTCATGCAGCCTAGGCATGGGTAGCAACCCAGGTTTTTCTTGCCCAGATATGTTTGTTCCTTTTTCTTTCTGGGGCCTATATCTGATCTAATTAAATGGTCTCTTAAATATTTTACCCTTTTATACGCTACTATTGGTGGTTCTTTAAATTCCTTTACTCGTTCATTACTTTCTTTTTAAACATATCAATGTTTATTGATTATCCTTGCTATTTAGATACCATAAGAGCTGTACTGGGAGACAAACACCATTCTATTCTGCTTGGTTTTTTAGGAACACTCCTCTCAATGTCCTGTCTACATCTGTCTATCACTTTTTTAGGGTAACCCCTATCAAGAATTGTTTTCTGCATCTCAAGTAATATTGTCTCCAGATTAGGCTTTTTATTTACTATCCTATTTACTCTAATCAGTTGACTCTTGGAAGGGATTCCACTAAGTTTTGTGGATGGAAACTATTATACTCTAATAATGTGTTTCTGTCTCTTTCCTTGGTGTAAAGGTCAAATTCTAAATGTGCATCTTTTTTATACACCTTTGTATCCAGGAACATGATTGACTATTCACTGTATGTTAACGTGAACGCCAAACCTCTAACAGCCATATTAAGTTCTCTCACAAATTTATTTAAGGAGTCCACGTTGCCCCACCATACGCCAAATATGTAATCTATAAATTGCCACCATGCTGTGCCATACAGTTTAAATAAGTAGTTTGTATACACAATTTTTTGCTTTCACTGTGCTCATGAACAAATTAGCGTATGATGGGGCAACATTGGACCCCATAGCTGTACCTTTGATCTGTTCAAACCAATTTTCCTGGAAAAGAAAATAATTCCAGTATAATATAAGTCTTAGTAAATCATCTATAAACATACATTGTTGAACTGAAAATCTCTTCTATTTTCATAATGTTTTACTTATGATACTGATTCCAGTTTCATACTTTATAGACATATACAGACCTTTTAAAGTCCAGTGTGTGCAATATAAACTTATCTTTAGGTAAATACAGATCTTTAGCTTTCCTTAAAAAGTCCCTTGTGTCTTTAAGATAGGAAGTGGATTTTACTACCTCGGTCTGCAACAATTTATCTATAAAAACAGAAACATTTGAATACACAGAATTTGCACTTGAGATAATAGGCATGCCTGAAAGAGAGGTCAAGTCCTTATGTATTTTGGGTGCTGTGTAAAATACTGGTGTTTTAGTTTCATTATTGTATAGATACTCTTTTTAATTTTGCATCTAGAATCCAATTTTTGTTCTGCTCTCTCCAGACAAGCCTATAACTCCCTTTATATCTTATGTACTGGGTCATGTTCTAACCTTTTATAAGTGACTGTATCATTACGTTGATGTTTAATTTCTTGTATGAAGTATTGTTTATACAATACTACTGTTGCCCCTCCCTTATCCACCCCTTCAGGACTATGGTATCTAATTTATCTTTCAAAGTGCTTAATGCTAATTTTTCCTTTTTAGTAATATTATTTTAAATTGTATTATATTTATTCTTTTGTTTGTTAACCTTCTGTTGTAATTTATTTACATCTTTATTTACCAATTGCACAAAAGTATTGACACTATCATTTCGCAACACTGTATTATAAGTACTTTTCTTTTCAGTCCAAATTCTTTTAAAGTCCAAGTATTGTTATCCTTATCTTTTTTATTTAGGTTCCCTTGAGTATTACTGTTAACGAATTATACCTTTAGTTTGATATTACAGTACAGTTTGTTTAAGTCCTTGGGAATTTCAGTGTATTGTATGTTTAGCATAATTAAGGGATTGATTCCCGAAACATCACATTGATTTTACAAGTTATGAAATAAAGCTGAGATGTTTTATGTATGGTGCTGTGGACATTGAAATATTTGGATTTACTTTGGTGGAATAGGCAGATTCCACCGTCTACACAGGCACTAAATAGTCCTAGAGCTGCTGTTCCTGTTCATGGATTATGATGCAATTCAGGGAGACAAAATACAAGGGACCTAATAGAGTGAGCTGGAGTTCATAATTTGCTTGTATGACTACTTTTGGATCAGGGGACAGAAAAACTCCCAAGTGTTTTAGTTTGTTAGTGAAGTTTTGTAATTGTGAAGGAGGTAAATTGAACGCCAAGACTTCTGTCTTAGTATAATTAACTTCATAATATGACACTTTTTCCAATTCTTTTAAGATGTCAAATAATTTTGGTAGTGATTGCTAAGGGTCAGAGATAAATAGGGTTAAGTCATTAGCAAAGAGTGTGAGTTTTTGTAGTATATCATGTATTACTAGACCATGTACCTCTACACTTTACCGAATCTTAGTGGCCAAAGGTTCCATTACTATGGCAAAAGAGGCAATAGGCAATACATATACAAAATATACTAATTAATATAAAAAATCTACTGTATATGCCTTGATTCTCTGGACCTGAGAAAAGAAGTCACAAAGACATTAGAAGCAGATTCAAAGTGCACTATGTCTCAGGGATAAATAACGTCAATGGGCCCTATTAATTAAGCTGCAGGTGCAGCTTCAGGTCCCCAGTGTTTCAGACTTGCGCAAGCAAGCCTGAAACACTAGTTAAGTAACTGCAGTCTTAAGACCCCTACTACTTAACTTCTTAGCCAACTAAAATGTGGCAGATTTCAATCATCCTTATCTGGTCTGATCGAAATAATTGACAGCCTATGCAAGCTAGCAGAGAGTGGCATAGCACAAGCAGTGGCTTCTGCCATGTTAAATGCGGGTAGCAGATGCTGCTGGTTTGTCACAAGGCTGGGCAGGCAAGGTTCATGATATAGACCCTCATCCAGAACATGATTAATGGGACCCAATATATTATCAAGGTGCATTTTGCAACCAATATAAATACTAGACATAAAAAAATATATACAGTATTATAAAAAGCTAAATAAAATTGTAATTACTAGTGTAAAAATTATTACAGTCCTGTGTATCATAAAATATCTCATTTAAAAATATGAATGCTAGCCACACACTAATTTGTTATTTGTTAATGAAACAACTGTTGGAAATAGCTGAGGCCTGCAGGTCTCTGTTAAGCACTGAATTTATTGAAAAAAAAGTGCAACACACAAATATCTGGATTTTTACAGATGTTTGTGAGTTGCACTTTTTCTTTCATAAAATGATGATGTCCACAGTCCTCCATAACATGTGGGATATATTTCCTGCCACTAGGAGGAGGTCAATAACCCATGCAAGAGCTTTAAATCCCTCCCACCTCCCATCTCTTGCTTATTTTTGTTCTTGGCCTCGTAGGAGATGGTTAAGAATAGAGGTTGTTCCAGCTACTTGCTTATGGATTACAAATTGGGAGCTCAGACCTGTGTGAGACCCACAGTCCCTGAGGAGTATAATTTACAAAGACAGAAAATACTCTTCACAGCAGCTGAATGATACAGAGGCACAGGAATACCCTGTTTTGTGCACAGCATTTCCCTAACAGGACTTAAGCCATAACTACCCTCAGGTGTCATGGGGACTCATACCAAGCCTACCCCTAAGGGACAAAGGTGTTTCCTACTGCAATCCTCTGCAGTACTCTTCACCTGCACTGGATGGGCTCTCTACTAGATACTGCCGCATGAACATGGCTGGTAAGCCATTGTGTGTGGGGGTACTGCATAAGATAAGTGCCTTGACACAGCATAGACACAAGGCTATTTGTAGGTACTCTGACACAGGTACAGCATAGCCAGGGGACTTAACCTGCTCCCCTTATGACACCATTTTTTCCATATCATGCCTCTAACAGCTCTACTAAAATTGGGAACATTATTACGGAAGCCTCTGACCCTTATTAACACTGTAGCAGCTTTAGCGATTATTATTTGACAACGTTTAAAAAGTATGTGTATGGCCCTTTAAGAGAACCAGCAATAGCTAGGTGCATGATGCAGTTCAGTAGTGCAGGCTCTGGGTAGGCTGGGGAACACATTTTGACAGGGTTTATATGCTGATTATGCTTGGTAAACTGTATTTTATTCACAAACAGCCAAAAGTGTTGTTTTCATTATACAAAGACAGGTAGCTCCGACCCCTCAGTGTTCCCGGGCTTTTCTCTATCAATCTGGAGCCTCTTTGACTAGATTTCAGCTACAACAGTTGTGCCTACTAAACAGATTTTAATCGGATTTTCAGTACCTGCCAATCACAGGAAAAGGGGGGAGTACCCATTCAGAAGCTGCCAGGTGTACTTATGGTCATCTTATTATTTCTGGGGGCAATAAAACTAATTACATTAGGAGATTGTGTAAGTGTCTAAGGGAGTGTCTCTACTACATTTTCTCTGTACTGCTTATTATATAAGGTGTCATTGACTACTGTTAAGTATAAACATGGAACATTATATTTCTGTCCCCACTGATATTTTGATAGAGGAGTCATTTACAAATATCACTCTATATAAATATACATGTTTATTTTGCAAAGATGTACCAGCATTACAGGTCACTCAAATCTGTGAGAATTGTATACCTCAAATTTTGCATACATATCAGCCACAACAGTCTACTGTTCAGAGGGATTTCTTCCTGTATTTGACACTCATGGGGTAAACTATTGTTTAAAAATATAGAAAATAATAGGGGGCGGAGCCAACTACGGACCTGTCAGGACGTGCAGAGCTGGAGCTCTCCTGATATCATCACCGAAAACTCATCTAAAACAACTAGTAAGCTCCCCAAATCCCCCTTAATTGGCAATAATTTCCCCACTTACTCTTACACCCTATCTCTGGGTCATTCATCTGGCTCCGGACCATTTCTACACTTCCTAAGACTTTCTCCTCTGTTCCCCTACACCTGCATCCTCATATAATACCCTTACCGGACACCGGAGATAACTCCTCACTTATCGCTACCCCACCAGCTCTTCCGAAACCACCCGGTGGTGATTTGACCACCCCACAGCATTCTGCCTGTCTGCCGCTATCTACACAGCCGAGGCGGCTCCACAGAAAAGCCCGCGAACGGCGGCCATCTTGTTCAGGCTCCCCTGTGTACTCACTGCCGCACGGGACCACGGAGCTCCTTACCACTCTGTGAGCACTCACATCACCTCTGCCTGCCTCACACGCTGGACACTTTGCAGCTGAGACCCGCTCCCTCTCACAGCCCTGACAGGCATTCCGGACCGCACACAGCCCTGCAAAACTACAGATCTGAACAGACGCTGACAGATCTGCAGATACATTCACTGCCATCATCATATCGGCTTTTCCTGTCATTACACCGGAGTGATTACATGTTTAACTGTGGTTACATGGGGGGCAGAATTATTGATCTCAGTGCCTGTTAATTATACTGCTCATCGGCATAATCCCCCCCTCTCAGCAGAATTGAAACAATTGCTGGTATGGGACATCCCTGCATGCATGAGGCCTGAGACTTCTCTCCAGACCGTCTGATTTTCATTTAGCAGCCTCTTGCTTTCACATCTCTCATTACTGGCAGTACAGTGGGACCCATAACTGAGCCTCTGCAAATAATCTCATTACCCTTATACCTATTTTCTTCTGCAGTGCTCATCTAATACCTACATTCTTACTCCAGATTATAAGGCTACCCTTCATAGGGATACCACAGTGCAGAACAGTGCAGAACTCTTACACTGATACCACATAGACTGCGCTAGATACCTCTAAAGAATATCCCCCTCTCCCACCTTTCCCGCGCCCATCCATAGGCGCGGGTCATATCCAAATCCCTTTTACCGGTCTCACCCAGAGGTGGTATATTCCCTGGAGAGGGGAAGATATTCATTCATCCATATCCTAATCTAGAAGCAGGTTTAAGGTTTTTCTTCCTCTGCATATAAAAAAGAGAATGAAGGGCTAGGGCATCATGCTCTAAGAGGAGCGGGGCGGGTGCTCCCCCCAGTTATCAATTCTATCTGGATAGCAGTCGCTTTTTTTTTCTCTGTCTGTGTTTTGTATCTTTTTTTATCTCCATCATGGCACAATCTATCAAAAGAAAGCCAAAGCATCAGGACAATCCTAAGAGGACCCTCACAGACCACTTTAACAGCAAAAATTTCTTGGACCCAGATCTCTCAGGTGAAGACTCTAGAGACTCAGCAGTCCCACCACTTGATCATCCCAAATCGGAGACATCACGTAAAGATAAAACAACATTATCTCAGTCCACCTTTCTGGAATCTATTAAAATCCTGACCGATAAAATGGACACTCACTACTCGTCCTTGAGGCAAGAGCTTCGCCAATCAGTTGGCGAATTGAAACGTGAAATATCCGCCTTAGGAGAGAGAACTGAGATTATTGAAAGAAAGCATGAAGACCTTGCAACTGACCATGCCAATCTCTTAGCCTATGCCCAGTCCTTGGCAGAACAGATTTCAGATTTGGAATCTAATCTAGCAGATAATGAGGACAGATCCCGCCGTAACAATCTTAGGATCCGCGGTATCCCGGAGGATATCCCCTCACCTGGACTCCAGAAATACCTGACTACTTTATTCAAAGATCTCCTAAATTCCACAAATGATCAAGATCTTCTAATGGACAGGGCACACAGGTCTGCACGCCTCGCAACTCTATACCTGACACTCCTCGAGACGTCATTGTACGTTTGCACTACTACACTACCAAAGAAAGGATTATGAGAGCCTCCTTCACTAACAGGCCTCTCAAAGAACCCTACCATAACTTACAGATCTTCCCTGATCTCTCCCCGCATACGCTAGCAAAGAGGAGAACCTTCCATCAGTTCACGCTAGCTCTGAGACGGCATAAGATCAAATACAGGTGGGGATTCCCTGTGAAGCTATATGTACAACATCAAGACCGCTCCTACACAGTCTCATCTCTAGACCAAGGCATGAGACTCTTAGCCACTTTAGATCTTGCTGGACCCCCTGACCTTCCCCCCAGGAAAAAAGGGAAAACAGGCGACCTCAACGTTTCAGCCCCAGAGTGGCAACTCCACAACCCCACTTCTATACAACAGGAACCAGAACCATCCTGATGTCACTTCCTGCACCCCTAGCTTATCCCAAAGCTTGCCCTCTGGCCTAACAGGGACACCTTCCCCCTGGGAAGTATACCTGTTTTTCATATAGAAGTCCATGCCGAGGATGGGAGTGCACTCACGGGTACACATCTTACTCCTTTTTCACTTTCCCATCCTCGGCCTCTCTCAACAAGACTTCCTACAAGGACACCTCCTGGACAGGTAAGCCCTGAGCTCACACACGGGTACTTATCTTACTCTACCTCAGCTCATGGCTCTCCCTTATCTCAAACTTTTGTTCTAACTGTTTATATTTAATATGTTTGTTGTTTACAAGATACTGTAGAAGGGTTTTGTCTTTTTACTTTGAAATGCTACCTAAGTTAATAGGTTCTGTTCTTTTTTACTTTGAAATACTACCTAAGCTAAATAGGCTCTACCTTTAAGACTAAATATATTTTATGTACAATGATGTTAAAGGCACCTCATTTTTAAATGCCTAGATAGGTTACTGCCTTTGAGTTCACCCTATGTTTTGGAAGAAAAAAAAGTTTATTTTTGTTGAACAATATAGATTATCTCACTCAGTTCACCCCATCTACTATCAATGCATTGTACCTTTTTATTTCAGGTTCCCTACACCAAGACCTACTTTTGTTATTGCTATGCCTGATATGTCAAATGTTTGGTCAGAAATGTACCCACACTTTACATTCACCCTGCTAACAACACCACTTGATGTCTACATTTAAACACCCTCCCTCACGATATCCTCACTATCATACCAGAGTACCCTATAACACATATCTTCTTATAATAACGCTCCCACCCAGCTCTACTTACCTATCTTTACATTCCCTTTAACCACTCCTCCACCCACACACTCCCTAGCTCTTATCCTCTTCCTCTAGTTAGCCATCCAAAAAAAGGAAGACAAGGGAAAAAAAAAAAAAAAAAAAGGAAAGGGAAGAAAAAGGAAGGGAGGAGGAAAAGGGAAAAAAAAGAAAAGACCACCCGCCTACCTAGTTCTTTGTGCCCCACATATTCTCACACATTGCTATCCCTCCTCATATGCCTTTCCAACCCAAACTGGGGGGCGCTACTGCCCCCGCTACCTCTTTCTTTCTCTAAATCTACACCCCTTCATTCCCCAAACCCTACATATATACATCTACCGTCTACTCTGACCTAATCATAGCCCCCCTCTCTCTCTGTCTCCCACCTTCCTCTCTCCTCCATTACCACTAGCTCTGCACCATATCGGTACCCTTTCCCTTCATACCCCTGACTAGCTCCAACACCCTCCCATTTATTCACTTTCATTGACTTAGCTCTTAAGGCTCCGCCCCCCCCCTCCCCTTTCCCCCACCCCCCTTCCCCTTACCCCTACATTCACTGTCACTCCTCACATCCAATTCCTACGCCTGCTTCCTTCCCCTCCCCCCATCCTCACCCCTCTTATTTTTTTAATCCAAGCGGCTTTGGCCCGCTGTTCCCCCCTCCCCGAAAAATAATCTCCAGAAAGTAAAACATCCCCTAATCAGATGTGTCTTTAATCAACACCCATTACACGCTATTGACACTCTTGACGCTCTTATCTCTCCCCCCTTTTTTTTTTTTTTTCCCTACTCTCTCTCTCTCTCTCTTTCCTTCTCCCCTGTCCCCACTTCCCTTATCCACTCCTAGCATACACCCCAGTACAGCCATGAAGGGATTACATTTCCTAACCCTCAATGTCCAGGGACTAAACTCTCCCACCAAACGCAGTCTCTTATTAAATCTACTACGCAAAAACCATATTGACATAGCCTTCATCCAGGAGACCCACTGGACTCCAACCCAGGACACTCGCCGCACTTCCAAACACTACCCCATACTCCTTGAGGCCACATTCCCTTCGAAATCCAGGGGAACCGCTATCTATATAGGCAAAAATGTCCATTATGACCCGATTTATGTTGAGTATGACATTCAAGCACGCTTCATCATAGCTGTATGCAAGGTAAACACTCACCTGGTTACCCTCGTCAACATATATGCCCCAAATACAAAACAAGTTAAATTCCTTAGAACCCTTCTCAATTCCGTAGCAACAATCATGCAAGGCGACCTAATAGTAGGGGGTGACTTTAACTTAGTTTGGGACACACGGGTCGACAGAAGGGGACCTCCTCTTTCTAGCCACGACAGGGCAACTCATTCACTATCGACAGCCTTTCAATCACTAATGGCACAATTCGAGTTATACGACATATGGCGCGCCCTGCATCCACAGGATAGAGAATTCACTTTTTATTCATCCCCGCACAAGTCACACACTCGCATAGATTACTTTTTTGTACGCGCAAAATTCCTAGATTATGTCCACTCTGTATCTATCTCTCCCATATCCTGGTCCGATCACGATTCAATCCACCTATCTATAGGCCCACACGTCCGCCCACCCCCCCTTACTTGGCGCCTACAGGACTGGACCCTCACAGACCCATACCTCAAGACCTCCCTTCAGAACACAATCCTAGACTATATCGCCCTAAACGACAATGACCAGACTACCGCCCAAACTCTATGGGCTGCTCTGAAGGCAGTGGTGAGGGGACACCTTATGCAGTTCGAATCCGAAGCACGTTCAAGAAGTAAGCTTACCTTATCTTCCCTGAACACCCAACTCCGCCAACTAAAGTTAGATCTCTCTCATCTGTACTCCCCCTCCACAAACGACAAGATAATTGACACAATGAAACAAATCCAAGCCCTTGAACTTAAAAAAACTCAAACCATGTTAGAGAAATTCAGAAGGATCTATTACCATTTTGGTAATAAAGCTTCCTCTCTTCTAGCCAATAAACTCAAGAACCGAACAGCTCAAGCTAGAATCAGGTCCATACAAACCACAACGGGAGCACACGTCTATGCCCCTGCTGATATTGGAGGTGCTTTTAGACAATATTACTTAAACCTATACAACATTGAGGCCGGCTTGGAATCTCCGGCTTGCTCTATAGAGCAGATATCTGAGTACCTCAAATCCCTCGCTCTCCCCTCCCTAACCCCGGAGGATGCTTCCTCCCTTACGACCCCGATCACAGTACAGGAAATATCAAAAATCATCCGTAATTTGAAGCTAGGGAAAGCACCTGGCCCAGATGGCTTCACAGCCAGGTTTTATAAAACCTTTCACCCTCAGATTGCCCCTATTCTTTGCAAATTCTTTCAGGAAATATTCGCGGGAGCATCTTTTACTGCGGAATTCTTGGAAGCTGTGATAGTCACGATTCTAAAACCGGGCAAACCCCCTGACTTATGTAGCAGCTACCGTCCCATTTCATTAATTAATCTGGATACAAAAATATATGCCAAACTCCTAGCTAATAGAGTTACAAAGGTCATTTCCTCCCTTATAGCAGGGGACCAAGTTGGGTTTATCCCAAACAGAGAAGGGGTAGATGCGACCAGGCGGATATTGGATATCCTCCACATCGCAGACCGCGGGGACACTCCCTTCCTGGCCCTGTCACTGGACGCCGAGAAGGCGTTTGACAGGGTCAGGTGGGATTTCCTATGGCAAACCATGGATACTTTCGGTTTTCCCGATTCATTCATTAGGGCAGTCAAAACTCTCTATAACCAACCAACAGCCACTATCAGAGGAGTGGGATTTCAATCCCCCAAATTCACTATAACAAATGGCACCAGACAGGGGTGCCCCCTCTCCCCACTCTTGTTTGCCTTGACCATTGAACCCCTTGCCCAATCCATCAGAAATGACCCCCAGACTACAGGACTCCCCATTGGACCTTGTGTCCATAAAATTTCCCTCTACGCGGACGACATCACTCTCTTTCTGACATCACCCGAAAATTCTCTACCGGCAGTTTTCACTATCCTAGAGAAATTCGGCACCTTGAGCTTTTATAAGCTGAATGTGACTAAAACAGAAGCCCTCCCCATAAATCTTTCCACGGTAGCCCTAACCTCCCTCCGGTCGAAATACCATTTCCAATGGAAATCTACCTCCCTCAAGATCCTGGGAGTCCATCTCAGCCCAGATCCTGCCGATACTATCACACAGAATTATACTGACAGACTACCGGAGTTCAGGAGGCTCCTGGAATCCTGGGAGTTTCGGGAAATCTCCTGGACAGGTCGCATTTCTGTGATAAAGATGTCTTTCCTCCCCAAACTCACTTACCTCCTAAGATCTATCCCATATAATATTCCTAGAACACTTCTCAATAGATTCCAAAGCTTGATTACTACCTATGTCTGGAAAGACCGTCGCCCCAGAACGTCAGGTCGCACACTTGAAAAACCGATTATGTCAGGAGGCTTAGCTCTCCCAAATATAATTTCGTATTACAACGCCGCTAGACTATCACACATCCTCCGTTGGAATGACCCTGAAAGACAACTAAACTGGTACCCTTTAGAGTCCTCACTGCTGCCTTCGGGCGTAACCCTTCCTGACATTCTCTGGATCCCCACTCATCACCGACGAGCTATTGACAACTTACATCCGGTCTTTAAACACGCACTGCGATTCTGGGACCAGATTAGACATAATTTAGACATTTCTCCCCATCCTTCCCCTATCCTGACAATTTCTGCTGCACTATACTGCCTACCTGATTCTCACTCTGACCTATGGCCACAGTTAAAAACACTTCGGATTTCAGATCTCTATGAGGGAGATAACTGGCTCCCTCACCCTGCAATGTGCGCTAAACTCAAACTACCACCCAAACTACATTTCGAAGGATTCCGCTTAAGCACTCGCCTTCGTACATGGGGCTATCCCAAACAAACTTTGCGCCCAATCACAGCCTGGGAAAAGATGTGGCACGGGGCTCATAGCCTTAGACACCTTTTATCTTCCCATTACAATCTACTCACTAATCCAACCCCCCCCCCATAAAATAGCTCAACATCAGGCCTGGGAGAGGGAAATAGGTTTCACTGTCGCTTTAGATATATGGCATGACAGAATCAAAATCACCAAAAAGCTCCTTCACTGTGCCACATTGTGGGAGCTTCACTACAAGATCCTAGTCCGTTGGCACCTTGTCCCAACTACTCTACACACAATATACCCATCACAATCACCTGAGTGCTGGAGAAAATGCAAACTGCATGGCACCCAACTCCACATCTGGTGGTCTTGCCCTGTCATCCAGCCCTTATGGAAAAAAGTTTACACACTTATCCAATCCCTCGGCCTCACCCCTCCATTCACCCCGGAAGCTGCCCTTCTACACATGCAGATGCCGAATAATCCCCCTTCTAGAGAAGCACTTACAATCTATGTTCTCATGGCCACAAAATTAACCCTAGCAAGGGCATGGAAAACGGTGGAGCCTCCGACCCTATCCCAAGTAATTTCCACTGTACACTATATAGGCCAAATGGAGCAATACTCATACAAAGTACTGGACAAGACTGACTCTTTCCACGAAATTTGATTCCCATGGATGGCGAAATTTCCAAACTGGTCGTCAAACTCTTAGATACCATCTCAGACTCCTTCCTCGCCTTTCATCTCCCCCCCCTTTTCCTTTCCCCCCTTCCCCCACCCCCCTTTTTTTTTTTTTTTTTTCTCTCTTCTTCCTCCTTCCCCCTTTTATTCCTCCCTAACCTCTTATCGCACTCATTACCTATAAGCTTTACCCCCACAAACTTTAACAAAATTTATGTGTCAACACTATCACATCCTAACCCTCTGATACAGTATATATCTGTAGATTCAGACCAGATCACCTTCAGAAAAGAGACCCTATTCTTGCCTAAGCCCACCTTCCTTATAATATTACACACGTATATAAATGCTCAGTTTATACCATATCCATTTATGTATTTATGTATTCCAGTTTTACATATGTACAGCCTAACTCTTCTGTATTTTTAGGCACTATTGTTCTGTAATAATTTTGTCTCAATAAAAACTTTTGATTGGAAAAAAAAAATATAGAAAATAGTGACTGTTTGTTTAATGGCTGTCCACAAACTAAGTAAGCGTCAACGTAAATCTGGGGTTTTAACTCAGTCGTCTAAGGCAAATGTGAAAATTCATTCTTGTGCTGATAACCTAAAGTTTTAGAATTGATAACATCTTCTCTGAAGGTTTTTTTTTTTTTTTTATAAGGACCTTGGGGAGTTGTACACCAAGGCACATTTGTATGTGATCTGCAGTGTACCCAATTTATTATATTATGTGCAATGATATATTGTAGTAAACATAATAACATATGGTGTCTTTACCATTTGTTCTAACTATCTGCACAATTAATACTTATTTAAAGCCTTTGAGCTCTAATGATCTATTAAGCCCACCATAATACTTTATTAATGAGTTAATCTCCTACAGATCATGTAGTTTATATAGCACATTATTTGACACTTTCACATATACACCTACATCTAAGATACACTCACTATATCACAAGATAATATTCACATGGAGCATACCAATCACATTTTAATACATTGCCACTCATTTACTTATACCCATCAAACACGCACATGGTCACATTATGACATATCATGATACACTAGGTTATATTGCTATATCCATATACACTTTACCAATATATTACATCAATTGGTTATACACTAGCATTATTTAGTTCATGCTGTAGATGTCATTTATAGCACAGTTGTACATAATATACGCGTGAGATCCTTATAAGGATTATAAACATCTAAGAAAACAGAAGCAATATATGATATATAGTTTAGGGAACAATGACACTATTAGATACACTTCACTTTTGATACACATATTTTATAAGAAAATATATATAGATTCAGTATATAGAAGAAGGACACTATCAGACATACATATATTAAGTCACAATATTACTATTCCCTAAGAATTTATAGTTAGATCCATTAAGAATAGAATTTAGCTATATCATTATTATTTAGCACTTTAGATCACTTTGGAAAATATATTTAATTAACCACATACATTATACATATCACTAGGTATTATCTGTATATTTTGCTTATTGTAGATCAACTACTGATTGCCATTAATGTCTCTCACTTCGACATGTTTGTTTATAACGATAGTGGGAATAATATGACCGTATGATTATGGTCTGCAGAGAATATGATACCGATTTCTGAATAATAGTGGTAACTAATGCCCCCTGACGGACTAAGCCAATAGCTAACTTCATCTATAGGATCACATTATCCTATCACTAACAGCGCTCTCACACGCATAACGTGGAGCTGAATAGGGCTTTGGTTTCCTTGGCAACACTAACGACATGCGCACTAGCGCCGCATACACGCCACTTAGAATTTCAGCTGACGGTTGAAACAAAACAAAGTAAGTGATCTTTTATATTCTTAGAAAGCTGGTTAATAGTTAAGTCATCTCGTGGTAGGCACTCGTCCTCAATATGAGATCGCAAGTCAGCTCAATAATAGATCCAAAAGTTGGACAATTTGGGTTATAACACAAACACCTAAGAAAAGTACATTGACTCCTAACTCGTAATTATATTGGGGCTATGACAGGTAGGGATGGCATATTAAAAAATAAATAGCTGAACAAACAATAGAGTATAGATGATCAAGATATATGACACACTCAGTTTAGATATGGCATAGAAACAGTGATCATCTATGATTAAGCTATTTAATTTAATATAAGCTTCAATGGATTCAAAGAAAAATACAAATCATTTTTACAATGTTGTATTTATGTATGCTGTTTAAATCAATTTTGTGATTAACCTATGCATTGCAAGTTATGATGTGCATTGTTTGATTTATAACATATAAAATTGTGTTTACATTTGTTGACAAAATATATCAGTAGCTAGGATACTGATGATGTCATAGACTACTCCCACAACAAGCGTTATCAATTATGGTAATTGGTATAGTTAGGTATATATAGCAAGTGTTTGTAAACTATTTTATTATGCCTGAGGAAACAGTCTGAGACTGAGAAACACGTCGCAATTCTTTTATATTTTATTAAAGTGATTTTAACTTCCTCCCACCTAGCTCCCCTGTGCATTCTCTTTCTGACATAGCACATCTCCTTAGTGAAACCATAGCTCAAAACCCAAAAAGTGAAATTTTGGTTATTTTAATATTAATTGGCTGAATCCAAAAAATAATAGTTGTCGCTCGCTTTTTAAATCTTTGCAGCTAACGCAATTTATCTCTTCCCCAGCTCGCATAAACATCAAAAGCCATAATCACACCCTGCTCGACTGGATTCTCTCGAATTCTCCTGACCGAATCCAGGAGGCAGGTGTTCTCCCTAACAATTTCAGTGACCAATGCTTAGTGTACTGCGTGCGCAAAATAAAGGCTACTCAATCCTCTTCCAAGCTTAAAATCCCCAGGTCCTTAAAAAATGTAATCTTCAATCATTTCTAAATAACATCAAGGACCTCCCCTGGCAAAGATTAAACCTAATCTCAGATCTAGACTATGCAGTTGAATTCTTTCAGTCTAAACTCTTACAAGTTTGGAATTTACATGCCCCGCTGCATAAGGTGAGACTAAAAGGAGCACACTTGAATTGGATCACATCTGACCTCATTCAAATGTACCAGTTTCGGGATTCATTATGGTCAAAGTTCAAGCATACAGGTTCTATGAACGATCACTGTGTATATAGACAATGTCGAAATATATGCACTAAACAAACAAAATTGGCCAAGGCCCAATATTTCTGTGAAAATCTGAACAATAACATATCAAACCCTGGAAAGTTTTGGAAACTCATAAATAACTTACAAAATCCACCAATCCACTCCCAACACTCCACTGTCAATGTGGACAACCAAACCCTGCAACTCCCCTTAGAAGTAGCAAATGCCTTTAATAGTTATTTTGTCAGATTCTCCACCACCCTGATTGACAAACTAATAAATGACACGCATCCTGAAACTACAAATGTGGATCAGGCCCCACTAAATCAGCAAAGACCCAATATAGAGAAGTTCAATTTTAGACCTGTACCCATCAATATCATTAAGAAACACCTTAATCTAAAAATGAAAACCTGGACCTGGACCTGACCAAATCCCAGCAATGCTGTTGAAGCTCAGTGCGCCGGCAATTGCTAAACCTGTCACAGCCCTAATTAACGAATCCTTGGTGTCTGGATACATAGTATACCCAAACTTTGGAAAACTGCAAGAGTAGTGCCTATCCATAAAAGTGGGGAGTTAATCTTGGTTTCTAACTTTCGCCCTATATCATTGCTCCTATTATTGTCAAAAATAATCTGTCTATGTGTATTCAAGACATTACATGCCCTATATGCTATTAGTGTACACAATTCTATAGTATATACCCCTTTAGGTATATGCCTTTCTTACTTTGTTTTCTGCATGTTTATTTCCTATTGCATTTTGCAGAATGTATCTGTATTTTAATGCAACAGTGGAGATCATTTAGAGATAGGTATTTCTTTTATACCTATGTTATGTGTAATTCATATGCTCAAAGGCTCTTTCATGCAGATACTGAATATTGATCATGAATATTTCCACTATATGTAGAGATCCTTTAGAGATAAGGTCTATTGGTATCTCTTTTATTCCATTGTATGAGTGATTTATATATATATATATATATATATATATATATATATATATATATATATATATCTATATATATGCACATACATTTATCATACAGACACTGAGCATCAATTATGATTATTTTCAATAACTATGCACTTTGTATATTAACTTTGTGAGTATCCACAGTCTCTGCTTACTCTAGTCATGGATTTAAAAGTATCTAATGTACCTGTTGGTGTATATGTATATGGTGTATATGATCAGC
Source organism: Bombina bombina (assembly GCF_027579735.1). Lineage (NCBI taxonomy): Eukaryota > Metazoa > Chordata > Amphibia > Anura > Bombinatoridae > Bombina > Bombina bombina. The sequence goes on from NC_069500.1 coordinate 840,964,572, forward strand.
ACATCCTTCCATTTACTTAACCCTATAGAAAACATACCCTCTCTTCCTACAAATAGCTATATATCACACATCAATAGAATATACTTTTATTTCTTTTTTTTTTTTTTTTAAATATTATTATTTTTTTTGTTCTATTTTCATCTACATACCTCATACTACTAACATGTATCCAAATATGACCATACTGATATTCGTGATAACCCTTTTCTCACTCCAATTTTGTTCACATCACTACTGCCATAAGCACACACCTCTAACTGGAAAACAAATTATCATAGACCATGGCCTGCTCTGTTGCTGTAACTTATCTGCTGAGTGCTGGTGGAGGGTTATAAAAAAATAACCCTCCTACCCCCACCTCACAAAATTATAAAGTATCACATTCACTATATGGCCAAACAAAAATGATTTCCAAATTCCTATTCCTTATGTTACTTGCCCTTGCAAATGATGTACAGTCTAACCCTGGTCCACCAACAAATTCCATTCCTAGCCTTCCAGCTAAAAAAGCCTCTCCTTTGTGCACTGTAAAATCTGCAGCTTACTACCAAAAATTGATGCACTGCAAGCATGGTGTTTGCAATACAAGCCCAAAATCATTGTGGTCTCATTGCAATACAAGGGTATTCATGCCATAGAAATGATAGAGCAAAGAGAGGAGGCGGCATTGTAATTTATGCTGACAATTCCATAAAGTACAGCCCTTTACAAAAATCTAGCTCTTCTGCCACCTTTGATTTCCTTTCTGGCACAATTGAGATCTCGTGCAGTAACTCAATCATTGTTGCATGAATCTACCTCCCACATAGCTCCCCTGTGCATTCTCTTTCTGACATAGCACATCTCCTTAGTGAAACCCTAGCTTGGTTATTTTAATATTAATTAGCTGAATCCAAAAAATAATAGTTGTTGCTTGCTTTTTAAATCTTTGCAGCTAACACAATTTATCTCTTCCCCAGCTTGCATAAACATCAAAAGCCATAATCACACCCTGCTCGACTGGATTCTCTCCAATTCTCCCGACCAAATCCAGGAGGCAGGTGTTCTCACTAACAATTTGAGTGACCACTGCTTAGTGTACTGCGTGCGCAAAATAAAGGCTACTCAATCCTCTTCCAAGGTTAAAATCACCAGGTCCTTAAAATTTTTTAATCTTCAATCATTTCTAAATAACATCAAGGACCTCCCCTGGCAAAGATTAAACCTAATCCCAGATCTAGACTCTGCAGTTGAATTCTTTCAGTCTGAACTCCTACAAGTTTGGAATTTACATGCCCTGCTGCGTAAGGTGAGACTAAAAGGAGCACACTTGAATTGGATCACATCTGACCTCATTCAAATGTACCAGTTTCCGGATTCATTGTGGTCAAAGTTCAAGCATACAGGCTCTATGAACGATCACTGTGTATATAGACAATGGCGAAATATATGCACTAAACAAACAAAATTGTCCAAGGCCCAATATTTCTGTGAAAATCTGGTGTTTTTTACTCTCCTGTAACTCTCTTCTGGTACATGAATAGAGACCCTGTCATTCTGCAACTATTCACTGCTCTCTGGTGTTTTTTACTCTCCTGTAACTCTCTTCTGGTACATGAATATTTACATAGAGCAAATGATTTTAGTTTGTTAATTTAGTCCTACATCTGTTGTACTGTTATCCAATGTGTTATTTCTAATGTTCATTTAACTGCCATGTGATGTTCACTCCTTATCAATACTTGCTATTATTCTAAAATGTATAGCTGTCTTATTCCATAGTTTTAACCTCCCCCAAATATTATTGTCTGTTTACTTAACATCTCACCCTGACCAGACCAGAATCTAACTTTCCAATTGGCCTTTCCAATTGTCTTTGATTAGCAATCAACTAAATGTAGTGGACTCAGCTGACTGCCCTCCCTTCATATATTTCACACCAGTCTGAGATGTTCATTGCACAGTGATGTGCATTGCTCTAACAACATATGTTCACATTTTCAAAGTGAACATTTTATAAGTGATTCACTAGCAATATAGCAATAGAATTATACAAGAATTGAACAAGGATTGGGCAAGGGGCAAGACACAAGGCAAGTACTATTGTAATATTTTGTTTGATATACCTTACTGTTTTCAAATGCGATTGCTACTGTAATACTGTGTCTTATGTGTTTAACTGGTTCCCTCTTTTGTAAAAATGCCTAATATCTTCTTATTCCTTTTTGCTGCCTTTTGTCTCTATAACAAACTACATTATTCTATTACTCCTTCTCCCTCTCCACCTGCACTGTTTATTAGCCCATCTCTCTTAACATTACTTTTGTACTCATGAACTTTACCTATTCCTAAACACTCTCTCTCCCCCCTGCACCTTGTCTCAAAAGCAGTCTCACTACTGCAAATCTGTATCTCATCTTATGTCACTCTCCCTCTTGCTTCTACTAACTGCTGGCGACATCTCCCCTAATCCTGGTCCCCAACAACTGCCTAGCCGTGCACATCCATGTGTACCATCCCACAGACTCAAAAAACAAAACTCTCCCGCTCCCTCAACCTTCTGGCCCTAACAGAAACCTGGCTCTCTCCCCTAGACACAGCATCCACTGCTGCTCTGTCACATGGGAGTCTCCACTTCAGCCACACTCCTAGGTCTGGTAATAGACAAGGAGGTGGTGTAGGTATTTTACTTTCCTCTCAGTGCACCTTTCAACAAATACATCCCATCTCTTGCCTCACATTTTCTTCATTCGAAACCCACATGATTCGCTTCTTCTCTCCTCTTTCTATACGTGTCGCAGTCATATACCGTCCTCCTGGCTCCTCAACTCAATTTCTAGATCACTTGGCTGCATGGCTACCTTATTTCCTTTCCTCAGACACCCCTTCCCTCATTCTTGGTGACTTCAACATCCCTCTTGACAATCCCACTGCCTCCTCTGCAAAACAAATTCTGCAACTCACTTCCTCTTTTGGTTTGTCACAATGGACTGATTCTCCCACTCACAAAGATGGTCACTCCCTTGACCTGATCTTTAGCTATCGATGCACCCTCTCAAACTTCACAAACTCCCCCTTACCTCTTTCTGATCACCATCTCCTTACTTGCAACATATCATCCCTCCCTACAACTCTCCCTCCTTCTGCTCCTCACACCAAACTTCACAGAAGCATTACGTCATTAGATCGACAACAGCTTTCTAATTCCATCAAACCTCTCCTCTCATCCTTCTCCTCCTTTTCATGCCCTGACCAATCTATCTGCCACTATAATTCCACCCTTACATCCGTCCTTGACAATCTCGCCCCTCTTACCATAGCTCGGAAATCAAACACTCATCCTCAACCCTGGCATACTCCTCTGACACGATACCTACACAGATGTTCCCGTACTGCTGAGCGGCACTGGAGAAAATCTAGGAGTTCAGCTGATTTTCAACACTACAAATTTATCTTGAACTCCTACTACTCTGCCCTTAATTTCCATAAGTAACACTACTTCTCTACTCTTATCGCTAATCTTTCTTCAAACCCAAAACGTTTGTTCTCCACTTTCAATACTGTTCTCTGCCCTCCCCCACCTCCTAATACAACTTCTCTGTCAGCTCAAGACTTTACCAACCACTTCAATAACAAAATCAACTCCATCAGAAATGAAATCAGCTCTCAACATAATTCCATTCTCTCACCCCCTCAAATGCTCTCAATCAACCACAACCCACATAACCTTAAACTTAGCTCATTCTCCCCTGTTACTGAGGAAGAAGTTTCGGCACTTATACTGCGCTCTCACCTCACTACATGTCCCCTTGACCCTATCCCCTTACAGCTACTTCCCTCCCTCTCTGACACCCTTACCCCTATACTCACACACACTTTCAACCTCTCCTTCAGCACCGGTATATTTCCCTCATCGCTGAAACATGCACTGGTCACACCTATCCTCAAAAAACCTTCCCTTGATCCTACGTCCCCATCCAACTACCGCCCTATTTCCCTCCTCCCTCTTGCATCAAAGCTTCTCGAAAAACTAGCTTATGCACGCCTTTCCCATTTCCTTACAATAAACTCCCTCCTTGACCCATTTTAATCTGGATTTCGTCCCCATCACTCCACAGAAACAGCAATTGTTAAGGTTACCAACGACCTACTTACAGCAAAATCAAAAGGCCACTTCTCTCTGCTTATTCTCCTTGATCTGTCTGCAGCCTTTGACACTGTTGACCACCCTCTCTTGCTCCAAACCCTCCAATCCTTCGGCATATGGGACACAGCCCTCTCGTGGCTCTCTTCCTACCTGTCAAACCGTAGCTTTAGTGTAGCCTTTTCTGGGGCCTCCTCTGCCCCGTCACCACTTTCTGTCAGAGTACCGCAAGGCTCTGTCCTCGGTCCCCTTCTCTTCTCTATCTACACGTCATCACTAGGTTCCCTAATAAAGTCCCATGGTTTACAATATCATTTGTATGCTGACGACACCCAAATCTACTTCTCTGCACCAGACCTTTCTCCTTCCTTGCTAACCCGCCAAAGCCTGCCGCTTCCACCTTAAAAACATCTCTAAAATTAGACACTTCCTTACACAAGACACAACTAAGATTTTAATCCACTCTCTCATCCTCTCCCGCCTCGATTACTGCAACTCTGTCCTCTCTGGTCTCCCCACCTACCGCCTAGCTCCTTTACAATCCTTAATGAATGCCTCTGCCAGACTCATCTTCCTTATAAGTTGCTCTTCATCTGCTGTACCTCTCTGCCAATCTCTTCACTGGCTTCCTCTTGCCTCTAGTATCAAACACAAAATTCTCACTCTGACATACAAAGCCCTCAACTGCACTGCTCCGCCCTATATCTCAGATCTTGTATCCAGATACTCTCCATCCCGCCCCCTTCGCTCTGCTCAAGACCTCCTACTCTCCTCCTCTCTTGTCACCTCATCACACTCCCGTTTACAGGACTTCTCCAGACTGGCTCCCATCTTGTGGAACTCTCTGCCTCGCTCCACAAGACTCTCTTCTAGTTTTAAAAGCTTCAAGTGCTCCCTAAAGACTCTACTGTTCAGGGATGCATACAACCTATGCTAACCTTACTTTATACCAGTTCCTCTCCTCCATTGCTATCCCCTGAACCCCCCTAGCATGTAAGCTTAAGAGTCCAGCTGTTTGTTGATCACCTTCTCAAGAGCTGACTACAACAGGGCAACTCTTGGCAGGGCCCTCTACCCATTTGATCCCTATAACTGTTTTTTTTTTTTTTGTACTCCGCCTTTGTTAATTGCGCTGCGGAATCTGTTGGCGCTCTAAAATAACCGATAATAATAATAATAATAATAATAATATCAAACCCTGGAAAGTTTTGGAAACTCATAAATAACTTACAAAATCCACCAATCCACTCCCAACACTCCACTGTCAATGTGGACAACCAAACCCTGCAACTCCCCTTAGAAGTAGCAAATGCCTTTAATAGTTATTTTGTCGGATGCTCCACCACCCTGATTGACAAACTAATAAATGACACGCATCCTGAAACTACAAATGTGGATCAGGCCCCACTAAATCAGCAAATACCCAATATAGAGAAGTTCAATTTTAGACCTGTACCCATCAATGTCATTAAGAAACACCTTAATAATCTAAAAATGAAAAACCAGTCTGGACCTGACCAAATCCCAGCAATGCTGTTGAAGCTCAGTGCGTCGGCAATTGCTAAACCTGTCACAACCCTAATTAACGAATCCTTGGTGTCTGGATACATACCCAAACTTTGGAAAACTGCAAGATTAGTGCCTATCCATAAAAGTGGGGAGTTAACCTTGGTTTCTAACTTTTGCCCTATATCATTGCTCCTATTATTGTCAAAAATCTTAGAAGAATGCGTCCATACGCAACTATGTGAGTATTACCAACAATCTTACTATCTGACCCCTGATCAATCAGGTTTTTGCCCAAATCACTCCACTACAACTGCCCTCCTAAAAGTTTGCAACGACATCCAAACTGGCATCGAACAAGGAGACCTAACTGTAGCTATTTTCCTTGATTTTGCAAAGGCCTTTGACACAGTAGACCACGACATACTACTGCTCAAACTTAAAAACTCTGGTATTGCTGATTGTCCGTTAACCTGGTTTCGATCATATGTATCGGATCAATCACAATATGTCTCCATTTCTGACAGTGACTCCCTCCCTCTCCCAGTCACGTGTGGTGTTCCCCAAGGTTCCATTCTCGGCTCCCTACTATTCACATTATTTATAAATGATCTGCCTAATGTTTGCAAATCCTCAACTGTACACATGTACGCAGATGACACAGTAATCTATGCAAACAATTCCAATCTGACACAGCTTGAAGCAGTGCTCCAAGACCAGTTCACAGAGGTAGAAAGTGGATTTCAAAAAACAAACTCTTCCTAAACACTGACAAAACTGTCACAATGATCTTTGGAACGAGACCTAAATTACACAAATTACAAAATTCCCATCTACGCATCAAAACAAAATCCAATTGACTGCAGTCCACTCTTTCAAATACTTGGGTATGTTGTTAGACCCCAATCTATCTTTTGGCCTCCACATAGAAAAACTTGCATCTAAACTTTATCCAAAACTAGGTGCCCTGTACAGAAACAAATCCTGCCTCAGCCCTACAGTAAAGGAAAAGATTGTACAGCAAATGCTGATGCCTATCATGGATTACGGGGAAGTAGTATATGCACCTGCACCGCAACTCACCTTAATAAACTTAATACATTGTATAACTCATTCTGCTGCTTTGTGCTACAATGTAACTACAGGACCCACCATTGTGACATGCTAAAAAAACTAAACTGGCTGTCGCTGGAATCCAGACGCACCCTCCATCTTTCCTGCCTTGTGTTTAAGAGCCTTTCTGGGAAGCTCCCACCTTATCTGAACAGAATGCTCTCCCCAGCTATTCCCACCTCCTATAACCTCCGATCCAATACCAGCAAATTATTTAGCTTGCCTCAATACAAAAAGAAAGCAGCTCGATCCTTTTTTTCCTACAGAGCTCCACAATTATTGAATGACCTCCCGCACACTTTCAAACCTTCCCCAAGCCTAATATCCTTTAAGAGATCCCTCTCTACATATCTTAAAACAGAATGCACCTGTCATGGTTGATTATATATTTTCTATATATTTTCCTGTTCTATGTTAAATGTTTGCATATATTGTGTATTATTATTGTTTTTGTATTTTATTGTACCTATTGTATCAATGCAATGTTTTGTGGACCCAGGACATACTTGAAAACGAGAGAAATCTCAATGTATCCTTCTTGGTAAAATATTTTATAAATAAATATGTACTGCTCCTTTAGTCAGGAAGGCCACATAACAGTCTAACTATGTGCACTTAAATAGGTACATGTATACTACATCTGATGCTTATGTCATGTACAGATTTTTAAACTTTGTTTAAACCTATGTATAAGTTTCTACATTTCAAATTCTACCCTGAAATAGTTTGGATAGCCTAAATGATTTTCTTTAACCTTCAAGAAATTGAGTGTTTTTGTTCTTAGAAGCACAGTCCCTCTGATTGACGAGCGTCTAAATGTTGTCTATGATCTTTTAGAGTGGCAACATTTACAAAAGGATTTGAAGGAGAGGGGCATATGTAATCCTAGTACCTGTGTAATCTCATGGTCAAGAGATTTTACCCCAATCTGTTTACTGTATTATCCAAAGGGTTTAATCTAATCTTGAGGGCTACGTTTGGCCCCAGGGCTGGTACTTTGAGACCACTGTTATACACGCACACACAGTGGCAAAAATGTATTGCTACAAGCAAAGTTCACATAGCAAATTGTGCCTTTATACTTAACATACCCAGGCTGCATTATCACATATACACTGCACCATATGATACAAACGGAATACTTGCTCCAAAAAGACATGCCTTGGACATGCTGTGCCGGTCAGAGTCACCTGTGGAGCTGTGCATCCTGCTGCAGTTATGGACAGCTAAGGAGTGCTTGTTGCAGGGAAGTGAGAAGAGGGGGAGGCAATGCGTAATCTGACTTTCATTTAAAGGGGCATATTTATCAAAGTGTCAATCTCAATGCATTTGCCAGCATCAGTACGCTCGCAGACATCGCTGACGCGGATCAACATACGATCCCCTTATTTATAAAAAAAACGTCAAAAACACGAGCGTCAAGTACGGAGCGATGAGAATCGGACTGTTGTTAACTAACAATCATAGATGACGCGGTTATTTGGGTTTTTCCCAACTTTATTTATACAATTTCATTACTGTCCATGAACAAGCACATTTCTCTAAAGCTAATCTTTTATTTTTCATCTGTTAATGTCCAAGAAATAGACAGATTTATACCTCAAGAAACAATATCTCATAGAAAGTTATTTTTATATTTATTTGTTATCCAAAAAAATCTGTTGATGATTCTTGTATTTCTAGAAGTCATGATATGCTTTTATCTCATGTTTTCTTTTTATAAATGATTATTAATGCTAGAATTTGTACATATATCTTTGCAGATATATATATATATATATCTATATTTATTTATTTTATATATATATATATATATATATATATATGTGTGTGTGTTATGACAGAAATCTATTGCAAACATATTTACATGTCCCCCTAAGTTCCTTTTCCTAAACATTTGTTGTCAATCATATATCTGCGTTTATTTATACCACTATATGTATATAGTGTAAATGTATTATTATTCTGAGCATGACTAATTGTGAATATAGCATGTCATCAGAGTATCATATGTATTTATTTGCTGGGCCAGTTTTCTCTCTGTACCTGTGAAACCCCTCCTAGTTGCAATCTAGTTTAAAAAACCACCCCTACACAGGTGTTATAAAATGGCCTGGCATATAAGATTACATTTCTTACTGTAAAAGAAATTCAAGAGAAGGAAGAAATACACTGAAAATAGCATGACAGTAAAGAGGTGATTTTAATTTCTGCTGTATCTGAATCATGACAGTTTAATGTTAGGTGGGCTATCCCTTTGAGCTCTCAGCTTAAGATTATATTGAATCAAACATCAATTTGAATTTTAAAATCCTTGTCTAAAATATTACACTGTATGTCCTAATGTCAGGCAGCATCAATGTTTATCTTTAATGCTAATTTCACATATACATACTTCAAAGTATAATACACAATGTAACAAATGGCACTTACAAGTTCTGATGAGTGATCAATGACACAAGTATTGAGCAATTTGATTTGTTAGTGATAGTTTAAAATGTATATTTAAAGGGACACTGTACCCAAAATTTTTCTTTTGTGATTCAGATTGAGCATGAAATTTTAAGCAACTTTCTAATTTACTCCTATTATCAAATTTTCTTCATTCTCTTGGTATCTTTATTTGAAATGCAAGAATGTAAGTTTAGATGCCGGCCCATTTTTAGTGAACAACCTGGGTTGTCCTTGCTGATTGGTGGATAAATCCATCAACCAATAAAAAAGTGCTGTCCAGAGTACTGAACCCAAAAAAAAGCTTAGATGCCTTCTTTTTCAAATAATGATAGCAAGAGAACGAAGAAAAATTGATAATAGGAGTAAATTAGAAAGTTGCTTAAAATTGCATGATCTTTCTGAATTGCAAAAGAAAAAATTTGGGTACAGTGTCCCTTTAAATCAGAATGGCTGATGTCATAAATCATGTGATTATGCATATTCCAATCAAAAGTGGTTCACTAGTGTCTGGGTTGTTTAGGAGTTTGTGTCATAATTGGTGCGAAAGGTGTTGTCAAAATTGGTGCAAAGTGGAGAGTGTGACTTGTATTACATAACTCAAGCATGGTGCACATAGATTTTCCCAAAAAACAATAAGGAAGTTGGCTACATTATGTTGTGTATATATTTCATTTTTATATCTATATCTATTAGTGCAACAAGTTTGGGGCAAAACTTTTCAACACATTTGTAGAAATATTATTGTTCCCTTGCTTTGTAATGAGAGACAAATTTGTAGCATAATTTATAAGTAGTAATGTCTATTTTTTATCCCTATATCTACTAGCGCACCAAATGTGGAGCAATAATATTGTTTGATCTAGAAAGGGTATACAATTTTAATAGAGTTTCTAATTTACTTTTATTATGTAATTATACTTCATTCTCTTGCAGCATCGAACATAAGCTTTCTGTGTTTTCAGACTCCCATTGAGTTTTATGGCATCCGCAACATCAAGGGTGGCGGATTGAAAACTAGGTACGGTGTGTCAAAATACACGCAAGCGTACCTGTTAAATGTTTGATAAATTTGGAAAAGGCTCAAATAGAGTCGAATCTGAATTCAAAACATCTGTAATGACGCAAGCATCGATCTGCGTCGGATTGAGATTGCTAGATCTTATATCACATCACAAATTTCAACATTTGCCAATCTTGATGCTTTGATAAATACGGCAGTTCAATCTCGTGACAAATACAACGCGGAATTTGATAAATAGGCCCCAAAGTCACCTTTTATATGGCATATCGGGTGTGAGAAATATGTATATAGGTATAGATATATATTTTACCAGAAAACCATAAGGTATATATAGAAATATTTATTTAAGAATACATAGAACCTATTCTTCTATCTGAAGAACACTGGAATGTGAAATATTCATCATTCATGTCAGGTTTAGCGCACTTGAACAAAAGCCATAATTTAGCCCGCAAGTGTGGGTGTTATTTTTTTTTCAGTTTTCGTGTTCTGTTGAAGTTTATGGGGGAATACATTAACGCTGTAATGATATCCTAAGTTCCACTTTGTGTGCACCTAGGATTTTTGCTTGATAACTTTTTACTTTTCACTCATAATACGAGTACAAGCCAAAGCACAAAAAATGCCTCTGTCTAGTGAAGTTAAAGGGAATAGCGATCCACTTGTAATCTACGAATATTTAAATAATGCTACATACAGTAATACATTAACAAAAATAAATGCCTAGCAGTTAGAAACATCAGTGTGGCTTCTGGGGAAGATAACAGCTGCTATCTTTTTCTCCACCCTCACTTTTCCTCTCAAATCTCTCTCTGCCCCTGTTTACCCTCTCAGAAGTAACAGTCTAAGCACTAGTGGGATATATATATATATATATATATATATACATAGATATTGTACAAAAAAACATTAGATATATGTAGAAATATTTATTTATGAATAAATAGAAGGTATTCTTGTATGTGAAGAACATTGGATTGTGAAATATTCATATTTTCATGTTGGGTTAGCACACATGAGAGTATGTGATCATGTTTGTGCGAGAGTGGGTTTTTTCCACTTTTTTTTTCTCCATTGACTTTTGTGGGGGAATACATCAATGCATACGCAATATTCCAAGTTTGTTGTTTTTTTGTGCAAAAACCTTACTTCTAGCGCAATTAACGTTTGAGCGGGAGCATTTTGTGCTCCACTTGTAATCTGGTCCTATATCTATAAACTACAAAAACATTTTTAAAGAAATACTAGAGAACAGTTATGATGAAAAACATGAATTCCCAATCTCTTGATAGCTATCTGTAACAAACAGTAAACTGCTTTTCTGGCTTGGCCCGCTTCTTCACCAGTGTCAGGTGGAGTACTGTTGTTCCAGAATAAAACAAGATGGAATCAATGGCTGAGAGGCCCAACTCACCACAAACCCTTACTGGGACACTGTAAGTTAAATCCAGTAACCAGGCAGGGACTAGGGGTAAGAGGTCAATGAGACTAAACTTGGTAGCTGAACTCTCTAGTGCTTAAATCGGCACTGACAAGGCAAAATAACAAAGTCGTAGTAAGTAACTGTAAATGAATTAATATAAATGCTAAAAGCAAAGTTTCCTTTGTAAAAGTTTTGTCTCGCAATCCAAATGAAGACAAACTTGCATAGGTGACTTACATGCAGATCTCTTAAAATAAAGGCATCCAATGTAATAAGGCACAGATAATTCATTTAAAAGCAGCAATAATGCAAGGAAAATAGAACACAAAACAAACTGCTAGTCACTATGCTCAGGTAGAGAATAAGGAAATTCAAAGTCAGACAGTCCAGGTCAAAGCCTCACAGGGAAAAACCAGCACACAATTAGTAAACAAATGCAAAGTCCAAAAACAAGCTAAAGTCAAAAAGTCAGTCTAAACCAAAGAATTAATATAAAAGCGGAGTCAGGTAAAGCCAAATATTGTGTGTATGGACGCAGCTTGTCAGTGTGTTGGCTGCATTCTTGTGAGTTAGATGCTAGGAGCTGAAGTGTGTTAGTTTTAAATGATGCAGGAATAGATTTTTATCTAAATATGGAAATACAAGGTTCACTTGGGTGTTTTAAAAATATACAGTGTCATAAATGTATGGTGTTTTTTCTCCTGTGGTAAAAACAGTTAGTTACTACAGTTCAGAAGAAAAGGAATTACTGTGTTCAATGGTAGGATGTGATGTTACATCAATTTGTAGGTACCATGAAAACACATTTCTATTGAAATATCATCACCTATTTGGTAACAGTCATTGTAATACCTTAAAATATCACAACAAATCTATTACAAAAGGACTATGAAAAATTTGATTAGAGCACATAAGGAAAATAACTATTCTGCAAAAAACATGTTTGTGATTTGAACCCTGTAGCAGCGTATGCTGTCGGCATTTAATATTGCACAAGCAGTTAACCTGATTCGCAGCCAATCGGAGACTAGCAGGGGGTGTCAATCAGCCTGATCATATAAGATTGGGCGGATTGCAGACCGCAGCCTTAGAGGCAGCGGACCAGTTATGGAGCAGCGGTCTTAAGACCACTGCTTCATAATTGCTGTTTCCGGAGAGCCTGAAGGAGCTTGATAATTCGGCCCGTAATAGTGGAGTTTTCATCATTACTTAAGTTCTAAGCCTAAGGATCAAGAATGTGCAATATGTTTAAATAAATATATATTGTTCTTGCACAGTGATGGGTTTCTCACACACTAGACGGGTGTGTGATATGCTTTTTGGTACTCTTGCTTGGCGGACAGAATTGAATTAATTTGCTTTAATGGATTATGAATGAAACGGAGCGCTATGATTTGTATATGCCCTATAGTTTAAAGTTCTTCATGTACACACTACGGTCTTGCGATTTACTTTTACACGCTGAAAGTGTAAGGTTGCAGTGATTCTGTAGTTACGTAGCTTACGGTATTTAAGCCCTAACAGGTGAACGATTCCCTACACGCTTGTTTTCTAATTTGGGAGTTTGGCTTCATAGCCATTTGAAGGTATGTAATCCTTGCTACACTTCTTTACTGTATAATGTTTCAGGTTACGCTTATTGGATTCATAAGTTCAATATGTTTGACGCTGATGTGTTCAGGTACCGATATTGTAACCATATTCTATGGACGTTTTGTGGCTTTGATTTTCTATTTGCTTGTAACATTTATCTACATGAGTTACAATGTAGCTATTTGAGCGGGTTGTTTCTATTTTTCTTTATTACACGGTTGCCAAAGGTATTATATTAGTCTGTTTATGGTGAGTCCGTTTGTCCTTGCTCCAGGCTTCCTTTATGTGATCTGTGGTTTATTGCTGTGAAGTTTCGCATTTTTTTTTGGTAAAAGCAGCCTGGATAGGCGGATGGCCTTTGTTGCATATATGCACGGCGTTACTAATGGCTTGTTATATGTTCTAAGGGCTGATACTGTTGGGCTTGTCGCAACTTGTTGTTGGAATTAGTATGTTCATTATGTTAGTGTACGCTAATCCAGGAAGCATGTCTACAGTTTTATAGGAATTTTAGCATGTTTTTTTGTTGTTGTTTCTATCCAATTTACGGTGTATTTACTAATATATGTGTTATTATTAGTAGTTTATGTCATGTGCCATATTTATGCACTACTGAGAATGATATCATATGTGAGGTGAATTTCACTGCCTAAGATACACTATTATACATTTTGATTGCTAGTGTTGTCACATGTGGCGCGGCCGCAGTTATCGCTGCACGGGCATTCTACTAATGATGTCTAAGTATTATATTCTGTGCAGCTCATGGCACATTCAATCTCTATGAGTATCGTGCATTGCCGGTGTACTTCAATATATCACATACACTGAGTTGTCATACATTTTCGTTAGCACAAGGCCTACATATATTGTATTCTGTTGAACTGATTTACCATTTAATCTTATGAAACTCTGTCCAAATTGGGGCACCATTACACTGGATATATTGAACATCATGTCATTCTGAATTGGGCACTTTGGGTAGTAACTCTTTGGACATGCCCCTGGTTTATGTTGTGAGTTACCAGCATTATAACATTTTAAATTAGGGGGAGATAAAAGGTGAGTTTAAAATCCTCCACTATGCACAAAATATAGAGAAAATAACTCATTGTGTAGTTCATTAACAAATCTAGGCAGGCCTGAACGCTTGTTTTAGCACAGGAAAACCTCTGAATTACATTGTTTCCAATGCAGCAAAGGATTCTGGGTAATATATGCAAATTAAGTACACAATGACATACCTTTTTACTTCAGTCTGCTTTTCAGCAGATTCCCTTTATACCAAAGTATCGCTGTTCACACAGCTTATAAACTTAGCTAGGGTTAGTGCAGTGATTCATAACCATCCCAGGACAGACTGTTTCGTAGTTGTTGCTACTCAACAGCTGGGAGAAGGTTTGAATCACTGCTGGGTGAAGTTGATTCCGGGCAGAATGCAACAACATTTTAAATTAGGGGGAGCTAAAAGGTGAGTTTAAAATCTTCCACTACGACAAAATATAGAGAAAATAACTCATTGTGTAGTTCATTAACAAATCTAGACAGGCCCAAAGGCTTGTTTTCCCACAGAAAACCTCTGAATTACATTGTTTCCAATGCAGCAAAGGATTCTGGGTAAGATATGCAAGTTAAGTACACAATGACACACCTTTTTACTTCAGTCTGCTTTTCAGCAGATTCCCTTTATGCCAAAGTATCGCTGTTCACACAGCTTATAAACTTAGCTAGGGTTAGTGCAGTGATTCATAACCATCCCAGTACAGACTGTTTCGTAGTTGTTGCTACTCATCAGCTGGGAGAAGGTTTGAATCACTTCTGGGTGAAGTTGATTCCGGACAGAATACAATGACACACCTTTTTACTTCAGTCTGCTTTTCAGCAGATTCCCTTTACGCCAAAGTATTCTGCCCGGAATCAACTTCACCCAGCAGTGATTCAAACATTCTCCCAGCTAACCCTAGCTAAGTTTATAAGCTGTGTGAACAGCGATACTTTGGCGTAAAGGGAATCTGCTGAAAAGCAGACTGAAGTAAAAAGGTGTGTCATTGTGTACTTAATTTGCATATCGTACCCAGAATCCTTTGCTGCATTGGAAACAATTGTAATTCAGAGGTTTTCTGTGGGAAAACAAGCCTTCGGGCCTGTCTAGATTTGTTAACGAACTACACAATGAGTTATTTTCTCTCTCTCTCTCTCTCTCTCTCTCTCTCTCTCTCTCTCTCTCTCTCTCTATATATATATATATATATATATATATATAAACTCCCCCCGGTTGACCTATAGTCTCAGGACAGGGAGGCTTACTTGAGAACATTGCTAAATATGTGGACTGGAATTTAAGGCCCTTTCTGACTTCTATTGCCTCTTTTGTAAAAGATACTACTGAGGTATTATGTAAACTGGATGATATTGTTTTATCAGACAACACACTATTAGTTACAATAGATGTGGCTTTATATTCCTCTATCCCTTACCATTTAGGGATTAATGCTGCCCTTTTTTATTTGAAACAAAGAGGAAATAGATTTGATACACATACTAAATTTATAATCGACTTATTGCGCTTTGTCTTGGAACATCTAATGGTAAATTTTACCAACAGATTATGGGGACTGCTGTGCACCCACATATTCTTGTCTTTATTTAGGCAAATGGGAGATGGATTCAGTATTGGATATCCCAAATGAATTTGATGGAATGGTCCTGTCATGGATCCGTTTCATTGATGATGTCCTGTTGCTTTGGGAGGGTTCTGTTGAATCTTTACATGATGGATTTGCTACTTACTAAAGATGTTAATAAAACCTTAAAGTTACCGTAAACCAACTGCTGCAAATACCCTCCTTGAATGGCATCCCCTTTGGTCAGTATCTGAGACACAGACACAATTGTTCCACAGAGACATTGTTCAAGGAACATGCTGATGACTTAAAAGATCCCTTTTGTAAATGAGGAGATAATAAAAAAAACTATTAAAACAGTTTATATGAGAGCCCTTAAGACTACTAGGCAGTCACTCTTGTACCATACCAGAGACAAGCCACAAAATGGCAAAGTAAGAATAATCACTACTTACATTGAAAGCTGGCAAGACATTAAGCCATACTCTCTAAACACTGGCATTTACTGTCCCTTAATGAAGACATCCACCCATTTGTTGGCGACGTTCCCCTTCTAACTGCAAAAATAGCACTGTCTTTAAAGCATAAAATTGTACACAGTCATTATGTTAGTAATGAATCTAAGAATTGCTTACAGAGTTCTAAGCCCAAAAATGGATGCTTTCCATGCAATAAATGTAAAATGTGTAAGTACCTTTAATAGGGGGGAAAATTGAAGATATAAGAGGTATCCCACATAAAGTTAAGGGATACATCACATGTAAAAGTGTAGGTGTGGTCTATGTTCTCTCATGCCCTTGCCCTAGACAATATTTTGGGAAAACCTATTGTGAATTCAAAGACAGGATGAAAGAACATAGACGAGATATCCTGAGAAAAAGGATTGACAAGTGGCTTAGCACGCCATTTTCTTGAATTTCACAATAGTGATGTCAAAGACTTATGCTTTATGGGGTTTGAAAAAGTGAGTATCAGTGAAAGAGGTGATGACTGGGATAAAGCCCTCTTAAGGGAAGAATGTAAATGGATATTAAATTTAGATACTGTACATGTGGGGGGATTGAATGAGGAACTCAATTATGCCCCCTTTCTGTAAATAAGCACAACATTTTTACTCACACTCAATGTGTGAGGGTCTAAGGTGTAACCTGGGATATGTATTGACCAACATTCACATTATGTGGTAAATTGTATATTTATGTGAGTTATGGATTTTGTAATACATTTATGGGATATCTATCATATATCAGATTATCTCTGCTGTTACATAATGTCTTAGCACAGTATACGCTATATTGAATATGGGCTTTATTGGCTAGCCTTCCCAAGCTGCCATTACTATTAATAGCTTTCATAAACCAGCCTTGGTATTTGTCATATCTGTATTTGTACTTACTTTAATGTATTATATATGTATAAATAATGTTCTGACACCTAATGAGTTTACTAATTCACCCGGCATGATATAAGTATCTCTACTGTGACATGGATGTATCACATGCCTGATGAAGCCTGAGAGAAACACTGAATGGGTGAAACACATGTAGCAAGTGCTAATTGACCACACCCGCAGGAGCTCCATGAGCGTGGTGTTTTGTTTGGTTCGTATAGGTTTCCCCCTGGAGGCAATCTCTTTCCTGGATACAGTGCTGAAATTGAATAGCCTGGCGGATAATCGAGCGTCTGGAAACAGCCCCCACCTACTGAAGAGGTACCACTAGTATGTCCGATAAAGCGGAGCAAGTAAGTGAAAACTACCTCTGCAATGGAAGAAGCGGTGAAACTCAGGATAAGCTGGACTGGTATACGGCTGGGTGAGCTGGGGATATAATTCCCAAAGTCTGGAGGACGATTACTGTCATTGAAATTTTAAGGGGATGTACCTATGAACCAATTGTAACTGTCATCTCTGCCAAACATTGTGGAGCATAAAACTTTTTAACAGCGCTAACTTTAACTCAACATACTTCAGCTTTCTATTTGTCAGCTACTCTAACCTGCTTGACTAATTATTCACTACTTAACATCTAATCCCTATTATGGTTGCTGATTATGCAAGCACAGGTGTTTATTTTTAAATTTGCATGCAAAGAAACAAAGTTTTGCAACATGAACTCTCTGCTCTAGGATATTTTGTTGTAACAGAGAATCAGTTTTGTTATAATTGCTTGTTTTGTGGTGTCTTATTTTGCAATTATATTATGTGTGCCTAATCTGGCACTACCAATGATCTATTTCATAGGTAACAATTCTAAGATAGATTTAAAATATTATAAATAAATGCATGGGCACAACTTATTGACTGCTGTGTTGTGTCTTCCACCTATCCACCCACCCCCATAGAGTTGTTTTTGATTATGGTTTATGAGCTAGTGCTGGATTAAGGGTAAACGCTTCTTTTTCTCTTGATTTCTTCATAATTAACCCCAGTACCCCCGGGCACCAGAGAATTTTCAGTACTTTTTAGTTCTCTTATACTCATCCCAATCTATTAATTCCCCTGCTACAGCTGGTATATTTTCTTCATATATATATATATATATATATATATATATATATATATATATATATATATACATACATACCTTGAAATTAGATCTAGAGATCATTTATTGCTAGGAGCTAGGACCATCCTGAGGTGAGATGGTTGAGGTTTCCGTAAACATCTGTATAACCACAATTTGTTGTGTGCCAATACACAAAGATGGCTGCTGTGGATAAACCAAGTAAAATAAAAAATAAAAAACTGGTGATTTTGCAATGCCAACACACAAATGTAATCACTCAAACAAATTTAAGAAAATTAAAAATGGTCAAGCAACCAACTTGACAATTATTGGACCACTTGAGATGGATTGACCCTAATTCAAAATAGATACAGCTTATCATGACTTTAATCAAATGCCACTGTAGTATTGGTATCAGAAATTATACGCTGGGTTGTCTATTATACTTGTTAATGAAGCAGACCGGAATATAATACTAACAATATCTTTACACTATTCATTTTACTGTAGACAATTGCATTTCAGCATGATTGAAATAGCTATACAAATATTTAAACCATACCTTATTCAGTTCTGTATACTATTGTTAAAATACAATATTTGAGCATTATTTTGCAAGTGATAGTTAAGAATAGCATAATGTAAAAGACTGCAATGGCACAGTCTGACCACAGGTTAAAAAACATTCAGCATCGGGGGCGTGTCCAGGCAGCACCGGGAGAGGACGCAAAACTAGAGGTCTCTAACCTGAGATTTTACTAATCTCAACACATATAGAAACAAAACAGCTTTTTCTGTAAAATTTCGTTTAACTACATAGAGGAGTGCCTGCTGACCACGGATCTATCAAGCTCTGAGACTTATACTAAGTTTATATTCCGGTACAGGCTATTGAGGCCTTCAGGCCCAGGATTCCTAACACCCTCTCCCGGTGCGCCGATTATCACAATTAACTTAGGACAAGTGACCTACTAGACTATAACCACATCTTGGATAACTCGTTTACCACTCAAATCCTATCCACCAGGAGGAAATATCAAAGAAGGGTGACACTCGCAAGCTTGCCTACGCTCTTACAATAAAATGGAGGCGGACCTCATCGCCGCACTAGTAGCTCTGGAGAGCACTATGGATCTACAATATAGCGACTTACATTCCCACATCCTCCTTCTTCGGGGCGGTGAGTCTGAGCCTGAACCTCCTGCTCATGAGACCTCTAAATCATCTACTTGCCCTGTGTCGGTGGAGGATAGGAGCGACATACCACTACGGTGCTCCGATGACGTCTCTGACTCCCGATACCGCACAACATCTAGTGCACATCTTCTGCAGGCTCCGGTGCTCTGGGCTCAGAGAACTCCATGCGATCTTGTAGATGGTCGGTCAGGCGAGTGCTCCGAGCCTGTCATAGCTACACGGGACCTCATGGCGAGGCGGCCGATCGTCATGGGCCCTGTGATGCGATTCCCCACAGCGGAGTACATAGCGCCACACTTTATAGGCACCCTATTCCATCTGGAAACTCTATCAAATGACAAGTGCCCCCCACAAGCCACATATCAAGGCATCTCCCTGTCTGGACAGTATAGGGGGATTTGGAGGAAAAGAGGAGTGATCAGCCCCACTATCTGTAGCCTTCATTCACCTACGGAGGGCATAGGCTGATGTACTATACAGACTCTGCTAACGGACATTGTGGGTTACGAGACTCCTGACACCTATATTTCCCACAGTGCCATCCCATACTACTCAAGTTGGTTTCTAGTCTGTTTAATGTTTATCCTTTTTCCTTCCTGTTTTTTGTTTTTCTAATAGTATCTAGTCCACGACTCGGTTGTATGACTGTTCCTAATTGGTACCATGATGAAGACCTTTTGCCAGCATGGGGTCCTTTGAACCCCCAGATATCATTAATTAAAACAATGTGGTTTGTTCTTCCCTATGTATAGTATATAAAGTCACTATGTACTTATTCTATTACTGAAGGTAAACTTGCTGCCCTAAGTTATTAGTTATATCTATCATCCAGGTTTAATGTTAGACATAAAGAAACTCTGGAATCTCAGTTATTTCTAATTGATGTTTGTTAGTGAAATGCCTATATAACATTATGTCTAGCTTATTTAATTTACTGCCTCTTATATATATGTACATCCCTGAGGCTGGTTCTCTGTGTAGTTCTCTTTCTCTTTTCTCCCATTATTTAGGGTACATTCCCCTTCCCTCCTTTGATTTTGCATGTGAAACACAATCTCCTTATTTCCCTTACAAGGTGCTTAACATAAAGGGCTATAGCTCAGACTTTACTTACTTATATACAGCTCTTATGAAATTAAGAAATCAATCTGTAGCCTCCAGACTATATAACCCTAGGATTCACCTCCACTAGCCACAATAAACCTCCCGTCAGTGAACATTCTTTTACATACTGCCTTCCATCTTCTCTCTCCTCCATTTACTTGCTTTACCCACATTTAAATAACCCATAGCACCTCACTATATTAGACCCTCTCCCTATAAACAGCTCTTGACTCCCCCTATGCACTTCTCTTACATACCCCTACCCTCTTTCACAGTATTTTCAGAAGGTATTACTTGGCGAGATGGATTAATCTCTAATGCTCATCATTTTACCCCCAGCCCTCAGTAGTCTTTTCTCCAAGACTCTAGGCACCTCAACAACCTACTACTTCACACAAACGCTATCCATGTTATCCCATTCCACTTCTAAATGCCAGTCTTCTCTATGAACCTCTCATAAACTTATCACCCTCTATGTACCACACACAGCTTATTACATTCCTCATAACCATACTCACTACCCCTAGGATAGGGAAAATCAAGTAATCACCCCAAATGTCAACTTAATGCCCTACATAATTTGACAAGAGGGTTCTCAACTTGCTTACTGTGAAAACCTCATCCCTATGTGTAGGGTTCAAAGAGACTTCTTTATCTCGTCAGCCTGTGCGTATTATTCAAATCGAGGGTCTTTATTTAATAATTAAAATTCAATAAGCACACGGAGAACTGACATATATCTCGAACAGGCTCTTACGCGCCTTCAATACTAGTTTTTATCCACAGTATGGTAGATCTTAACAGAGGAACTATTATCCTTCTATACCCTACCCAAGTTTCAGATACCTTCATATCTAGACCCCACATTGGGCATCTTATCTAATGGAAGTTCTCTAACCTGAACCTAGTAGGACACGCCTCCCCTTCCCCCTTCCTTGCCTCCCTCCCCCCTCTCTATTATACGAGCGGCTCTCGCCCGCTGCATCCCCTCCTCCTTTTCTCTATCTTACACCTTGTGCGTTGGCTCTGAGTAACCATATTTGATATAATTTTATAACATGGGTCTAAAAGCGGCCAATACAGTAGCCACGTCTCATTTAAACCTAAAAAGTAAAATGAGGTTTTGTTCTTGTTTGTCTAATCTCTTGTGGGTTCTAGATTCTGCTGTTCTTTCATGCATTCCATATGTTCCAGATATTTAAAAATCACGCAGAGGGTTTATTTAGATACTCAGCTCTTAGTAATTGACCTGGGTTTCTGAGTTACCTTGTCTCCCCCATCCATTATAATGTCATGGATAATATAAGCATCTATCTATGAATGTTAATAGAACCACCTAAAAAATCTATGTATATTTACTTGTTATATTTGCGACAAACATTTTTTCTCTTCTCTGATTGTAATATTTGAAAACCTCAATAAAAAACAATTTACAAAAAAAAACAAAAAAAACATTCAGCATCAAAACAACAATACTACAAAAACACTTCAAAGTGTAAAAGATTGATCAAGTAGCTAACCAATGGCAAGTGACAAATCAATGATCATGTGATTTTATCATTGAATCACCACTCAATTCCTTGTTTGGCAGTCTGTTAAGCAGAAAAAAAGATATTTATGAGATATAGTGGGAATAAACAATATATTACTACAGATCATATAATAATTGGTACACTTTAAAATAAATAGATTTTTTTGGTAAACATAGAAAAAGATATGCCAACCAGTCATGTGTCTGTTATACATCATATCATTTGTATCAATCATCTGGATCATCTGGCGTTGGTTTCTCCCTTTTATAAAGAGTAACTGTGAATCACATTATACCTTAATTTAAAAGGACTATTACTTCCTTAACTTTTTAGCCAGTTACTTGTCTTGCTTCATCTAATACAATTCAAGAAAAAATGTATTCAGATAGCATAAAACATTGTTTAATGAGATATATATTCCATTACATATCCGAGATACATGTCTCATGTATTATGAAATATGTGTGCAAAGTTGCTATACATAAAAGCAGTTTGATATATGAATATAGATTTAAAATAGTCCTTAATAATAAGGGGAAAAGGCAATCTGGAATGCCAAAAAAAACAAATCTAACAATGACTCAAATGCTATTCACGTGATTTCAATGCTGAGATCGAATCATGGAGGATTGCCTATTATGCTATGTACGTCCCCAATTCTGATTTTACTTTTGTTTAAGGCAGAAGGCTGCAGGACGCCAAATAACATAGGACGTCTTATGGCGTCCTACGGGCGTTAAAGCCCAGCGATGTTAGGACAGCATAAAACGTCCTAAGGGCATTAAGCTGTTAAATTATATTCTTTTAATAGCTCCATTTGTTAAACTAAGTCTTAAAGTTTATATCTTTAGATGATGTGTGTGTTTTAAAATGTGCTACTGGGGAAGTTGGCAGTAAAAGGTGTGATAATATACATTTTATTATAAAATAACAGTTTTTAATGGTATTTGAGTAAAAATAAATGGGTGTTTAACTGGTATCTTCAGTGAAAACCTGTTTCCTAAACATTTGATATCGCTCTATATACTCAACACTTTTTATGTATGGTTATTTATTGCAAATGGGACATTTCGGGACAATCTCCCCTTCCTTAGACATTATTGCTGTATTTATGCAAAAACACAGAAAACAATGCAACAAAAAATTACCTAATTTAAAAAATAATTTCCATATTATTATTATTATTAATATTAATAATAATAATAATAATAATAATAAACATTGTATTGCTGGGGCAACAGCTTCTGCTTTTAATGTATTCACAATATAGGACATAGGTTTGTTAGGACTAATCACCTGCCTATTGACACCTACTAAGGAAATGAAGATACTTCATTAACTAACCCTGGGGTTTTTCTTCCAAGGTATGTAGTTTAGCTGTCAACTGCAAAATGTGTAGCTTTTCTATTCACTGTTCCATCTCTCCCATTATTTAATACAATTTCCATGGTATGTGATTCAGCTGTCAACTGCAAATGTTGTATTGTTTCCATTTACTGCTCCATCTGTCTCATTTATTTAATATAATTTGCATGGTATGTCTCTGTTTAAGTCTTGTCATCACTAGTTATAAGTCTTTAATTTCATTGGCATATTAATTTGACTAACTTCCAACCCTCTCCTAAATGATATAAATTTTAGAGTACGTATTACTATATTCTACTTGTATTTTTTTTGTTTATTTACAATTTCATGCTCTTTGACATGGGTCTAAATTGGACTATTACCACCTGTCTTTTTGCTGATCTGATAATTTGCAATTAACTGATTGAGTAAATTCAGCTGACTGCACAGGTCTATCAATTTACTATTAGCTTTGTGAAAAACATTGACTGGGGTTATATAACCACTAATACAAGCAAACACATTTCATTTTCATATTTTTATTGTAAAGAAAAATCTGTTTATTTAACATATTTTTCTTTTTCTTTTTACTGCCTTATACCTGCTTACCAAATTATTGTATTCATTTATCTACTCACCTTAGTTCTTAATTAAATAATCCTATTTCTAAAATCACTATCACTGCTGTCATACTTTCGTGAGGAATATGTCAAATCAGATAGGATCTTGAGACTGTGATAAAAAGAATATAGCAGAGGGACCTAGGGATTTTGTTAATGTCCTTAATGATCCTAGTATCCCAAAAAATAATAAAGTAAGTACTTGAAGAATTGGATGATGTTCACAGCTGGGCTAGACACAGAAGGTCAGCAACAGACCAGTTCCAATAGCCAATACAAAGGAGTAGACAAGTCAAGTGATAATGTCAAAGGTCAGGCCAGAGTTCATCATCAGTTCAATAGGCCCAGTACAAAGGGATGAGACAAGCCAGGCATAGGAGACAGTCCAGGTCAGCAACAGGCATTAAATCAAAAGGTCGTCCAGCAGGCAGAATCTCTGTAAAAGTTTAAGCTAAGGTTGGCAATGAGATCCAAACATTTTCAGAATGACAATAACACATTCAATGAAATTTAAGGCAAAAAGATCAAGACCAACAGAAAAAGGCTGTGTTTCATGAAGATGAGATTGTGACGTTGGAAAATCGACATAATGTAATGCAACATGTAAACATTAGCAAGGTTGTGGTGGCAGAAAATGACTTGATAAGGTAAACAAATGATTTGACAAAAATCACTAAAAATCATATTCCCATCTCCTCTGCAGTAGCAAAATTACTTTGAATCCATACACCTTCTCACATCCCCACCCTCATTCATTCACACACAACTACCAAAGCACTACTAATGTAAAGGCAAGCACTCCTTCTCTTCTTCCTTTGTGCATTAAGAAGCTCTTGCTCTGTTTGCAACAAGTTTACTTCCATCCGTGACCTTTTCAACTCCCCCTCTCATTGCCATCTGTCTTTCTCCCTTAGAAAAATTGTATTTAAAGTAAAAATTAGAAATAATTCTCAAAGTATGGAATACAAATCTTACTTTGTATTGTTTCAATGTAAAATTAGTCTCACGGTCTTAGCAAGTGGTCTGGACAGGGGTTTTCCTTGGAAGTCAATGAAGTTCTCTCACAGATGTCATAAAATTCTCCAAGTATTTTTTTTTTTAATTAAATCTTTATTAAGATATTGAAAAAGACAACAAGGTAACATGTTTTAACAATCAAAAAGTACAGTATGGATTATTGCTTTACCAATGAGTGCGGAACTGGAAGATCCTGAATATCACATTTTAGATTGTAGATACCAAAATTGTCTATTCTGTTAAAGGATAAGTAAACATGAGAAATTATAAACATAGTTTCAATGCCAAGGTTATAATAAAACCTTTCTCACAGTGCTTTTAAGGTTTTTCAATTTTTCCAAGGGTGAACATCACAAAGTTTTTCCAAAGTTAGGAAAAAGGAAGAGTGTAGATAGGAGTATAAAAGAGAAAAGGAGAAGTAGGAAAGAAGAGCAGGTGAGAGAAAGGGGGGGAAGAGGAGAAAAAAAAAGGGAGGGAAATTAGGCCAAGTCCAATCTTTTATAGATTATATCTTTCTCTGCCACAGCGCCATCACCATCTCCAAGACCTCTAGTTGGTGTGTTTTTAAGTAATGGTATCTCTCCAAAGAGAGAAGGTCAGATACTGATGTCCTCCATTCCTCTCTGGAGGGAGCTGTCAGGGATTTCCAATGTTTAGGTATGAGCTTCTTAGCTGCAGTGAGCATGATTAGATGTAATGGTTGTTTGCCCGTCCCTACCAACCTGGGTAGATCTAGGAATAAGATGATATTTGGGTTGTAAGGAATCACAGTCCCTAGGGTATCTGAAATCTCCGACAAGACATCCGTCCAAAATCCCTGCAGGTTGGGGCAGGACCACCAAATGTGGAGGAGAGAACCCTCTCCCCCACATCCCTTCCAGCATGTGTTGCTGAGTGTAGGAAAGATCCTGTGAAGGCATGACGTCAAATACCACCTGCACAGGAGCTTTAGGTGAATCTCTTGTGTTGTCGCGGAGACCGAGGACTTTTTAACTAGCTTAAAGGCCTGAAGCCAGGTCTCTTCCTCTATCTTGCGGCCCAATTCCCTCTTCCAGGAGTATGTGTAGGAAGGAAGGTCTGTTGCCCCAGAGTTAGAAATTATCTTGTAGAGTTTGGAAATTAGGTGTGATGGGGTGGGAGACAAAACACAAAGATTCTCAAAGGTGTAGGCTTCCTGCCAAAGGCCTCCTTATGTTTGTGATGGGAGATAAAATGTATTAGTTGGTGGTAGTGAAGCCATGAGGAGAAAATCTCCCCATGCGCTGCCTCCATTTCAGAATGTGTCTTTAGTCTATTATCTTCTGCG
Organism: Bombina bombina; assembly: GCF_027579735.1. NCBI lineage: Eukaryota > Metazoa > Chordata > Amphibia > Anura > Bombinatoridae > Bombina > Bombina bombina. The sequence goes on from NC_069500.1 coordinate 840,991,056, forward strand.
AGAAAGTAAACAGATCCCTCTCTAAGGTTGTATGGTTGTAATTTAGTAAAACCTAGGCGACAATATGGGAGATCAACGTGTTCCAGGATGGGGGTGAGAGGGGAAACTTTTGAAGAGATATGTGTACTGGTGGAGATTAATTTGTCCCAGTCTGACAGAATCCCAGCCATGACATGGAAATTTTCAATTATTTTTGGTCTTTTTGTCTTGGCAACCACACCATCATAGCTACATTATTAATTTTAAAAATTTGCCTATCTATGTGTATCCATGCTTTGTCGTTTGAGTTATGTGCCCATTCAACTATGTGTTGGAAAGTTATAGCATGTTTGTAAGTTTGTAGGCAAGGGACACTCAGTCCACCATTGTCCCTAGAGAGATACATAGTTTTCTTAGGGATTCTGGGTCTACCGCCATCCCATATATATTGTTCAAAGGCTCTTTGTAATTGAGCTATGTATCCATCGGGGAGTAATATGGGGAGAGTCTGGAATAACTACAAAATGTGAGGTAAAACATTCATTTTCAGAACCCCTATCCTCCCTAAACATGAGAGCTTTTTGTTTTTCCATACTGAGAGGTCTCGGATTATTTCGTTTTTAATATTGTTGTAATTGAGTTTGAATAAATCTTGGGGTGAAGGGGTTAGATAGGTGCCTAAGTATTTCAGCTTATGCTGGGCAATGGGAATGTTATAGTAATTACTTAAATTTTGAACATGGGTCGGGTTGGTATTGATATTTAGAATTTCGGATTTGGAAATATTCAGTTGGAAGTTAGAAATTCTACTATATTTATTCAACTCAGTAAGTAGTGCAGGAATAGATGTTTCAGCGTTTGTTAAAGAAAATAGCGCGTCATCGGCATAAAGGGCCTGTTTATATTCATTTTCTCCCACTACTATTCCTGACTTTTTGGACTAATACTTCGATGGACATAGCAAAGAGAAGTGGGTATAAGGGGCATCCCTGCCTTGTGCCATTACTTATTTTAAAGGATTCAGAAAGAGTGCCATTCACTCGAATTTTAGCATTTGGAATGGAGTAAAGGGCCATGGCTGAATTCAAAAAAGGCTCTGGGATGCCCATCTCTGTCATAGCTCTGCGCAGAAAAGGCCACCGCACTCTATCGAAGGCCTTCTCCGCGTCAGTTGCAAAGAGGACCATTGGGACTCGTGAAACCTTGGCATTATTAATCAGCTGCAAGACTTTAATGGTGTTGTCCCGAGCTTCACGTCCCGGGATGAAGCCGACCTGATCCGTAGCTATCAGTTTTGGTAAATACTTGTTTAATCTATTAGCCAGGACCTTAGCCAATAGTTTCATGTCCGTATTTATTAACGAAATGGGCCTAAAGTTCTCTGGGCAATTGGCTGGTTTCCCAGGTTTGAGGATAACTGTAATATGCACCTCTAAAAGCGAATTAGATAAAGTGGGTTTGTCTCTTAGGATATTAAAGAGTTTAAGTAAGTGAGGTGTAAGTGTTTGACTAAGCAGCTTATAGTATCTAGGGGTAAAACCATCTGGGCCCGGGCTTTTGCCAGATGGCATATCCTTGATTGCAAGGTGCAGTTCCTCCTATGAAAAGGGGGATGCTAAATCTAGTTTCTCCTCGTCTGTTAAAGAGGGAAGGTTGATGTCACAAAAATAATTATTTGTTAGTTCTTCCATGTTGCCTAGTTCTAGTTCTGTGCATGGCATGTTAGTGGTATCTTCAATGTTATACAATGATCTGTAGTAGTCTCTGAATGTTGAGGCTATACGTTTGCTGTTAGACACAGGAGAACCATGTTTGGGTTTCAGGGTATGAATATAGGAAGATAGCTGTTTTCTATGCAGTGTTCTTGCAAGAATTTTCCCCGGCTTATTGTCCCCTTTGTAGTAATATTGCTTGAGATGTAGTGCATTGCATTGGTGCACTTTAGTGAGAAAGTGTTTGAGGGCTGTCATCAGTTCTTGCGTAATGGTGTCATTAGTAGGGGATTGTTTGTGTGTTTTTTCGAGGGTGTTTATTCTATCTAATATGGTATTGTGATAAGCCCTGGATTGTTTAGCTAATTTAGTACTTTGTTTGATGGAATGGCCTCGTATCAATGATTTGTGCGCCTCCCATTCCACTATGGGTGATGAAGTTGTGTTTTCATTGATTGAGAAGTATTCTTTTAGGGATTTTTCCACTTCCCCCAAAAATATAGGGTTGTCTAGTATCGCGTCATCTAACTTCCATGTCTTATTGGTGATCTGTAAATCCGGCCAGAGAATGGAGCAGGTGATAGGGGCGTGGTCTGACCATGTAATATTACCAACAACACACTGCTCAGCAAGAGAGAGGCCATGGGAGTCTGTCATTATATGATCTATTCGCGTGTAACATTTGTGTGGGGGGGAGTAGAAGGTGTAATCCCTTTCGTTTGTCTGTAAAGTTCTCCATAGATCATGCATGTCTAAATTAGTGAGGGTATTTTTAACAACTCTTATAGTGGATTTTGGAGCGGTAGATGTTCCTCTCGAGGAATCCAGACACGGGTCAAAAATGAGATTGAAATCTCCGGCCAAAAAGACCACTCCCCTAGCATGATCCAATAAAAGATTAGAAACTTTTTTGAGAAATTTACCCTGAGCTTGGTTGGGGGCATACACGTTTAAGATCGTGATATGTTGGCCAAATAAAGTGCCGATTAACAGGATTAAACGCCCTTCTGGATCTTTGATGATTTGAGTTGTTTGTATTGGTAGGGATTTATGAATTAGGATGCCAACGCCTCCTTTTTTTTCAGGGCCTGAGGCAAAATGTGATATGGGAAAGTGCAAAGGTGTCCAACGTGGCTCCTTACCTTTCTGAAAATGGGTCTCTTGAAATAAAATAATTTGGCTTTTCAATATATTTAATTCTCTGATCGCTATAGACCACTTGCCCGGGTTGTTTAGGCCCTTAGCATTTATAGATGTTATTTTTAATGAGTGATCCAAGAATCTGCTGTGGCGAGTAGGCATGGTGGGAGGAAAAAATATTTTGAAGTGGGGTAAGAGAAGAAAAAGTAGATTAGCGAAGATAAGAAGTAGGAAAGAGAAAATTGATACTCAAGGTGCAAACAAACAGATTGGGTTGTACAATGATACTACAAGTTTGTCCTCCAAAGAGGGTTTTACACAGATTTATATAAATCTATTGGTGGTTTTAGAAACTCTTGTAGTACAAATAGAGCAGGGAAAGTAGCTCCACCTCCGACTAGGTGAAGTGTATATTGTAAAGCAGAAAAGAAAAAATTTGCTGGCATGGGTGTTAATGGGAGGGTAAGGGAAGAAAGAGGGAGGAAGGGATAGGAAGGGGGTATGGGGGAAGGAGGGATGGGAGGGGAGGAGGGGGAGGATAAGGGAGAGAGTATAAGGGAAGAGTGAGGAGATCACTTGGTCTGATATGGGGTGAGGTGGTAGTTTGACAAATGCCTTAATCTTGTCTCGAGAGTCTCCCTGAATAATGATCAATGTTCTTAAGGTGTCGCCCATAGTGTGGAACTCTAACAGATTATATTAAGCGTAAGGTCGGTAGTGAGACATTTTAATAGGTGTGAAGACATGGTATGGTAATATTGATATCAGCCATGAAGTGAGGCCGAGACTCTGGTGGGCATCTCTATCTTAGATGTTATAAATTTTTCAGTGCACCCTAAACCTCTGCAATAGTAATCTTACATTTAAAGAGACTTTAAGATGACAACAGAAGATTTTTTAAAACCTATCTTTCAGGAAATTAATGTTAAGCTATGAGGAAGACAGTTGTAGGATTATAATATATTAACTTGCAGCATTGACTGGTAGCAGTGCATTGACCATAATCAAAGCAAACAGGTAAATTTCTAACTGCCTATAAGGGACTAACTATCTATAAACATGAGATAATATATATCAACAAGTAATAGTTAACATTGAGAACTATTCAAAACAAATCTGTGAAAAGAAAAGTTAACAGGGGTTATAGGTGCATCTAGAGTAATGTCTGTTCTTTCAGAGAGGGAATACCATTCCCCATTTAAGAGTTCAGCGTCTTTTACAGTAGGAGCAGTTCAGCAGTGTGTTATAGGTGCCATATAAAGGGGATTATGTGTAGAAAACATTTATCTAAATCACAGTACTCACTCACCACCCGCTCCAAATGAGACCTCAGGACAAGGCCCTTAGTTGACTCTGACTCTGTAGAAAGTTCATCATTTACCGCATGGTTTGTGTCAAGGGTCAGCGTGAGGTGAAAATGGATCTTGTTGAGACTTCTCCTTCAGGTTGACTCTCAGAGAGGCCCTGTGCTCCTCTCTCTTCTTGGGTTATTGGCAGAGATAACTCTTTGTAAAAAGCCAAAGGATCCGATCCCGACCTAAAGATAGCCGTTTTGTTGTTAGCTGTGGAGATCAAGGAGACTGGAAAGCCCCATCGGTAGGAAATCCCATGCCTTTTCAAGGTAGATGTGACATCAGACAACTCCCTTCTCTTTTGTAAAGTGGTCTGAGAGAGATCAGAAAACAGTTGTATTTCTTCTCCTGCGTGTAGGATTGGGTGTTTCTCTCTTGCGCATTGAAGGAGGTCTTCTTTATCTTTGTACTTAAGGAATCTAACTATTATATCCCTCGGGGGGGCTTTAGGAGGAGGTTTGGGCGTAAGGCTCTGTGAGCCCTCTCTATCTGCACTTCTTTAGCGGAGGGGTCATCCTTGCTAACTCTAAATAGAGCCTGGAGATAACCTTCTATAGCAGGGGGGAAGATGGATTCCGAAACTCCCCTTATCCGCAAGTTGTTTCTGCATGTCCTATTCTCCAGATCCTCTAATTTTTCAGAGAGTATGTGTAATTTAGCGTCATTTTCTTGAATGCTAGAGGAGTTAGAGTGGACCTCCGCAGCCAGGGTTTCTTGATTGTTTTCTAATGAGACTACCCTTTTCTCCATTGCCCCTAGGTCTCTCTGAAGATCCCCAACAAAGTTCTCATCTCATGTAAAACCACCTTAATGTCATCTTTTGAAGATAGATGAATGATGTCTTTTTTTGTAATGAAAGATCCAGGGTCAGGTTCTACTAGTGAAGAGGAGGGTACCACGGGTGTCTGCATTTCACCTACTCCTCTTGTCTCTGTGGGAGAGAATGGTTCCTTAGGTTTCAAATATTGGCTGAGAGATTTTGAGGTGGGGGTTTTGTCACCTTTTGCCTGTCGCTTACAAGGCTACCTTCTTAAACAGATGGTCTGTTTGGGCGTGCTATAAGAAGAGTCTCCGTGCCCTCCAGTGAGAGTATAAGATCCAGGGTAATTCAGTGGAGGCCTTAGAACTGTGTAATGGGGAAGAGAGCAAGCATAGCCACTGGAGTATTCTAATTGGGTTGTGAAGTGTTCTTAATGTATGCAGGGAGTTGCGAGTAGCCCTTCCTGAGGTTGTACAATAAAATTAAAAAGGAGGCTGAAACCCCTATGGCAGATCTCCATGTAGTGACTGCGCTGTAATCTATATGGTGTTTTCAGCAGTTACGGTAGCTGTCGTATCTTGGAAGTGCCCCTTTATTTATATTTTCAGGTGTAAGGCCAGGCTATGAGTTTAAAGCTTCTCTAAACTGTGGCGTGCTATAGCAAAGCAAATATCCTAGCTACACTTCGCCACTACCTGCTCCCTGTTGATTAAAGTAGGCCCAAGTCATAGCGGTCTTATAGTGCGGCCTCCAACAGTGTCCGCTGTAATGTGAGCGATGGCGCAGTTGTGATCAGTCTAGCGTTACTGTCAATTAATCTCACCTCCTTTCTGCAGAGCCGATCTGATGCGATGATGCAGGGGTCTGATGCAGCACACTAGTGACAGGCTTTTCATCGGGGCTAGCTGGCCCGTTGCTGGAGATATAACTGATGCGCTAGTTGTGTGTATAAAGGCTTCAGGCCGGAGTCCGGAGGTAGGTGCTGCAAGGCGGGTCTGATTCCCTCAGGGAGAGTTTCTATTGTGTCCCCGCTTCTTAGTTTATACTTGGGAGGGAAAGGAGAGGGGTTATGCCAGCAAATTAGTGCATTTAGTGTGGGAGATGGGAGCCCTTCTAAGATGCAGCCATCTTCTAGCGTGGCTAGACTCCGCCCCCATTCTCCAAATATTTTATCTTTGCAGATCTTACAGATATCCTGCCAAATGTATGTTTGCAAGTTTGTCTCAAAATATGAAATACACTTATATTGATAGAAAATGACGTTTCATCATTGGATTGAATCTGGCTCTCCAGCATGCTGGGTGGTTGCTCTGTTTATGTGCTACTTGTGTATTTTAGCTAGCTCTTGCTTTACCTTGTCCTCTGTCTTGGCATATCTCTAGCATCACCTACCTATAGCTGCTAACAATTTCCAATCAGCCTGCAGACTATTTAAACCCAGCATTTTTCCTCTTGGCCTTGCCGATTAATAGGACTTGTTCGTGAATGTGCTGTTGCCAATCCTATATACTGCCTGTTCTTTTTGTTGCTGACCAGATTTCCCTTTTTGACTACTCTCTCTTCCTGTCATTTTGGACACCTTGCTGCCAGATTGTTGCTGAACTTTTGCCTGTCCTTGACAATTATCTACAAATACATTTTTTGCTACTTCGTGCTTGTCTGGTGCCAATCCTGCCTGTCTGACCATGGCTATTGTGTTCCGTACTTAGCCACTGGGTCCATACTTGAACTTTTTACTAGCTGCTGTAACTCACAGTTAAGGGATCCCTCCACCTGACACGACTAGCAGCCAGGAGTTAGGGAGGGTGAATCTGACTGCTGAAGTGACAGTGGTGATGTTACACATGTAAAGCTAGATGTGAATACATGTTAAATTACACGGAAAATACTACAATTTGATTATTATATTTAATATATTATTATAATTTGATGGTAGAGCATCAACTGATTCCTCAAATGTTGTTGATTTGTATTTGCTGAAATACTAGGCTTTCCCTTTTACATTCACTCTGCTTTTCTATATTCTATCTTCTAGAGCAGGGTTCTTCAAACTTTTACCCCAAGATCCAGTACCATGATAGCAAATACCTTTGCGACCTTATTTTTATGCTTGGTCTGAACATTTCTGAAGTTATATACAAGATAGCTGCATTTTTTGGCAAAGTGACTAAAATATGTGCTTACTTTATTCCTGATTGTAGTCAAACTTGAAAGTGTTGTAAAGGGTAATAACACACACACCACACACTTTTATACAAATACACAGAAACAACTCACACTCTAATACAAAACACACACACAGCATACACTCTCATACAACCACACACACTCGTATATAAAACACCACTATGCTTTTTTATATTCTATCTTCTAGATCAGGGTTCTTCAAACTTTTTCCCCAAGATCCAGTGCCATGATAGCAAATACCTTTGCGACCCTATTTTATTTTTATGCTTGGTCTGAACATTTCACACTCCTAAACATGGTGTCCCAACCCATGGATTGAAGAACCATGTTCTAGAGTACTTTATCACTTTCTATTGGAGGCAGCTTGCTACTCACTTGAACTTTCATATTTAGCCTCTTGAGTGAGGTCAGTCCAAGCAAGAGTTGGATGATGATTTCACTTATGCTGGCGAGTTTTAGAAAATCAAGTCCTTAAGACACATCCTCTACCTGATGCACTCTCATGGCCAGACCTGGAGACAAAGAGGAGTGGTTCCTATTCACTCCTTGCTATAACTTTCAACATCTATTTTATCAATTAAAATCTCCCCAGACTGATTTGAGCCAGGTGACAGACTTTCCTTGTCCTTTTGTGATTGTTTGCATGAGTGCAGAGGCGGAATTGCAAAAGAGTTCTTTTACCTTCCATTAGTGGATGCTGGATCATGGACACCTCATGCCTGGGAACCCTGTCTGTCCAAGTTTTTTAAATGTTGCCCTATGTATTAGGACGCAACCAATATTGTATAATTATTTAAATGCATTTTAATACATGAAGAAGTGATTACAAACTATGTGACAGGGTTATGCAAGCAACTGAAATGGCACATAATAATAATATTTGCAAAGGAGAATGCATATAAATTCCGATATATCTAGATTAATAAACAAATAATCACTTGGAAATAATAAGCAATATCTAAATAAGGGCCAGATTAAGGGGTATATTTAATATAGTGCGGTTGGACATGATGTGATGTAGCGTATCATGTCCGCCACACATCAATAAATGCCGACAGCATACGCTGTCGGCATTTATCATTGCACCAACAGTTTTTGTGAACTGCTGGTGCAATACCACCCCCTGCAGATTTGCAGCCAATTGGACGCTAGCAGGGGGTGTCAATCAACCTGATTGTATTCGATCGGGTTGATTTCTGTCCGCCGCCGAGGACAGGTTATGGAGCAGCAGTCTTTAGACCGCTGATTCATAACTTAAGTTTCCGGGGAGCCTGAAGGCTCGCAGGAAACAAGGGGAAATCAAGCTCCATACGGAGCTTGATAAATTAACCCCTACAAGTGGTGTGCTAATGATAACTCGAGATTAGTGTGCCACATGATATTACAAGTCAATGTGCTCAAGCACAACCTATACTTTCTATGGACATCCCTAATGCGCTATGTTCTTCAGATAGAAAAATTAGTTTTCCTGAATATTTGATTTTCGTTTTGCTTAAAACAAAATGAAAATTTAACTTTTGTTAAACATTTACATTTTTTTTCGATAAATGAATGTAAATGTTTCAAAGCTACAGAAGAAAAGTTATCCTGTAGCTACAATACTTACCTTAATGTGATCTTAGCACGTTAAGTATTAAGCACTTAAAAAAAAAATAAAGGAAACAAATGATTACTGATGTTTTCTTTAATTGTGTTGGGGGATGTGTCAATTGGGTTATGTGTCATAGTATTGATCGATGCCAGAATAATCTTTTTTGATTGTATCAATGAGAATCATACATATGTGGTATATGTTAGAAATGATTCTTATTTGGAAGGCACAATATATATAGGAATGATTTTACGGATCTAAATATACATTCAAGGTGTGCTCGATACATTCTCACAGATGGATTGTTTCTTATTGGTGGCAGTAATGACAAACAGTAACACTGACCAATCATAATATGTAATACGTGTTCGTAAACACATACAAGACATATTTCTGACACTTATGCCAAGTAATTTTAAACCGAGTCAAAACAAGCAATATGCAGATATATATTTGATCTAATTGTACACACTTTTCATATTGCATAGAGAGATATTTTATTCAAAAGTATGATCGCATGGATTATATGTACCAATCACAAATTCATTATATTTGACAGCTGTAGGATCCAATAGCAAAGAAGAATCACGAACACTGTGATGATTGACAGCTATACGATCCAATAGTAAAGAAGAAGCATAGGTGTTGCACCCATGACAACTAACTTATCAGACATAGTATCAAACAAGTATAAAACGGCACATTAGAGATTGCATGTCATGTAATTCTGCTAATCTTTATACACACAGCAATTGAAAACGAATAAAGACTTGGTTTTAATCAATCTTAAGTATATACGGAATAAATAACGTAGAACCAACCAATCGGAACACACCATAAGGATTGACCCACAGTTATATCCAATCACCGGTCCCGAAATAAGCCAAGCCTCTAGATTCTGCCAATCCACTTACAACATAGGGTATTTAAACCTCACGAGGACAGAGTGAGACTGCCCTTTGATACAGCCACTACAGCGAAAAGCATCAGTTGCGCCCCCCTCTCCCTTTCTTGTGTATTTTTTCATGTTTTTAATCGCCATGTCTGCCTAATTTACTCACAATAACTAATAGACACTTTATGTCATATAGACCACTTTGAGGATTTACCTCACCCCGGTCTCAGAACGCTAATCTGGCCCAGGCCTTTATAGCCAAGCATACTTAATAGTAATAGCCATGTTTACGTAATTGAGGAGTGTGGTTCATATCTGGAGTTGTTACTAATGGTAAACTAAATGGTATAGATGTCTGGTATTTCCAGACCTGTGTATTAATATGGTAACCCACAGGTATAGATACAAGTATATTTGAAAGTGGCTCATATCTGAATTTGTTACCAATGGTAAACTAAATGGTATAGATGTCTGGTATTTCCATATCTGTGTATTAATACGGTAACCAACAGGTATAGGTACAGGTATATTTGGAAGTCACAATTAACGGTAAACTAAACGGTACAGGTCTCTGGTATTTCCAGAGAATATATTAATACGATCTACTAATAGGTATAGACTTTCTAATATTCTATTAATGCGAATACAATACATTTGGCACACAACATCTAAAGTGGAGTACTTCCTCATTATATAGTTATAAGTTACAATAAACGGTAAACTAAAAGGTATAAGTTTCTGGTATTCCCAGAATATGCATCAATACGGTAAACCGGGAATAGACTCCCAGTAACCTACCATGCGGATGCTTTATACATAACTTTAACCAAGTATCTTTATGGGGCACTCCCAAAAAAGTATCTGGCAGCTGCAATCAATGGTAAACTAAATGGTATAGGTTTCTGGTATTTCCAGGAAAATGTATTAATACGGTAAACTACCAGGTATAGATATTGAGTATCCTAATAACCTTAATGCTTTACACAAATTTGTGTTAACTTTATGGTATAGGTTAACTTTACGGTATGGGTCTTTGTAAGAACACATTACCTATTAAACCACAGACATAGATTATTAGCATTCCACCTATGTGAACGCTACATATATTTGGAATCCAGTATCATTTACGCATGTAATTCACCTAATTCTGACCTTTTGGATATTACAACAGTGGTCATTATTATTTTCAGTTGTCTACCTATGAGATAATTTTGAGACCCCAACGGGGTTTTTCATTGTGATAGGGTCTATATATTGATAGAGCCCTATGTTAGTAGGCATGTGCATATTTTAAAGTTATTTGCATACCCTTAGTTTTTTTTACCATTATTGTAAAAGTTATGTTTTATATTTTCTTCTTTCCTTAAATATTAAAAATATTTTTTCATAACGTTCATGAGTGCTACATTTGTACTCAGTTCATCAGTTCTTTACTGATTTGTTGTTAAATTTATGACCAGTACAAGCACCATTCCCTAGTAAACCATTATTACAAATAAATAAATAAAGGGGAACGTTTGTGATCTCAAGTACTGCCATTGCTATTTCTTGTGATAATTTAATTGTGTTGGTGTAAAATTAAAAAAAAATTCTATGTGAAGAAAATAAGAATGTAAAGTATTCTTAACACCTTAGGGTTTAGCATAGTTAAGTCTAGCACAGTGTTGGACTAGCGGGCAAACGAAAACTATTTTTTTTTAACACGTCCCATAGACGTCTATAGGGTGAAAGCAATAGTCTCGATATCCGTCCTGAAGTTAGCATGCCCTAGACTTACATTCATGCTAACTTTTTACTCACTCTAATGTGATCACGCTCATTTTTAACTTTGAGGGCAGTTAGCACACGAGTGAATTTTTTTTTTTTATAAAAAAATGCCATCGAAACACGCGCACCAAGTACGAGGCGATGAGCATTGGACTGTTGTTAACTAACAGTCATCGATGACGCTGTTATTCATGTTTTTTTCAACTTTATTTATACCAACTAAACTGTTACAAAGTACACTAACACCCATAAACTACCTATTAACCCTTAAACCGCCGCCCTCCTGCATTGCCGCCACGATAATAAACCTATTAACCCCTAATCTGCCGTTCCCGGGAGATAGGTGAGGGCACTGGGTGAGCCAATAAGATGAGGCATAAATGTAAATCCCCCAATCAGCAGCACCTGAGTCTACCTAGGTATCCTTTTCAACAATGGAGAACAAAACAAATTATATAATAGAAGTAAATTGGAAAGTTGTTTAAAATCACATGCTCTATCTAAATCACGAAAGAAAAATGTTGTGTTTCATGTACCTTTAAATATTCTCCAAAAGAGCTAGTTCTATTTGTGTAAAAAATGTACTACACATTATAGCCCCAATATCTAGAGAAACACAAAAAGAAAAATATAAACTTGCATCCATTATTCCTGGTTGATATTGGGATACCTCAGCGTCAGTTTAGGGTATCACTAATGTAAATTCATACAATCCAGAAGACAAAAATTAAAAATAGTATTCAAATTTAGAATCAAAATATGTTTCAGATTCACTTTCCTTTTTTTTCCATTTTTTTGTATATGTTTAGCTCCTAATTAACCATTTTTATTTATATTTTACAGTACCAACCTATAACATTTTTTTTGCCCCAGTTTATATCAATATTACAATCTTGTATTATTTTTCATTGCTAATTTTTTATTTAATTAATTTTATTCATTCAGCCCTATCTAAATATGGTTAGATTTTAATCCAGTCTGTGGACTTTATCTTGGCTGATAAAGCCTTTTTTATGTCTAAGCTACAACAGAGGTTTTTAAGCACTTATATGTTGACATTTCGGCAAAACACAAATTGTCAACCATAATATTGTTCACCAATACAAAGCAGCAGAAGATGTAATGTGTGTTTATAGTGTTATGTCTAAGGTCCCTATTTCTGTCTGTTTGTATTGCTGTACAAAAACATTGTATAGCAGCTTTTTAACTTAATTTTCTAAGTCATTTCAATCTATCAGAAGAGAATTTCAAATAACTGCCTGAGTTTTGTACATTATATTTCTAGGTCATCAACAATTTTTGCTCCCAATTAGGTAAATGCACAAATACATATGCCATGAGGAAATGATTATGTTCTTTGTATTGATTTTATTGTCATTTCCACAGGGTTTTTGTTAACCAGATGCAGGTTAGCTTTGTAAATTTAGAGAGGGAGAGACAGGCGGTTATTGAGACAAACAAAAGTGTGAATAGTGTGAGTATAAGGAGAGTGCAGACAGGAACACAGTAGATCAGTTGAGAAGAAACTATAAGTAAAGAGGATGTAGAAAAAGGAAAACACAAGAGATACTAAGGGCCATGTGACAAGTGGTGTGCTGTTTCACACAATCAATATCAGGTTTATCATGGGTGTTTGCGGACGTTGGAAGGAAAGTGCAAACGAGTGAGCGCAATTGCAATTTACACTAGAATGATTACTGTGACCTCAGAGCTCTGGTTAACTGTTACGCCAGACAAAAGGTTGCACAAAACACATTAAAAATACATTTAACAGTACAATTACACTCATAATAATACTATCTAATAAACATTATTATATAACAATATTGCATAAAAAAGTTGTAAAGGCTCAAAGTTATGAGATCTCAGGTGTTAAAAAAAGGCAGAGGGCTTTAACAAAGAGATACATACACATATACATGTCTAAAGATATATATATATATATATATATATATATATATATATATATATATATATATATATATATATATATACTGTTGCAAGAAAAAGTATGTGAACCCTTTGGAATGATATGGATTTCTGCACAAATTGGTCATAAAATGTGATCTGATCATCATCTAAGTCACAACAATAGACAATCACAGTCTGCTTAAACTAATAACACACAAAGAATGAAATGTTGCCATGTTTTTATTGAACACACAATGTAAACATTCACAGTGCAGGTGGAAAAAGTATGTGAACCCTTGGATTTAATAACTGGTTGAACCTCCTTTGGCAGCAATAACGTCAACCAAACATTTCCTGTAGTTGCATATCAGACGTGCACAACGGTCAGGAGTAATTCTTGACCATTCCTCTTTACAGAACTGTTTCAGTTCAGCAATATTCTTGGGATGTCTGGTGTAAATCGCTTTCTTGAGGTCATGCCACAGCATCTCAATCGAGTTGAGGTCAGGACTCTGACTGGGTCACTTCAGAAGGCGTATTTTCTTCTGTTTAAGCCATTCTGTTGTTGATTTACTTCTATGCTTTGGGTCATTGTCCTGTTGCAACACCCATCTTCTGTTGAGCTTCAGCTGGTAGACAGATGGCCTTAAGTTCTCCTGCAAAATTTCTTGATAAACTTGGGAATTCATTTTTCCTTCGATGATAGCAATCCGTCCAGGCCCTGGTGCAGCAAAGCAGCCCCAAACCATGATGCCCCCACCACCATACTTCACAGTTGGGATGAGGTTTTGATGTTGGTGTGCTGTGCCTCTTTTTCGCCACACATAGTGTTGTGTGTTTCTTCCAAACAACTCAACTTTGGTTTCATCTGTCCACAGAATATTTTGCCAGTACTGCTGTGGAACATCCAGGTGCTCTTGTGCAAACTGTAAACGTGCAGCAATGTTTTGTTTGGACAGCAGTGGCTTCCTCTGTGGTATCCTCCCATGAAATCCATTCTTGTTTAGTGTTTTACGTATTGTAGATTCACTAACAGGGATGTTAGCATTTGCCAGTGACTTTTGTAAGTCTTTAGCTGACACTCTAGGATTCTTCTTCACCTCATTGAGCAGTCTGTGCTGTGCTCTTGCAGTCATCTTTACAGGACGGCCACTTCTAGGGAGAGTGGCAGCAGTGCTGAACTTTCTCCATTTATAGACAATTTGTCTTACCGTGGACTGATGAACAGCAAGACTTTTGGAGATACTTTTATAACCCTTTCTTTATGCAAGTCAACAATTCTTAATCATAGGTCTTCTGAGAGCTCTTTTGTGCGAGGCATCATTCATATCAGGCAATGCTTCTTGTAAAAAGCAAACCCAGAACTGGTGTGTGTTTTTTATAGGGCAGGGCAGCTGTAACCAACACCTCCAATATCATCTCATTGATTGGACTGCAGTTGGCTGACATCTCACTCCAATTAGCTCTTGGAGATGTCATTAGTCTAGGGGTTCACATACTTTTTCCACCTGCACTGTGAATGTTTACATGGTGTGTTCAATAAAAACATGGCAACATTTCATTCTTTGTGTGTTATTAGTTTAAGCAGACTGTGATTGTCTATTGTTGTGACTTAGATGATGATCAGATCACATTTTATGACCAATTTGTGCAGAAATCCATATCATTCCAAAGGGTTCACATAGTTTTTCTTGCAACTGTATATATATATATATATATATATATATGTGTGTGTGTGTAGAGATGTATTTATATGTGTATTTAAAGACATATATACACATATCTAAACAAAGTAGAATACACCTACAACTAGTGTAGGTGTAAGCCTTTTTAAAGAGAGTGCAATACTTTAATGATATCAAGAAAGGTGTGAATGGATATACACCATAAATAATTCAAAATGAGTCTATACACACCTGAGCAACTGTCCACAATTTATAAGTGGTTCAAAACACAAGTGAGTTAAAATAAATATTTACAGATCCACATAAGGGTGTAGGAGTATACCAGCTGCTATAAATAATTCCCCAAATGTACGGGATAACCTTTCCCAAGTTATCCCTAAGATAAATAAATACAAACGAATACTGGAGAGTATTAAGCGCTAGGTAACCTATAAATAGTCACTATTAACTAATCCTCTGTAGACTGTGTTCCAGAAATTTAAAGATAGGTGAAAAGATATCCAATTGGGAATGTTAGATTTTAGAAAATGGATGTGACATATATACAAGTGATGACGATATAGAATGGTTCCCGGCACCCCTTCTTGTATTGTACTCACAAGACAATATCTCAACGGAATGAGGTAAGGATACTGCAGTGTATTAATCGATGGCGCTGTTTCTTTCTACGTGACAGAATTCCTCCACTGTTCATGATCTCACGTTCCCAGCCCCACAGAAAAAAAGGGGTTGCCAATAGAAAAAATAACTTATTAAAAGACTCCATGCGTCTTTCCATATTAAAAATAATAAAAAATAAAACAAGCTGCATGTATATAGATGATAAAAAGTTGCTAGGTTGACTTTGAATTTTCTAAACGTAAATAGTAAAAATGTAAAAGATATTAGCAGTATGATACACAAACTAATTCTAACATTTATTCACATTGCTTATTATATAGTTTAATGTATAATTAAACAACTCATAAATATATTATTTAAAAACATATAAATAAAATAAATAATTTGGGTCTATAGGCTAAAAACAATAATAACAACTATATATTGTGTTATATTAAAAAAGCTGCCAAAACAATATCTTTGTTAAGCCCATTTGGAATGAGGGTCCCCATTTAATGGATCCAATAGGACTCTCTACATCTCAAATCTAAAGTTCTACTCCCCCCTCTCTGTCTTTGTTTTACAGTTTCAAGTATTGTTCCACTTAAACATGTGGGGTCCTGATTATAAACATTCTTATTGTGGAGGGATAAATTGTGAGACTTGAGTCCTTGTTTGATATTAGTAATATGTTCCAATGATCTGATTTTATATGAGCAGGTCGTTCGTCCTATGTACTGGTAATCACAACTACATTGCACCAAGTAGACCACAAAATCAGTTTTGCAATTACATAAGGTGTTTATATCACATTAGTGGTAGCTGTTATTTGTTTAGTTGTTTTTTTTACCATAATGGTGTTCACACGCCACACAGCTGGCCCTATTACACTTGAAAAAAACAATACTTTGTTGAGTCAACCAATCCTTTCCTTTTCTCACAGCTTTGAGTTGGATAGGGGCCATCAAATATTTGAGGCTCTTATTTTTGCGAAAAATAACCTGAGGACCATTATCCGATAGGTCCTTTAGTAGTGAATCTTGTCCTAGAATATGCCAATGTTTCTTGATGCAGATAGGACCGCAGGTCCAGACATATTCGAAATAGCATATTCACTTTACATAGAAATCGGTGTAACAGTCAATCAGGTGTCTGAACCTTGGAGGCTATCTATAGAAGTGCCTATTTTCCTTTTTGGTGCAGTAAACATAAGAAAAACCGTGAATATATACATAAAAGTTTGTAGAAGATGGGTACTGCTTCCCATAACTTTGGGCTTAAACCACATAATTTTTGGTAACAAAGGTAATAACATATGAGCAAGTATTGGTCCAGTCACAGCCATCATCAAACGTCTGCGATTTCATCAGAGCAAAACATCTAGGTAGTTTAAAGTTTAATGTACTCAGTTTCTAATAAGTGGAGCATATGAGATATAGGGTATCTCCCTGGCCAGGGAGGAATTTTGGGGCTGGCTAAGGTTGTGGAAGGATTTCTTTATCTGGTCCTTAAAAGAAGACTGATCCTCGGCGAGTGGGACCATGGGTTTAGAGAGTGGGGAATAGACCCCTCGGGGTGACTTACTTCAAATCATAGGGGGTTGTTTAAGAGTTTGGGGTAATCCCCCTTGAGAGAAACAGGGACTAATCGCTGGTTCTAAAACTATAGTTGAAGGGAGTGGGTGTTTTGGTTAAGAATTGGGAGCGGGACACTACTGAATGGTGTCGTAGTTATAAGCGGAAAGACCCCACTACTACAAGTAGGGGCCTGTATTAGGTGTTTGCAGGTAAAACATAGGAGGGATGTATTATAATGCAAACAGTATACAAAATCATCCCCTCATACTGAGCAATTGAATTCTGTAACAATACATTTAAACCCAATACATTGCATTGAAATCTAATACATTACAAGTAATATGTTAAGATTGCCACCCAAAACACGGTGGCGCTAGGATTAGGGAGGTCATGTGTGGAAGGGGGGATCAGGAGATCCTGAACCAGACTAAATAGCCACGGTTCCTCGGTAGAGTGGAGCATCCCAAACCTCTCGATCTACCTATCACGAGTTCCATTATCTGGTATATCTAACGCTGAAAATCAATTACATTAATCAACAGTAGAACAATATAACTTTGACATTTAGTAAATCCTGTGGAGAAACAACATCAACAAGGAAAAACAAGAACAGAAAATAAAAATAAAAGAAACCCCTTTTCCCTCCCCCTGTCTCTTCCCTTTTCCCCCTTTTTTCCCCTTTTTTTCCCCTTTTTTTCCCCCTTTCCCCTCTCTTCCCCTCTCTTCCTCCCTTCTTTACTGAAAAGGATATGTGTAGAAGGGTGCTTTAAAGTCCCTCTAGTCAGCATGTGAACCTATCAGTTCTTGTGTCCCAGAGAATCAGGGGGGCTTCTGTTTATACAAAGCAGGTCTTTTACTTTGCTGGGGTACCCTTTGGGGTTGAGGTTGCCACTCTGGAGCATTGATCCGTAGGGCTGGAGGCCCTGAGGAGGTGATGGCCGGATCATCAGCAGAGGGTTCCAGGAGTTTCCATCTCTGGAGAAGTGAGCGGGCCTGCTGGGGCGTCGAAGCTGTGTAAAGTTGACCATCTTTTGTGATAAGCAGCTTAACTGGGAAGCCTCATCGATATCTGATCCCTTGATTACGGAGGATTCTAGTATAATCAGTGTAAGTTCTCCTCAAGTAGAGGGTATGAGTAATTTCTCAGGAAGGGTCTTCCCCTTCAGGGAAGTGCTGAGGAGTTTGTTCTTGAAGATAGAATAATGAAGCCTAGCCACTAAATCCCTAGGTTTGTCCATTGCTATGTTTCTGGGTCTCGCGATTGTGTGAGCCCTGTCCATCATAAGATTGCTTTCTGTGGCTTTGGGTATCAATTCTCTAAACAGCTCTTTCAGAAATGATTCTATATCCTGTGGCTGGACCGTTTCTGGGACCCCCCTGATCCTAACATTATTTCTACGGGATCTGTCTTCAAGGTCCACCATTTTCTTTTCCATATCTGACATTTGGATGGCGAAAGATTCTGTATAAGCTAGGAGGTTAGAATGGTCCACAATGAGATCTTCCTGCTTTCTCCCCAATGTGTCCATCCTGTCACCTATGGAGGCAATATCTCTTTTCAATTTGGCAGTAGACTTGTCAAATCTCTTTGTTAAAGAGTCATGATGGCTTGCCAATAGTGTAGTAATGGTTTCAACTACATCCGGGTGAGTTTCAAGGATAGCCATTGTGCGAGATAGAGATGGTCTCAGTGTTTTATCTGGTATAGAATTGGAATCAGAATTATCTTTATCTGAGGCCCCTTGGTGAATAGATGGGGTAAAGCGATAATGCTCTAGCATTCATTTCTTCTGTGTACCCGTCTGTTTAGACTTCTTTCTTTGACTGTGTTACATTGTTAGAGTGCAAATAGGGTGAGTCTCTTAACATTCACGTTGTATATGGGGCTGCTGTGACAGTTGGGCCAAGCCTCAGATTTCCCAGTAATAGAGAAATGGAATAGGCCAGGGAGATAGGACTATTTATGGATTTACATCAGTGTACATATTTACTTCAGGATCTGGACTACTTAAAGGTACAACTCTCTCTCATGCATAGGCTGGAGACCACCAGAGATAAGATATTACAATACATGACGTCTCCATACCCCCTTCCCAAAAAAAAGACTTCAGAGGGTAAATGCCATTTAGGGCGATATAAAGGGAGGGGTAGGTGTCAGCAAGGCAGCAGGCCCCTGGAGTAGTAGATAGCAAGCCAGTCGTAAAACACTTATTTCTTTTCCAACAGATGTCTAGCTTTTATATACGGTTTCTTCCGTCTAGTTGCCGGTTTCTGTGTTTAGAAAAATTAAATATGGCGTTTTTCCCGCCTCTACAGAAATTTGCTGTGGGTGGGTTTGAATAAAGTTAAGCGTGTCTATTATTTTTTTCAGCTTGTCTATTGTTCCCCTCTTTCATGTATTACTATATCTTCTTAAACATCTGAAAGGTGTCTTATACAACTATCAGAGTGCTTGTGGCTTACTGCCAGCTGCCCAGGTTTGCATTCAAGTAATGCACTGCTGAAATAGGGATTTTAACCAGTCTGTGTGGGTCAGTTATGGTTCCTACTGACTAATGCCTTTATTTCCCTACCCCTTGCTGGGTACTGTGTACCGGAAGATGCTGGATGTTATCCTGGAGCTTTATGGTGTTTTGGCCCACTTTCAATTCCGGAGTAGGCCGAAGCCGCAGTCTTTCCTGAGGCTGTACCCAACCTACAGTTCCAGGGAATTTGGATGCCCTTTTTCTTTTAAATATTTAACACCGGAACAACCAGTTTGCTTTCAGGTGGTGTTGACACCAATTCACCTCCTGTTTGCTGTGTTTTTTCGCCTTTTATAAGGTTTTTTAGGCACTTTTTGAGAGAGCTTTTTCTCTTTGCTTCTGCTCTCACTGGCGGTTAGCTCCGCCCCCTTATTCTTTTTAACTCTTTTGGTTGACAAAAGTTCTGTTCTATTACAATGTTTGGCCTTGATGTAAGCTTATTTGATATTTCTCTCTTGATACCCTTTCTCTAAGAATCAATTCGTCAAAAGAGTAGACTCTCTTTCATAATCCTACATTTTACTACAGTTCCTGCGAATCCACTGGAACTATCCGAATGGTATATCTTTTATCCAGTTCGGATGATGGCTACTCTTTGTGTGAAGATAGCCATTCCTATCTGTCTCTTTTTTATACAATTTGGTGATAATTTTGTCCTTTTCATGCATAAGGACAAGATCCAAAAAATATATTTCATCATAACTACTTTTATAGCTGAAAGATAAGTTTTTGTCATTACTATTTACATACTCCATGAAACCCACCAGTTTCTCTAGACTACCTCTCCAAATTATTATGATGTTGTCAATTAATCTTCCCCAAAAGACAATACAGTCTTTAAAAGGGTTATTATTCCAAATTTTCAATTGCTCCCAATACCCCATGTACATATTAGCATAACTCGAGGCAAAGCGTGTGCCCATCGCTGTCCCTAAAATTTGAAGAAAAAATTAATCTTCGAAAAGAAAAAAGTAATGCTCCAATATGTATTTAATGGATGTAAGGAGAAAGTTTTGTTTATCTATAGGTAATGTAGTTCGCACCTTAAACCAATAATCTACAGCTTCAAGATCATTCTTGTGTGGAATACAGGTATATAGACTGCTGATGTCCATAGTTACCCATTGGAAACAATCTTCCCACTTCAAATTAGATCATTTATACATAATATCCATCGTATCTCTTATATATGAATACAGAGTAGCAACAATAGGCTGTAGGTAAGTGTCCACAAACTCTGATAATTTCATCCTCAGTGAATTTATGCCTGATACAATGGGTCTCCCTGGAGTGTTTAAGGGATCCTTGTGCACTTTTGGTAGGTGATACAGGATGGCTATCGTAGGATCTGTGCTGGTTAAATAGTGAAACTCATTAATATTAAGTATATTTAAATCTTTCACATCATCCAAGAGGTTATTATATGTATGTAGATACTCTACTGTAGGATTCTTTGTAAGTTTTTTATATACTTCTATATCTCCCAGTAATCTATAGGCCTCTGCAACATAGTCCTTTCTTATCCTGCACAACAATCCCCCCCCCTTGTCCACCTCTCTAATTACTATTTCCCTCTCATTTTTCATTTCTTCCAATTATTTTTTCTCCTTCTTGGATAAATTATCTTTTTTAATTTTATAAGATTGGCACATCTTGTTGAAGTCTTCTTGCACCAAAATGCTGAACACAGGGATTGAGTGGCCTTTAGACTGTACTGGATAGAAAACTGAATTTGGTTTATAGGAGGTATGTTGATCATAGGACAAAATTGTCCTTATATTTTCAGGATCCACATTGTCTATAATCAAGTCTTCCAAAACCTTTAATGTTTCAATGTCTTGGATATTGTCAGTATATTTATGAAAATCTTAGTAGTGCTATCCAAAAAATATATATCAGCTTATGGCAGGGTTATGACACAATACAACCAATAATTTTCTTTAAAAATAGAAACCCTTAATAAACATGCATCTACTAGAAACAATAAAATTAATATAAATACCTGAACTCTTTTATTTAGTTAATATCCATGAACATTTTTGAAATAAATTTGCAATATTAGAATATGACACAAAATTTATATGCGTTAAAAGCAACTCTTAAAATATGCTATCTTTCTTACAAAACCCAGAAAAATATACCTTCACAATTCAGCCTTTTATTTATTTAACACAATGGGACTAAAAACCTTTAACATCCAAGAAATACAATTCTAAACAGTGTTTATAAAACAATAGGATAATATATATATATTCTGCTATTTTACTGCAATTTATACTAATACAAAATTAACTGACAATATCAGAACTTGCATAGATGAGTTACTTGGTCAATCAGATGCAGATTTAAACAATATATATATAGGCTGTGAATATCGCAGTGTATATCGCAATCAATGAGAAAGGTAGATTAGCTTTGCTCAAGTAAAGTGGTATCTCACGCCCAGCAGGAACCAGTTACAAGTTTTAGCTTCAGCAGAAAATCTGTCCCTTTCTCTCTATTGCATTCACTTTTTATTTAGTTTTCCATCATTGGTAAATTGTGGGTGGCCCTCCTGGTCCCTTCTGATTGGATATTTGGAATACCTGATTGGATTGGCCCTTAACGGAGTTGAGCATGTTTACTATGGTAACGCATCTTTTGAACAGCAATTCCCTTAACTGTCCTACCGGTATTGGCCCTTAGATGGCATCATTACAATCAGACAGCACAAAAACAATGCAGCATGACAATACATTTGAAACAACTTAAATCAGTATTTCTATGAAATGGTTATTCATTTTATCATAATTTACTGCAACAACTATTCACAATATTTGTTTTGGATAAGTTATATCTTAATGAATTTTCTGATCATTTTGATATGAAACATCAAATACATCTAGCATTATATTAAAATAATTTATATTTCATTTAGCCTAACAGAAAATTTATATCTCATAGTCATATCACATCAAAGTAACTTCCATATCTTCATCTCACTATATTTTAAAAGATGTATTTGAAACTTTATAAACATTTATTTCACATTCATATGATATGACATTTCATTTCATGCAGGCATTCCATCTGAAATAAAGTAATAAGTGTCATTAATTATTTCTTTCCAGGTCCACAAGTATTTATTTATATTCTTAAAAACACAGAGGTTAAGTAAGATCTTTTATGTTTTCAAAACATATATATATATATATATATATATATATATATATATATATATATATGCACATTCATTTCTATGTAGATCTGAGATTATATGTCTGAAAAATATAAACAAAACAGAGGTTATTACACATTTTTGACTGACTAAAACAATTACCTCCCAAGCTTAGCAAATACCCATGTAATAATAATATAGAATTAGACAATTTCCCAAATTTCTATATTTAATACATTCTGAGGCATGTATTTAAACAGAGAGAGAAAAAAAAATGTTTATTTGCTGTCTGCTTACGTGAGCTTCCAGAGTCACACCTCAGCATCTGTCTTTTGTTTTCTCTGTGTTATCTTAATCACCACATCTGGTATTTCCCAGGGTTAGTACTCATACAGCATGAGCCACTCAAATAAATCTGTGCTAATTACCCGTCCCTTTTGAAAAATGCCTGTATTTTTCACATCTCCTCAGACGGATCAGCATCTTCCTTGGAGAAAACCCATATATGGGCATGTATCCTGCTCTAAGTATCAGCATGTTGTCATTTAACATTTGTTCCCAGGCAATCATGCAGAGGGTTAAAGAAACTGTGTTATATTTCAGTGTCTTGCTAAATTATACAATTGCATAATTTAGCATATTGAGTGTGTGAGATCTCCCAGAAACAAACCTTTGTCTACAGACCATGTGCACATCCACAGATTTATTAAATAAAGATAAATATACTTCTATATATTATTTAATAATATTTCAAATACCTTGACAATATCATCCATCTCTATGTTGTTACTACTGTCTTTATCCTTTGCCAGAGTTTCTTCATTCTTTTTAAAATGTCTGTGTAGAGTTAATTTGCGGATATATTTATTCCAATCTACAAACAGTGTGAATGAATTTGGACCTCTGGTAGGGGCAAATGACAGTCCCTTCTTAAGCACATCCTCCTCTTGTTTACTGAAGTTTCTTTTTGATAAATTAAAAATGGTCATTAATCCTCCACCCTGGCTGATCCCACTGGTCTTTGCTTTTTTTCTTTCTAGATCTAAGCCCTGCACTACATCCCCTCCTAATCTTCATTTAAACCCCTTCCCTCTCCACTCTGGTGTTCCTAACCATTTCTGTGGTTCTTGGTAATAGGTGGATTGGTGGGTGGGTTTGTGGCAGTTTCGGAATGGGCTTAACTCTAAAGAAGTATTGTTCCTATAATTGGTGTTGTGACTAGTACTGTGTGTTTTCTCATATTGATGGCAATATTGTTTGTGGTTAGGTTTTGCCTTTTGCCATTTAAAATGTGTTTTTTTTCTGTTCTGCTTCATCATAGTATCTATTAGAATCCTTTCTATATCTGTCCTGTGTTTCATATGAATTTTCTAATTGATTGTCATTCCTTCCATAATATTGAGTACTCAGAATCTTCTTCGTTTTAGGATTCTTTAAATTTTTATATGTATTTTTAGTGTTACTACTGTTGTGTATATGATTCCCCATTTTTCTGTTTCTATTAGAATATAAAGCACTAAAGTTTTTATTAGTTGCATAATCTGATGAATTGATTGCCCAATCTAAACAATGTGCAACTTCTATTGGGGTATCGGGGGTCTCTTCCCATTCTCTATCCCCTCCTTCCATGTTGATTAAGTTTTCTTGGTTTGTTATCTTCTGTTGTATTGTTATTATGTTCCTGTAAATCTTTTAAACATTTATTGAGTTTATTAGACTCTACTTGTTTCTCAAATCTTTCAACCTTCACCTTATTCTCATTATCTAACTCCCGATAGTAAACATCACCTTTGAAATTATTTAATTTCTCTCTTATGTACTTGAATTTGGTCTGTATAATCTTTGACCTTCTTTTGACGATATCTGATCAGAATCTCCATAAAAGTGTATGAGCATTATTGAGTTAGATAATGAAAATAAGGTGAAGGTTGAAAGATTTGAGAAAACCCACCCACCAATCCACCTTATTACCAAGAACCACAAAAATTGTTAGGAACACCAGAGTGGAGAGGGAAGGGGTTAAAAAGAAGATTAGGAGGGGATGTAGAGGAGGGCTTAGATCTAGAAAGAAAAAAAACAAAGACCAGTGGGATCAGCCAGGGTGGAGGATTAATGACAATTTTTAATTTATCAAAAAGAAACTTCAGTAAACAAGAGGAGGGTGTGCTTAAGAAGGGACTGTCATTTGCCCCTATCAGTGGTCCGACTTCATTCACACTGTTTGTTGATTGGAATAAATATATCCGCAAAATAACTCTACACAGACATTTTAAAAAGAATAAAGAAACTCTGGTAAAGGATAAAGACAGTAGTAACAACATAGAGATGGATGATATCCAAGACATTGAAACATTAAAGGTTTTGGAAGACTTGATTATAGACAATGTGGATCCTGAAAATATGAGGACCATTTTTTCCTATGATCAACATACCTCCTATAAACCAAATTCAGTTTTCTATCCAGTAGTCTAAAAGGCCTTAAGGCCACTCAATCCCTGTGTTCAGCAATTTGGTGCAAGAAGACTTCAACAAGATGTGCCAATCTTATAAAATTAAGAAAGATAATTTATCCAAGAAGGAGAAAAAATCATTGGAAGAAATGAAAAATGATAGGGAAATAGTAATTAGAGAGCAGACAAGGGGGGGGGATTGTTGTGCAGGATAGGAAGGACTATGTCGCAGAGGCCTATATATTACTGGGAGATATAGAAGTATATAAAAAAAACTTACAAAGAATCCTACAGTAGAGTATCTACATACATATAATAACCTCTTGGATGATGCAAAAGATTTAAATATACTTAATATTAATGAGTTTCACTATTGAACCATCACAGATCCTATGATAGCCATCCTGTATCACCTACCAAAAGTGCACAAGGATCCCTTAAACACTCCAGGGAGACCCATTGTATCAGGTATAAATTCACTGACTATGAAATTATTAGAGTTTGTGGACACTTACCTACAGCCTATCGTTCCCACTCTGGATTCATATATAAGAGATACGATGGATTTTATGTATAAATTATCTAATTTGAAGTGGAAAGATTGTTTCCAATGGGTAACTATGGACGTCAGCAGTCTATATACCTGTATTCCACACAAGAATGGTCTTGAAGCTGTAGATTATTGGTTTAAGGTGCAAACTACATTACCTATAGATAAACAAAACTTTCTCCTTACATCCATTAAATACATATTGGAGCATAAGTTTTTCTTTTCGAAGATTAATTTTTTCTTCAAATTTTCGGGACAGCGATTGGCACATGCTTTGCCCCGAGTTATGCTAATATGTACATGAGGTATTGGGAGCAATTGAAAATTTGGAATAATAACCCTTGTGAAGATTCATTAACGACATCATACTAATTTGGAGAGGTAGTCAAGAGAAACTGGTGGGTTTCACTGAGTATGTAAATAGTAATGACAAAAACTTATCTTTCACCTATAAAAGTAGTTATGATAAAATATATTTTTTGGATCTTGTCCTTATGCATGAAAAGGACAAAATTATCACCAAATTGTATAAAAAGAGACAGATAGGAATGGCTATCTTTACGCAAAGAGTAGCCATCATCCGAACTGGATAAAAAATATACCTCGGACAGTTCAAGTGGATTTGCAGGAACTGTAGTAAAATGTAGGATTATGAAAGAGAGTCTACACTTTTGATGAATCGATTCTTTGAGAAAAGGTATCAAGAGAGAAATATCAAAGAAGCTTACTTCAAGGCCAAAAATTGTAATAGAACAGAACTTTTGTCAACCAAAAGAGTTAAAAAGAATAAAAATAAATATGATGGGGCCAATTTTGTTACCACTTATAATGAAGGGGCAAGAGATATTAAAGCCATCATCAAGAAACACTGGCATATTCTAGGACAAGATTCACTACTAAAGGACCTATCGGATAATGGTCCTCAGGTTATTTTTCGCAAAAATAAAAGCCTTAAAAATTTGATGCCCCCTAGCCAACTCAAAGCTGTGAGAAAAGGAAAGGATTGGTTGACTCAACAAAGCATTGGTTTTTTCAAGTGTAATAGGGCCAACTGTGTGGCGTGTGAACACCATTATGGTAAAAAAACAACTAAACAAATAACAGCTACCAGTAATAGTTTTATCTGTGATATAAACACCTTATGTAATTGCAAAACTGATTTTGTGGTCTACTTGGTGCAATCTAGTTGTGATTACCAGTACATAGGACGAACGACCCGCCCATATAAAATCAGATCATTGGAACATATTACTAATATCAAACAAGGACTCAAGTCTCACAATTTATCCCTCCACTATAAGAATGTTCATAAAATAATCAGGACCCCACATGTTTAAGGGGAACAATACTTGAAACTGTAAAACAAAGACAGACAGGGGGGAGTAGAACTTTAGATTTGAGATGTAGAGAGTCCTACTGGATCCATTAAATGGGGACCCTCATTCTAAATGGGCTTAACAAAGATATTGATTTGGCAGCTTTTTTAATATAACATAATATATAGTTGTTATTATTGTTTTTATCCTATAGACCCAAGTTATTTCTTTTATTTATTTATATGTTTTTAAATAATATATTTATGAGTTGTTTAATTATACATTGAACTATATAATAAGCAATTTGAATAAATGTTAGAATTAGCTTGTGTATCATACTGCTAATATCTTTTACATTTTTTACTATTGGCGTTTAGAAAATTCATAGAAGTGCATTGGAGCCCTTTGCAGTCAAGTAGATGAAAACATGAAAAAGCATGTAATGCAATATACATTTTTAATAAAGTGATAAACTGTATTTACTGTAAATATTTCACATTCCAATGTTCTGCACATAGGGAAAGATGTTGTATGTATTTTTTTAATAGCTATTCCTATATATATCTATATATACAGTATATATATATATATATATATATATATATATATATAATCTATATATAAAGAAAAAAAAATATATATATATATATACTGTATATGTATTAGCAAAATACCATCAGATTTATATTTAAGAATAAATAGAACATATTCTGTGAAGAACTTTCCCTGTCTTGTTAACGCACAAGCGTGAGAGCAAAATACCACTCCACTCATAATCTAGCCCTAAACATGTATTTTTCAAACTAAAGTTGAATAAATTAACACTACTATACACTCAGAAAAAAACTGAGTCACCTGAATTATTACAACTCTAAAGTCAGGATTCAAGTATTCGCCAAAAGCTTCTGGACAAATATAGAAGGTCAGTTTAAATTATGATAAAAATATATTTGTGTGAAAGGGCAAATAGCACAAAGTAAGGAGGATGTATCTAGTGATGATGTAGATGATGTATGTGTGTATAAACATATAAACACATAAATACATATGCATATATATATATATATATATATATATATATATATATATCAGTGACGTGCAGTGATGTTAGAGGCTGGTGAGGCAGTGGCTAGGATACACCTTCATTCTTAAGATATCCTTTGTTGAAGAAATAGCAATGCACATGGGTGAGCCAATCACATGAGGTATCTATGTGCAGCCACAAATCAGCAGCTACTGAGCATATTTAGATATGATTTTCAACAAAGGATATCAAAAGAATGAAGAAAATTAGATATTAGATGTAAATTGGAAAGTTATTTAAAATTGCATTTGGGTTTCATATGGGTTTCATGTCCCTTTAATGGTGTCTTGGAAAACTGGTCAACTTAGTAAACATCTGATTTTAGTCTAAAAGGATTGTAACAGAAACTCTTGCCAGATAACACAATGCTTGCTCTGATTATAAGATCTAGAAATCCATGCCCATTAAAATATGTTTAAAACAAATTATGCTTATAGATTCTTTCATTATTCAGTAAATATAAAAATGTCTTGATCCAGTGGCAGCTGGAGAAATTTAAAGATGGTGGGGCGCTTGACCCCACCCCTTTAAATAAAGCCACACCATCAGATGGCACTACCAATTCATTAATTAAATAAATAAATAAAAGGTAGACAGAAACACAGAAAAGCACTCAGGGGAGAGGGAGAGAGAGACGGGGGGAGAGAGACACGGAGGGTTAGAGAGAAAGAGAGAGAGAGACACAATCACACACAAAAGGTTAGAGAGAGAGAGAAAGAGAGACACAATCACACACAGAGGGTTAGAGAGAGAGAAAGAGAGAGAGAGAGACACAATTACACACAGAGGGTTAGAGAGAGACAAATAAAGAGAGAGAGAGACAATCAAACACAGAGGGTTAGAGAGAGAGAAAAAGAGAGAGACACAATCATACACAGAGGGTTAGAAAGAGAGAGAGACACAATCACACACAGAGGGTTAGAGAGAGAGAGAGAAAGAGACACAATCACACACAGAGGGTTAGAGAGAGAGAGAGAAAGAGAGAGACACAATCACACACAGAGGGTTAGAGAGAGAGAAAGAGAGACACAATCACACACAGAGGGTTAGAGAGAAAGAGAGAGACACAATCACACACAGAGGGTTAGAGAGAGAGAGAAAGAGAGAGAGAGAGACACAATCACACACAGAGGGTTAGAGAGAGAGAGAAAGAGAGACACAATCGCACACAGAGGGTTAGAGAGAGAGAGAAAGAGAGAGAGACACAATCACACACAGAGGGTTAGAGAGAGAGAGAAAGAGAGAGAGAGACACAATCACACACAGAGGGTTAGAGAGAGAGACACACAATCACACACAGAGGGTTAGAGAAAGAGAGAGAGAGAGACACAATCACACACAGAGGGTTAGAGAGAGAGAAAGAGAGAGAGAGACACAATCACACACAGAGTGTTAGAGAGAGAGAGAGAGAAAGAGAGAGAGAGAGACACAATCACACACAGAGGGTTAGAGAGAGAGAGAAAGAGAGACACAATCACACACAGAGGGTTAGAGAGAGAGAAAGAGAGAGAGAGACACACAATCACACACAGAGGGTTAGAGAGAGAAAAAATAAAGAGAGAGAGACAATCAAACACAGAGGGTTAGAGAGAGAGAAAAAGAGAGAGAGACAATCATACACAGAGGGTTAGAAAGAGAGAGAGACACAATCACACACAGAGGGTTAGAGAGAGAGAGAGAGAGAGAGAGAGAGAGAGAAAGAGACGCAATCACACACAGAGGGTTAGAAAGAGAAAGAGAGAGAGAGACACAATCACACACAGAGGGTTAGAGAGAGAGAGAGAGAAAGAGACACAATCACACACAGAGGGTTAGAGAGAGAGAGAAAGAGAGAGAGACACAATCACACACAGAGGGTTAGAAAGAGAAAGAGAGAGAGAGACACAATCACACACAGAGGGTTAGAGAGAGAGAAAGAGAAACACAATCACACACAGAGGGTTAGAGAGAGAGAGAGAGAAAGAGAGAGAGAGACACAATCACACACAGAGGGTTAGAGAGAGAGAGAGAGAGAGAGAGAGAAAGAGAGAGAGAGACACAATCACACACAGAGGGTTAGAGAGAGAGAGAAAGAGAGACACAATCGCACACAGAGGGTTAGAGAGAGAGAAAGAGAGAGAGAGACACAATCACACACAGAGGGTTAGAGAGAGAGAGAAAGAGAGAGAGACACAATCACACACAGAGGGTTAGAGAGAGAGACACACAATCACACACAGAGGGTTAGAGAAAGAGAGAGAGAGAGACACAATCACACACAGAGGGTTAGAGAGAGAGACACAATCACACACAGAGGGTTAGAGAGAGAGAGACACACAATCACACACAGAGGGTTAGAGAGAGACACACAATCACACACAGAAGGTTAGAGAAAGAGAGAGAGACACAATCACACACAGAGGGTTAGAGAAAGAGAGACACAATCACACACAGAGGATTAGAGAGAGAGAAAGAGAGAGAGACACAATCATACACAGAGGGTTAGAGAGAGAGAGAGAGAAAGAGAGAGACACAATCACACACAGAGGGTTAGAGAGAGAGAAAGAGAGAGAGACACAATCATACACTGAGGGTTAGAGAGAGAGAGAGAAAGAGAGAGAGACACAATCACACACAGAGGGTTAGAGAGACACATAAGGGATGAGAGAGTCAGAGGGGGAGGAAGAGAGACAGAGAGAGAAAGAGACCATGGGGGAAAACAACACATAAGAAAAGAGATGGATAGATAGAGTGAGAGAGAGACACAATCACACACAGAGGGTTAGAGAGAGAGACACAACCATACACACAGGGTTAGAGAGAAAGAGAGACACAATCACACAGAGGGTTAGAGAGACACATAAGGGATGAGAGAGTCAGAGGGAGAGGAAGAGAGAGAGAGAGAGAGAGAAAGAGACCATGGGGGAGAACAACACATAAGGAGAGAGATGGATAGATAGAGAGAGAGAGAGAGAGAGACATATACACAAGGGGGGGACCACTGCATTTTTAAGTAATAAAACAGCAGAGCTACAGAGAGTTCATAAAGTGGGACTATACATTAGTGTGAAGTACAGAGGCAAGCTGCTAAGTTAGTGGGTGTAAATATTGAGTAAACAAAATACAAAAACGATCCTTTGCTGTAAAAGAGTAAAAAAACACTAAACCACATTCATTAAATTATCATTTTCACTAACAGAATCCCTTTCAGTAAAATCTTACTTTAAAGTGTCAGGAAACCTTAAAAATAATGTTATATAATTCTATGTGCAGAATTATATAACATTATATTAGCCAAACATTATAAAACATAATTTCCCCTATTAATTTTTTTTAAAAAACGCTGTTTTACAGACCCGCTCTCTGTACTCTGCTGAGTGGGTCTGTTATATTTACTCAGCGCATCGGGCCAGCTGTATAGTCACAGCCCGGCCCGACTGCGCCATAAGACTAAGTGCAGCTCGCTCCTGCTCTGTCTGACAGCAGGAGCGAGCTGCACTTAGTGCTATGGCACGTTTTTTTTTTAAATTAATAGGGTAAATTATGTTTTATAATGTTTGGCTAATATAATGTTAGATAATTCTGCACTATGTGCAGAATTATATAACATTATTTTTAAGGTTTACTGTCCCTTTAATAAGATGTGGCTAAAACACTGCTCTCTCTGCCTCTCTTCCTGCTCTGTAAGGATTCAGGAAGTGACAGTGGCACATTCCACTGCACTTAGAGGGGAAGAACAGAACTCTCTTTTTCACTTTAGCAAAGCTTGCAGCTTCACAGGACAGCAACAAAATAAATGAAAGTTGTTTTTTTCCGTTTTTGTTTTGTTTTATATGATTTAACATCCAGCCCCAACCCAAAGTTCCACTTACTAATGCCTCTCACTGGATTGGTTCAGCCCAAATAGGACTGCTTCAAATAAGCAGTTAATGGGCCATGCAATGACCTTAACCACTTTCATCCAGTAGGTGACGCAGCATGTTGTGTAATGGTGGGCAGACCTGTTGTGCCTCTCCATTGCACAACATGTAGCTGTGAAAAAAAAATGCTGGGGAAAAAAATTACAGTTTTTTTTTTTTTTTTTTTTTAAAGCCAATAAAAAAAATATATTTTTGCCCATATGAGAGGTGAAGCACTGCCTCACCTGCCTCTAGTGACTGCACATCACTGATATATATATATATATATAGTAAGTGCTTTAGAGCCCTTAGCACTCAAGTGACTGACAACTTGTAAAATTAAATTAATGCGATATTCATAATGAATAAAGTGTCTAACTGTGCATTTACTGTAAATATTTCACATTCTTACTATCTTGAAATAGATATTCCTACACATACTGTATCTGTATATATCACCTATATATAATCATCTGTGTATATGGGTATAGATATATATTGTAGCAAAATACAATATATATATATATATATATGGAAATATGTATTTATGAATAAATAGGATATATTCTGCTATGTGAAGAATATTGGAATGGGAAATATTCATATTTTAGGGTTAGCGCACTTGAAAAAATGTGATCGGGTTTGCACGGGAGGAGATGTTAGATTATTTTCCACTTTTCGTGCTCCATTGAAGTCTATGGGAGAATACGTTAATGTAATTGCAATATTGTAACCTAAGCTGTTTGCACATAGGGTTAGCACGCAAGCAAAACCTTTTTACTTTCAACTTGTTATACACGCAGTATCCGATGTGTGTAAAAAGCCGTTGTCGAGCACAGTTATTCTGCAAGCGGGAGCAATAAATAGCACTCCACTCATCATCTAGTCATATATAAGACAAAAGTTTCAGATTTAATAATTCTCAAATTAGGAAAAAACAAAGTGACTTTTCTTCTTAAATGGAAAGAGTCTTGGCCACCAGGAGGAGGCAAAGACACCCCAGCCAAAGGCTTAAATACTCCTCCCACTCCCCTCATCCCCCAGTCATTCTTTGCCTTTTGTCCCAGGAGGTTGGCAGAGATATGTCAGAATTTTTAAATTTTTGTTTTTTTTTGTCTCTTATGGAGGGTATTACTGTTTGGCATGGGACAGGAGTTTTAAGTAGTCGTGTCAGTCTCTCAGTGAGGGCTTGGATGAAAGTTAGAGTCTTGAGATGCAGGGAGAGTCTTTCTGCAAAACCATCCCGACATATTAACACCTCCTCAAGCAATCAGCTTTGCTGCCTGCTTTCTTCTCTCGAGTTCATGGCGGAGGCAATGCCACTATTCATCGCACTTGAAAGGCCGTGTTCCTGTTCCACGTCGTAGATTCCGGTAAGATCGTTTCATTTTACTTTATTGTCAATGTACTGTAATGTGAATGTTTTCCCGAGAGGTTACACACCTTTGCGAGTCTAACTATATGACATAAGGGTTTCAGTGAGTCTCTGTTAGTATCTTGGAATCGAGGGTTAATATCTCCTGAGGTGGGTTATTGAACAGGGGGGTTTATAATCATGTTTGTTATGTGATTCAACCTGCTTATGTGTGATGTTTATGGGCTCGTGGTTGGAACTTTGAGGCCTTTGGAAGTGACGCAGCCTTTTGGTTGGGCGTGATTTTTTTTAACTATTCGGTTCACCTTGTGTTCGGGCGTGGTTCCGTTCCCCATTTCTGCATCCTGACTGTGTGGTGAAGGAGATATTCTAGTCTGCAGGGGTCTGGTCATAGGAGGTGGTGAGTGCCCAAGCCATTGTGGGTGTCAGGTGCCGTTTTTGTTTTCATACTTTAGTCCATATTGATATTTCCTCTATCCAGTTATGGAGGATTCTGATGCTGAGACTGTGCTCATTTCAGATTCAGTTACGGAGGATTCTGATACAGAGACTTTTTTGATTTCAGATTTAGATTCTGTTTCCGGTGACAATTCCAGATTGGCCTCGTTGACACATGTCAGCCAGTTTTGTTCCGTATGCCATTTCAGAGCACCTGGTTCCTTGAGCTTGGGGTAATCAAGGGACTGCTGAGCCATCCGCATCTGGGGGTCCTGTCCTCCGAGAGTCGAGTTCCCTACCAATTCATACTTCTACACATGCGGGTAACCCAGTTTCTGATTCCTTCATGCAGGGTGGCATGTTCCCCCCGGAGGTTGCAGCACATTTTCGCTTCCACATAATGTTGGCGATTGTTCATCTGCAGAGTCCAGACGTTTCTTTGAGAATGTGCTCGTGCCCTATTGTCCTGGGCCTTCCTCCTTGGAGAGGGCCTTTACAGTCTCTATCGTTACCAAATACAGGGATTTTCAGTCTGCTAATTCGAATGGTGCACCTCATTAGATATGTGGGGATGAAGTAATCTCCTGATTGTCATTTGTTTGAGATATTTCCCAGTTTTTGAAAGATAGAGCTCCGTTTGCCTGGTTCTGCGGGTAGGCCTGTGTCTTTTTGGACGTTAACCTCCGGGTTGCCTTATATTTTATTTATATCCGATGGGATGTCTTATATTTGTTTCCTTCGGGAACCTTCTGGGATTGATACTCTTTGTTACTTCTTCTGAAGTTGTTTTGGACATGTTAGTCCTATGTTAAAGATGTCTTTTTACTCTTTTTCCCCCTATGAGGGAGAATTTATGCAGCTTGCCGGCTAGGACCCTAGGTGCATGCTGGTCCTGTCGGGTTAGTTTGGTCTTGTGGCTGCTCAGAAACGTGGCGCTGTTCTGCTCGGCTGGTTCTGTAGAAGCGCCGAGTGCTCAGGTTATCATTGTTTTTCATGTTCAACTAAGCATTCAAGAGGACCTGTGTGTCCGTGAGGCGGGAAGGATTGTTTCAGTCTTTATAGCCTTAAGTGACTGAACTGAGTTCAGTCATAGATGGCCGGGCAGGGGAGTTTTTCCGCTGCGTCATTCTATCTGACATCTGATTTAATCAGAACTTAGAGTTTTCCTCCCTCATCTGGTGGAGGATTGGAGGGCTTAACACCCCTTACCGCAGTTGAGTGGTTTGGCCTTCATTTTTAGGCCTCTGGATTTCTCCTTTTGGGCTTGATCCAACAGCTTGTACAGGATAGCTGTCTAGCATGCAGAAGGTTTGCAGTTTGAAACCAGTTGCAGCTCTTGACACCTTGCAGGTGTATGCGTAAGCTGTTTATAGTGTATCTAGATACAGCTCTTACTCTTTTATGGGTACTGTCTGTCTGAGTTATAAGAGACGTTTGGGTCTTCTTCCATTGTCTCCGGGTGAGTTGGATCTCCTTTAAGGGATCTGTGTTTCCGGGTGATGGTTGTTCCCTGTGGGGACTTTGTTTAGCCCGGGGTTTTCCAGAGCTGGGTAGGCGTAGTGCCTTTCTCTTCCTTGTGTCCTCTGCTTGTGGGGAGGTGATAGGGAGACTAGTCCTGCTAATAGGATTTTTTTTTACCTTGAGGTATCCCTTGGTTGCCCTGAGGCTCTGAGAAGTATCTTCATACGACTTCTAGCCTTGCTCCTTGGAGTGTTGGACTTTAGCTAGGGGTGGTTCCTTCCTTTGGTCGGGCTTTCGAGTTCTCTCGCTATCCGGATTCTCTGGATATGCATCTGTATCCCCTGTGTCTGGCTTTTTGGCCAGCTGGGATGTTTAGTTCTAGTGTAAGGTTTGCCTTAACTATTAGGTGCCCGGACCTGTTTTACTCCCTGAGACTTCTGGTTGCTGAAGCTTCACTTGGCCTTTTTCCTGACCCAGTCTTGGGTGGTTTTGGAATCTTAGATCTCAGGGCTGGTCAGGGTGTTCCACGGTAGTGGGAACTTGGGCTATGTCCTTGGTCCATCTACTTAACCTGGTCATGGTTGGCCAGGTTTTCGGAGTATTTTTTACTCTTTGCCACCATCATATGGTAGTTAGCGGTGTGGTTTGCGCCTCAAGGGTTTCTGGTTCATACCCAGCTGCTGGAACTGGATGTCCAATTTCTGGTGCGCCTTAGGGTTGTATTCCCCTGGTCAGCTTGCTAGTGTTCCTGTGGATTCCCTGCTCTGCAGGCGAATGGGTTGGCTGTGCCTCTGCTTGGCAAGCTACTTGTAGGGGGGTCCTTTTCTAAGACATCTGTGTTGGGAATTTCTCTTCCCATTAGCCATTGATTTTGGGCCTTGAGAAAAGCCCTCTAGTGGCTCTGTGGTAAATCATTGGGATACACCCTGAGAGACCAGAGTTCAAGACCTGATGTGGGCATTACACACATCCCACATACCTTATACAGTTGTTGCCTTTCTGGCATCATCCCTTTCCTTAGGGATATTCTACTCCTTATGGAGTCCTTGCTTGGGGCTTCTCCTGGATGGGAGGTGGGATGGGTCTCCCCTGGGGTCTTGCTGGCTCCAAGTCAGATTTATTGGGTCTTTATTTTGATAAATCCTTAGGTCTATGGCCTTGCTGTCTGTTTTTAGAGTCGGTTTGTACTTGTACTCTATGGGGATGGCTGTGCTATCCTTACGCTCGTTCCAGTACCTGTTTCAGGATTCTTTTGTTCCCCTGTCTTGGATTCCTGTGGCTGGGTTGGTCCAGCTGGGAGTGGGTCTGCAGGTCAGGATGGCCGAGCGGTCTAGGGCGATGCGTTTGGTGGATGTATGATCTTTGTTGAGTCTATCCGGTTAGCTCAGTCTGCTAGGGTATAGATTTTCCTTTCAACTTGCTCCATTGATTTCAGAAGAGGGTTTACTCTTTCTTTGGGTTCTGAGGGTATTCCCCCTTCTCGGGGGGCCTCGATTGAGGTTTGATGCTCCCTTTTTAGGGACCTTTGTGTAGGTCCGGCGACTTAGGTTCCTGGAGTGTGCCCTCTGTCTGGGGGTTGCTTTTGCTGTCTGTATCTTGCTTAACTGCTTCTTCCTCCTCGCAAGTACCCTCTGTGTCGTCCTGTTATGCACTCTGTGTTCTCAAACTTGGGGTTTTTCACCTGGGTGTATTACACATTTTTTCATGGCGAATGCTTTGGTATTCTATGGTCAGACACTGGGAGAGCTTTTGCCTCTTCAGTGGCATTCCATGCTTGCAGGATGTTGGAGAGACGTCTTTTCTGTTTCTGTGCCAGGTCTTATCCCGAGTTTTGCTTGGTATAGGCGTGGCCTCCTTTCCCTGTTTGGGCCCCTTTGGGTCTCTGTGAGCTTGGCTCACTCAGGGAGGTGTCTCCTTCATTTGTGGAGGATGAGCGGTGAGGGACCATCTGTTGGGTGACAGTGTCTCCTGGAGGACTGTTGGCTCAGTCGAGTCCATTTGCGGTCTCTGGTTTGGCTTCTGGACTGACTGTGAGCCAGTGTCTTTGGAGCTTTTTTCCTCTTAAAAAAATTTGTCAGCTTTGGACGAAGCAGGGTTTTTTATTTGGTAGAGGTTGAGGCCTGGTGTCCCAGTATAGGCTGCCTATTGTACCCTCCCGTCTTGGCTTTCAGTGTCCTCTATAGCTTGGGTATTGTTTTCCCAAAAGTAGTAAATGCAGCTGTGGACTCTTTCCATTTAAGAAGAAAAACATAAAATATGCTTACCTGATCATTTTTTTTCTTCTGATGGAAAGAGTCCACAGCTCCTCACTCGTAATTTTATGTGGGGCATCCTTATTATTCTTCTGGCACCTTTACTGGGGGATGAGGGGAGTGGGATGAGTATTTAAGACTTTGGCTGGGGTGTCTTTGCCTCCTCCTGATGGCCAGGTTCTAAATTACCAAAAATAATGAATGCAGCTGTGGATTCTTTCCATCAGAAGAAAAGGAAATTATCAGGTAAGCATAATTTATGTTTTTTATTTAAAAGCATTATACTGCACACGTCTTTAGTCATCTGTTTTTGACCTATGCTCCAAAATAGTAAGGGGAACATAAATGTATGCATTATTAGTTATCTTAAACTAAATTATACACAATAGACACAAAGGACCAGATTACAAGTGCTGCGCTAAGTACCTTTTTCACCCGTGTAGTAAAAAGTCTGATGTACCTAACTTCAGGACGTATTCTCCCCTTAGATTTGAATGGGGTGCCCTGGTTAAAAAAAAATCTTATTTTTGTTTTATATATTCTATATTATAAAAAGCCAAGTATGTTTGTCTGATGCAGGGAGAAACCGCAGCATGGCGCAAGATAGCTTCAGGATGTTCCAGCACTTGTGAAGTTACAGCCGAGAGCTGGCGGTCCTGAAGCTCCAGGTATCTGCCGCATATGGAGCCAGAGCACAATCAGTACGGTGTATCCAAAGCTGTATATACATAAAAGCCCTTCTCGGTCAATTACTTGTCATATACGATATCCCTTTTAACCTTAACATTTTTATTAATATTTTTATGATTTTTTTTATCACAAAGTGTATATATGTGTTTAATAGTTTTTTTTAAATGCATTTGTAATGTGTTTTGCAACTTTTTTTTAACCCTCACACTTTACGCTAGGCCTGAATTCATGCTACTACTTTGAGTGCTATTTCTTTTTACGCTCAAGCATAACTGTTTACTTTTAACTTATAATATGTGCGTTATACTG
This sequence comes from Bombina bombina, assembly GCF_027579735.1. Classification (NCBI taxonomy): domain Eukaryota; kingdom Metazoa; phylum Chordata; class Amphibia; order Anura; family Bombinatoridae; genus Bombina; species Bombina bombina. The sequence continues at coordinate 841,029,697 of NC_069500.1, forward strand.
CGCGGTCATGATATTGCTTATTGCATCCCACGCTAACATGAGCGCCCCACTTATAACCTAGCCCATAATTAGGTTCAAATGCTTTATATAGAATTTTTTTTTTGCACCATTTAATTATCTTTGTATTTTTTATTTTAACATTTTTTTTTAAATACAAAAGTTATATTATATTTCTTTCTTTGTGAAGCTATCTTTTTAATATGCTCTTATATTTATAGATAGAATGCTAGTCTGTTCCCTAAAATGAATTTTCATTTTAATTTCAATTGATGTGGACATTATGGACTTAATATTTAACTTCAAAAAGAGACTATACACAGTGCTTTTTAACATTATTGAATGTGACACCTTTGGTAATGTGAGCTTGAGTCACAGACCGAGGTATGGCCGTAAGGTACTGCTGCGTACTTCCATTTATAATTCCTTAGAATAACCTACCATCATGATGACCTAATTGGGAGAGACAAGTTAGCTACTACCAACAGCCAACACCAGAGATGAGATCTTATATTTGAGAATAGACCTCAGGTGGCTCTTCTGTATATTACGTTATGCCCTATGTAAATAAGATTTGCTGGGCCACAGTCTTGTGAGCACCATTATTTCGTTACAGCATTTAATGTACTAGTATAATTTTGTTTTCTTCATTGTAAAGACAAGAGATATTTATTATTTACATTCATTTCTCTCAACTACAACTGGGACCATTATGGATATTCCAGTTCCCTCAAGAACTATTTCTACTTCATTACTACTTCACAGGCCTGACCCTGCTACATAAAATCATTACTAGTTCATAAAGATTTGTGCCCATCTAACTGCGAGATCTGAGTCACTTTCTATTATAATCAAAGAAGAAACTTCTACCTTGTCGGCACAAAGATGGAATTCCATGGCAAAGGATTCCAAAAATGCTTTAAAAATGGTACAGAACTAATTAATTAAGGGACATGATACCCAAATGTTGAACCACATAAAAGTGATGCAGCATAGCTGTAAATGCTGACTAGAAAATATCACCTGAACATCATCTCTATGTAAAAAAGGAAAAAAGGAAGATATTTTACCTCAAATTTCCTAAGTATTCACACTCCACTGTAAAGAGACTTTAAGCAGCCAGTCAGGATGCTTGTCCCAGGACTTGCAAGTGAGTGTACATATGGCATGTGCAGGCACAGTCATGTTATTTTCCTATTCAGTTTAAGTAAATTGTCTTTCAGCAAAGACAAAGTATTACCTCAGCTGATGCTGATTGGCTGTAGCTTTTTTCCCTTTAATCTTGCAGCTGGACAGCAGCTGAAGTTAGGGATGGGCGAATGTTTCTAAAAATTCGAAATTTAAAACGAATTTTGATACATTCGTTCGTTCGTTTGAATCAAATTTCAAATGTTCATAAAGCATTCTAACATTCTATTTTCAAATTTTCGTTTTCGAATTTTTAAATAAAATTCGAAAATATTTGTTTGAATAATAGAATGTTTAGCTATGTATTCATTCATTTTCAAAATGTAATATTCGGATGGCCTAAGATGGCCGCTAAATGGGGAGCTCTGCAACATAGCGTTACAATCCGCCTGTAGCCTAACGATTTCATAGCCATCCAGTACAAAATTATATTGTAGGAGACAGAGGACATTCATCTAACTGGATTTAAGCAAAAATAATCTTCTTTACTAAGACAGAACTGCCCAAACTGGACCGCTGAGTGTCTCTGGCGGCATCTAAGGAGTGAGACTCCAGCTCCCCCCCGGGAAAACCGGGTTTGCAGAGATTGAAGAAATCCTCTGCCTAACATATCATGGAGGAGGACCTTTACTTCAAGATTCAAGCCCTGTTTGCTGAATCTGACCTGCTGATAAATCGCAGATTCGACCGCCTCATGGCAATAACAGGTGCCCCTATAGAGACGCTTCCTGGGCCTACTAAAGAGGGGCTGGCAACTACAAGTGTGCAGTGTGGTGCAGAACAACGGCGAAATGAGAGTTCATACGATAGAGCCGCCCTATTGGAGAGAGAGAGGAGAGAAGCCGACCCTGAAAAGGAAACCTTGGGAGACGACGGCAAGGCAGTCGGAGCTCCCTCAGACTGGAGTCTGCTTGAGGGGATAATTGCGACTGGAGGGGCTGTCACTAGCAGGCAAAAACCTATGGAGGCACAGAGCGGACTCCTCGCTGCAGATTCCCAGACCACCGTCGCCTGCTGGGTCACATGGGGGAGAGCGGCCGGCTCCCCAGTGATCAGTTATGCGGGTGAGAATTTGGGGCTGGCAGCCCCCTGCTTTTGTTTTATCATCCTGGAACCCTATAACGTACCGGGAGGTACCCAAGGCTGGGACAGTAGTGTCAGAGTCGGGGTCGGCTGAAGAACTGGACATAAGGATGGACTCTAAGGGGCCAGGTCTGACTGACTATTCCTCTCATGAACTGCTCCCTCTCTTGCATTTATGCTTAATTTGGGAAATTACCCAGCAATGTTTAGTGGGGGGGGGGATTATTATCGATTATAGAAACTAAATATGAGATGCATAGAGTAGCTTCTAAAACATTATGAACTAACAAGATATGTCTAATTATTTTCTGAAGATGGGTTACAATTACCTTTTTTGACTTGCTGCTGCAAATAGGTAACCCTTCTATGCTATAGATATAGATGTGTAAGGCCCAAGAGAGGCCTCCATGATGTGTTTCTGATGATATGTTAGTTCCTTCTCTTTCCTTCCATACATAGTTGTTATTAGCCACAGGGGAAAAAAATATGCATAATTTGGGGAACTGTCCAGCAGTGATTATTGGGGGGGTTTATTGCAGACCATAGAAACTAAATATGAGATGTATACAGCAGCTTCTATAACATTGTGAGATGATAAGACATGTATAATTATAGTTATCTTTTCTGTTGATGATTACCCTTTTCGAGTAGCTGCTGCAAATAGGTAAACCTCCTATGCTATGGGAATAGATGTGTAAGGCCCAAAAGAGGCCTCTATGAGGTTAGGTGGTTAACATACTGACTGGTTTGATTAGACCCCCACAGTATTTGTTGTATATACTCCTGAGGATATGTTAGTTAAAGCAGTATTACCTGATCAATTGATGTTATTATGTAAATGTTGTTATATGGATCAGCTGAATAGTCCAAGGACAAGCACAAGCCTGCACAAGGTTTTATTTTGGTTGGTAAATTTAGGCTTACACCCAACTAGATATTTAGAGTTGTTTTATTTGTCCTCTGTCCATGCACTTATGTAAAAATGAGGTAATGCCCATGGCTTGAAGGTAAACATTTAGACTGAGTTAAGTCCAGGTTATACAGCTGCAAGGATATGCTTGTTCAGTTCACCTTGTAAAATGTAATGTATGTTAAATGGGCATGTTGCCATGATATTTCTCTGTGAAGCTTTTATTCTTGTTTGCCATTTTACCTCAATAAAAATTATTGAAAGAAAAAAAAAAATGTAATATTCGAATTCAAATGTGACATTAAAATTTGAATGTAACATTCGAATTCAAAATGGTATTTCTAGTCTACAACTGTGTTTAATAAATGTAATATTCGAATTCAAATACTGCATTCAAATTCAAATGTAACATTCAAATTCAAAATAGTATTTCTAGTCTATTACTGTGTTTTATTAATGTAATATTCGAATTTGAATGTGACATTCGAATTTAAATGTGACATTCGAATTCGAAATAGTATTTCTAGTCTACTTCTGTGTTTTTTACATGTAATATTCTAATTTGAATGTGACATTCAAATTCAAATGTAACATTCGAAATTGAATGTCACATTCGAATTTGAAAGTGACATTTGAAAACTGTTAATAATATTCGATAATAGAATTTTTAACAATATTCGTTCCTATCAACATTCTATTATGTAAATCAAATTTCTACAATAGCATTTGTTCTAACATTCGAATTAGAATATAAACACATTCACCCATCTCTAGCTGAGGTATAACGTTTTATAGAGCACTTACTCTGGTGAGCTGAAAAAATTTTGAGGTAAAATATCTTCCTTTTTTACATAGAGATTCTCAGGTGATATTTTCCTGTCAACTTTTTACAGTTATACTGCATCACTTTCAAGTGATTTAGCATATGAGTATTATGTCCCTTTAAAATGAAATTCCCTCTAAATACCACAGACATTAGAGGGATTAAGATAAAGACTCAGAATATAAACTCTCACTATTTGCTGAGGATATCCTCTTGACTCTAACAGACCCACTACACTCCTTGACTAATCTATACCAGACGTTACAGGAATTCATAGTGATTTCGGGATACAAAATTAATCTTGATAAGTGTAAAGCTCTTCCTCTCTATATTCCCCCACATACCAAAAAAACTAATAGAAATTAACTTTGATATAACATGGACCAAACAGTCCCTTACATATTTGGGGATTCAGTTATCTGATTCATATGAAAAATTATACAGGTTTAACTATACCCCACACTATATAACTCCATCAGAAAAGATATCCTAAAGTGGAAGAGGGGAACTTTTTCTTGGTATGGGCGACTCTCAGCAATAAAAATGAATGTCTTACCAAGAATATCCAGGTGGCCCTCGGTTTATGCCGGTTCAATTTCGCCATTTCAGAATAACAACCTTTTTTTCAGTCATGTGACTGCTATTGAAAAGCATTGAAAAGCAGTGCACTAATTAAAATAGCCAGTAGGTGGAACTGTCCGCTTGTGTTGCAGCAAAGTTATGCAACTTAGCAGACTGAAATTGATCTGTGTACACAGAGCAGACCAGACCTATCGAGCAACAAGATCTAGCAGCCACTTCCCTATTATCTTCCTGTCCAGCTGCTTGAGGTGAGGGTGCCTAACTGCCAATTAATCACTGCAGATTGAAATGCATAGAATAGGTGCAGACCCAATATTATCTAACATGCTAAGAATGCAGAGAACTGTTTGCAGAAAAATGCAAGTAAAAAACGTTTTTGTTCATTAAACTTAGTTTGATGATGATACAGTCTGTTGTGTGATTATTTAATTAGGTTTATAATGCTGTTAAGCATTTAAAGTCTTCATTTCAAGGTGTTACTTATGACAATTTTGAGAGGGACTTACATAAACTGGGTTTCAATTTACAACGGTTTCGATTTACAACCATTCCTTCTGGAACCTAACCCCAGCGTAAACTAAAGGCTACCTGTACTATATTTCTTTCAAGCTCTACCTGTTAAGATATCCTTCCCGGATTTAAAGAGAATACAGTCTGAACTTGTCTCTTTTCTGAGAGGAGATAGAACAGCCAGGATTGCCTCTCACATACTGACCCAACACAGACTACTGGGAGGAGTGGGGATACCAAACCTCAAAGACTATTATCAGGCTGCCAGAATTGCCCAGACCACCTTATTAAACAAACAAACAGAGAGAATCCTTTGGACAAAGATTGAGATGGACTTAGGGGAAAGAGAGAGTCCTGAGGACTTTCTTTGGGACCCGGGAGGGGGACATGTTCAGAATACCTGTAAGTTACCCACCACTGCAGACATGTTAACGACATGGACGTTAACTACTAAATTGACACATTTGATACTTCCCAAAACCTGGATAAAGCCGATAAGATACATTTTACCAAAAGACACACATAATCAAGTAGGTAGGTGTTCGTTGTTAAAGACTTTCAAGCCTAACACTGACACATATCTGTTCCTAATTGGACTCACAAGTGATTTTCAGGTGTCCAATCTGCTACAACACAGGACTGAGTGACTTGCACCCTGCTCTTCCCACGGAGGGAAATACTGGTGCCAAGTCTGCAGAGGCATATCAGCCTGACCGGAACCCACTGATCCCTCTTTTTGAATGCCCCAACTTGAATAGAGGAGAATCGGCTACACAGTGAGGAGCGGGTGAGTTACGGAGACTTAATAACACACACTCCCTGCTAACTAAACCCCATAGCAACAAAAGTAAAAAAGGCGCGAACACACGCCATTACTCTGTGACGACACAGAGAGACTCCGGCAGAGACGGGGGAGGTGTCTCAGAAGTAAGGCGCATCAGATTAAACAGTGACTTCCCAGCGCACATAAAAGTTCACAGATCCCGAACACTCACAAGCCGCAACTGTTTAATATAGGGGATAGAAGGCTCTCAATACTCCGTATCGAAGAAGAGGAGGCGGCAGGCACTACTACTCAGACCCACAAGCAAAATGGTAAAAAACAAAAGTCTTTATTAGAGGCACTTAGCCATGTTAAAAGGCAGACTGACAGGCAGGGGAAACAGCACAAACAAGGTCTTACGCGTTTCGCGCCCCCTAGTGGCGCTTACTCATAGACTATTGTCTATGTTACAACCTAGACTATTTATAGGCTAATCAGAAAAAAGGTTAACCCTTCAGCAGCCAAATAAAAACAGGTTAAAAACATAGATAGTGCTGAGTAGATACAGGACAATTGAAATCAACAATTGATAAACAAAATTACAGTGTACACAGTCACAGAGTGTAGGAGCTAATAATAATAAAGCTATTACATGCATCAAGATACAAAATTCGAAAACCAAATATTGAAAAAAGATTAAGCTAAATCAAAACATATATGTACTTTAATTTTCTAAAATAAAGGAATGTGTACCTTAAATTAAGAAAAAGCTTACATAATATGGTTTTCTATATTTCGGCTAGAGGAAAAACTATTATTAGACATGATACGATTTGCTGAGGCACAGTAATGTTAAGCTAAGAAAAGGTGAGAAGGCAAATGAGCGGCAGGTTTCAAGCCATAGATATCAGGCATAGATAACCAAACATAGTCTAGTTATCAATAAAATAACTGATATCACATTCCCTATTCATGCCAATAGGATGGCGTGTTTTAAGTTTTAAAATCCAATATAATTCTTTCTTCTCTAATATCTTGGACTTATTACCTCCTCTAGGGGGAACTATTGCTATGTCTATGATTTGCAAAGCCAATTCCGCTTGATTAGAAAAATGGACATAATTAAAATGGTTGGCAACAGCAGAATCAGGTTCATAGTTTTTAGTATCCCTAATATGTTCATTGAATCTGGTTCTGACATTGCGTGATGTCATACCTACATATTGGCAGAAACAAAGTTTGCATGTAAGTAGGTAAACCGCATATTGAGTGGAACAATTGGCATAAAAGTCTATCTTATAAGTGTTATTATCAGCAGAGCAATGAAAGGTGTCACCCTGTAGGATGTTAGGACACGCATAGCAATTTTGGCCCCACATTTATAAGTGCCTTTTTTGGACAACCAGTTTTTTGAAGTACCTTGGGGTGTATTCATAACCATACTGGGAGATAGTATTTGACCCAGTGTTTTAGACTTTTTTGGGACAAATCTGAATTTATGAATGTATTCACTAAGTACATCATCAGTGGCCAGTATTGGTAAATGCTTTTTTAAGATATTAATTATATCCTGATACTGCTGACTATATTCAGTCGTGAATACTATTGAGTCTTCAAAGCTGTTTTCCTTAGGCCTGGTGTATGAAACATTTTGATGATGTGTGCTAACCATTTTTCTGCATTTTTCTAACTTCTGAAACTTATAGCCTCTTCTAGTTAATCTATTTCTGAGTTCTATGGACTGTTGTTCATAGATCTCATCAGATTTGGTATTGCGTCTGAGTCTTAAAAATTGTGATTTGGGTATAGATTCAATAAGATGTTGTGGATGTTGAGAAGTGGCATGGAGTATTGTGTTGCCAGCTGTGGTCTTTCTGAATGTTTTGGTCACTATATGATTATCAATAATTTGAAGGGTTAAATCCAAGTAATTCACACTTACTCTATTAAAGACCCCAGTAAATTTTAGACCCATTTCATTGTTATTACAGAAGTCAATGAATTCATGAAACAGTGTATCATTAACTGGTTTTTTGACTATGAAAAGAAGGTCATCTATATAGCGTACCAGTAATTCTATGTCTTCACACCAAGGGTTCGTTGGCGTATACACATATGATAACTCCCACCAGGCAACAAAAATATTAGCAAATGAGGGTGCATATTTAGCCCCCATGGCTGTGCCACATGTTTGTAAATAATATTGATTGTCGAATAAAAAATAATTATGTGACAAAAGAAATCTCAATACCTCACAAACATATTCAATAATAGGGGATTCCAAATTAGAGTCCCTATGCAAGAAAAATTCAACTGCCTGTATACCCAAACTTTGCGGGATAGAGGTATATAAGGAGGTTATGTCTATGACGACCCAAGTAAAGTTAGATTGCCAGTTAATGTTATCTAATGTATTTAGAAGATGTGAACTATCTCTAAGGTAACTAAGTTGTGAAGTAGCAATAGGCTGTAGTATAGAATCTAACCATTCTCCTAATGGTTCAAACAAAGAACCAATACCTGCCACTATGGTTCTACCCGGTGGAGAATCTAGATTCTTATGTATTTTAGGTACATGATGGAATACGGGACATATTGGATTTTCAGGTAACAGGGAATTCATATCTTGTTCTTTAAAAACTCCCAAGGTAATTCCATCAGCAATTAGTTGTTTAAGACTATGTTTGAAAATATTAGTAGGATTGCTACTCAATAGACGATATGTGCCTCTATCAGACAGCTGTCTGTAAGCTTCACTGAAATAGCTGGTCTTGTTCATGACTACAATGCTGCCTCCCTTATCAGAATTACGAATTACAATGTTATTGTTATCACTTAAAGACTTAACAGCTAGTCTTTCTCTATATGTGAGATTAGGGGAGGCAGCATTATTGTCAGTGTCTCTTTCTAGCCGCAATATATCTGCCTGAACTGCTTTTTGAAATGCATTTACTAAAGGCCCCCTGGAATTCTTTGGATAAAACTCAGAATTATGTTTATTGGGTCTTGGTACTGAATGAGGATTGGAATCCTGATTGTTATAGCCATCTGAGTATAGATCTTCTAGAGTGGTTAAAGCACATGCATCCTGAAATGCTAAATGAGAGACATCAGGATTATGTTGAAGACTTACTACATTTTTGTTTGGAGGTATATGATTAACTCTATTCTGTGCAAAAACCTTTTGAGAGACAATTTGCGCACAAATTTATTCACATCTAATAGTGTGTTGAAGCTTGAGAATTTGTTAGTAGGTGCAAACCCAAGTCCTTTTGATAAGACTTTAATTTCCTCTTTAGATAATGAGTAGTCCGAAATATTGACCACACTTAGATCATAAGAGGATGCAGGTAAAGTCTCTTTAACAGATGACTCAATTGGTAACTTCACTTCTTCTTTTTGTTCTTTGCTTGACCTTTTGCTTCTCCATCTTCTCTTTCTTCTTTCTCTTTTGGAGTAATTTTTCTTGTTTTTGTTCGGCCTGTCCTTTGGATCTCCTCCGGTTCGTCCACTGCTGGCACCTGTAAAAAAGCAGAGGAAAAAGAGAGAGAGGGAGAAGAGGAGAGAGAAGAGGGAATAGAGGAACTGGGAGAAATCCCAGTGCCCCTCGATGTAACATCTGAATCAGTGGACTCTCCGTCATTACTGAATACTACTTTTCTTTTTTGTTTGTTTTTCAGAATAGACTTAGGATATTCTTTCAAATCATCTTCGCTTTTGGGACTTTGTTGGCTTTTCCCAGTATTATTGCTTTTATTAGGTTTCTTGTTTTTCCAGAATGATTCCTTTCTTTGCTTTCGAACAGCAGCCCAGTTATAAACTTTATTTAGTTCATAATCTTCTTTATCACGATTGAATTTGTTGCTTTTTCTGGAAGCTTGTTCAGCATCAAATTTATTTATGGCCTCATCCATCTTCTTTTTATTTTCAACATAATTAGTGCAATGTTCATAATTTCTCAAGTCTTCTTTTTTCACTTTGATTTCTGATTGTAACTGTGCACGCTTCTTTGTCTTAACTCTTACCATAATGTTAATGAGTTTAAATGAGCACTCAGATAAGGCAGTATTCCAATCATCCATATCAGTGCTATCTTCAAACTCAAAAGAGGGATATTTTTTTATTCTTAAACCTCTTGGTATACGTTGATGATCCAGATATTTCTGGAATGCTATGATATCCCACATGAGTCTTAAGTCTGTTGTCAGAGAATGTTGTAGTGATTTAAAGGATTTCTTTATATCCAAATTATCTTTACCTAGGTCATCTGAAAAAATTTGATCAAAAAACTTTTTCCTTGTAATTAGATCAAAAATCTCATAACAGTAATCTGTAGTTTGATCCTCTGATGGGTCTGATGCAATATTATCGTCTGTGTACTCTGTGTCATCCACATTATTAGCACCTGTATCCACCCCTGCCATGTCAAGTCAAGAAAGTGATGGGTCTGTATACGTGAGTAGCTGGACAAACTCCGATATTATACAATAAGGCACAAAGATAAAGTAAGTCTAAGCTAAGATATAGACTAACTATAATGTCCTTTTGATAATGGTTGGTCAAATGGGTAATCCCACTATGAACTGAGTGTAACAATTGAACTGCAAAATATCGCCGTAACTTATTATTTGCTTAAAACAAAGTTCATTTGAAAAGCAAGCCGGTTTCAAAACAGCGATATACAGATATAGATTAATTAGAAATGTTACTCACTGACTGTGTCGTTCTCAATGTCCCAACCTGTTCCGAAGGTAGCTGAGCCAAGCGATAAGCGAATCCAAGAAGCGTGAGGGTAAGAAGGTAATCGCAGCTGTAGCGTCCTCGGAGTGAACCGGAAGTGCAAACCTTGGAAAAAGGTCACTGTAAAGTCCCCAGGATACTCACGGAGTGCCGTAGCCAAAAAAACGGAGGATTAGCCCGTGAAGCAATATCGAAGAAGAGGAGGCGGCAGGCACTACTACTCAGACCCACAAGCAAAATGGTAAAAAACAAAAGTCTTTATTAGAGGCACTTAGCCATGTTAAAAGGCAGACTGACAGGCAGGGGAAACAGCACAAACAAGGTCTTACGCGTTTCGCGCCCCCTAGTGGCGCTTACTCATAGACTATTGTCTATGTTACAACCTAGACTATTTATAGGCTAATCAGAAAAAAGGTTAACCCTTCAGCAGCCAAATAAAAACAGGTTAAAAACATAGATAGTGCTGAGTAGATACAGGACAATTGAAATCAACAATTGATAAACAAAATTACAGTGTACACAGTCACAGAGTGTAGGAGCTAATAATAATAAAGCTATTACATGCATCAAGATACAAAATTCGAAAACCAAATATTGAAAAAAGATTAAGCTAAATCAAAACATATATGTACTTTAATTTTCTAAAATAAAGGAATGTGTACCTTAAATTAAGAAAAAGCTTACATAATATGGTTTTCTATATTTCGGCTAGAGGAAAAACTATTATTAGACATGATACGATTTGCTGAGGCACAGTAATGTTAAGCTAAGAAAAGGTGAGAAGGCAAATGAGCGGCAGGTTTCAAGCCATAGATATCAGGCATAGATAACCAAACATAGTCTAGTTATCAATAAAATAACTGATATCATATTCCCTATTCATGCCAATAGGATGGCGTGTTTTAAGTTTTAAAATCCAATATAATTCTTTCCTGTAAGCGCCACTAGGGGGCGCGAAACGCGTAAGACCTTGTTTGTGCTGTTTCCCCTGCCTGTCAGTCTGCCTTTTAACATGGCTAAGTGCCTCTAATAAAGACTTTTGTTTTTTACCATTTTGCTTGTGGGTCTGAGTAGTAGTGCCTGCCGCCTCCTCTTCTTCGATATTGCTTCACGGACTAATCCTCCGTTTTTTTGGCTACGGCACTCCGTGAGTATCCTGGGGACTTTACAGTGACCTTTTTCCAAGGTTTGCACTTCCGGTTCACTCCGAGGACGCTACAGCTGCGATTACCTTCTTACCCTCACGCTTCTCAATACTCCGTAACTGACTTTCTTTGTGTCTTGGAGAGCTGCAAGCCGACACCCATATATCACAGCTGATCTAGAGTTTGGCTGGATGCCAAAGAGCATCGCATCACAAGATAAAGCCTGCGGAGAGGATATGCATAATTCCTTACACCTTAACTCCTGCAGTGGCTCCAAACACCTTTATACATAAACGGAAATAAAGAGTCATACAACCACCTAACACTGCACAACAGCCCTCACTATAACGTTTCACAAACAGCCCAGAATCACTTTAACCCTTCCAGATCTAAATTTTGGCATCTGCTCATCTTATTAAGAATTGACCCAAACACTTCTATCAGCAACAAGTTATAACATAGCAGCAATATTATAGAGGGGTCTGTTCTCAACGGCCTCTCCTCCCCCATTCCTGCCAGCCCAAAGTGGTGGCAGGTCATACCCCCTATACCTTTTCCCGAGATAATCCTGTGAGGATAACTGCCCTGAGGAGAGGGGGATCACTGAATTGTAATATTCTAAAACCAACCTCTAAGCTATACTGAAACTTAAACAACTGATCTACAAGAAATACACCAGGGACTGGGAAATATATCCTGCAGCTTACACCAGTAATCAACTGACTTTTGCCCACCCCCTGGAATACATATAGAGCAACATAGTTTTTGATATATACGAAATAGAATGTAAACAACACTCTGATTTTTATTGGGGGAACCAAAAGTTATCTAATATAATGAGCATAACATCAATATGAACCTCAACATGAACTGAAAATTAAAAAACACACCTCTTGTTATCCTAAATGAACTACCTGCCTAGGAAAAATAACCAAAGTCAAGTCTGGGTTACCATAATCACTATATAAGAACACAATCTGTACAATTTGTTGTCCAACAGGAAACAGCTGCCCCAGAGGACAGCAAAGTTAACCCTTCTATTAAACACTACACTTCTTTTAGCTCTACCTATTCTACGTCAAGATGCCCTCTAAAAGACCCACCAAGGGAGATAAAACGATTAAAGCGACAGCTGTGTCCACGTTTTTCAAGCCTTCTCAGACAGCTAAACAATTGACAGACACAGAAGCGGAGGAAGAACTGGATATTGACTCTCAACAATCACCACAAGACAAAAGCCCACTGACAAAAGCTGATCTTAGAAACTTAGTATCCAAAAAGGACATTGCAAATAATTTTGACAGATTATGGGAGAAAATTGATTCTATACACTCATCTGTGACCAATAGCCTTTCTGAAATCAAGTCTGATTTACAGGAGATGGGTAATAGGATTGAGACACTAGAAGACCAAAAAGACTCCATGGTGGAACAAATGGATGAAATGTCCCAAACCATGTCTTCACAACAACAATTACTTGAAGAATTTCAAGATAAAATGGAAGATCTAGAAAATAGGAGCAGGAGGAATAACATCTGCCTCAAAGGAGTTCCAGAAGAAGTGAGTCCTACTGAAATCCCAAACTATCTTGCCCAACTTTTCACTCAAATTACAAATTCTCCAGCTGACTATGTTTTCCACCTGGAGAGGGCACATAGGGCATTAAAGGCTAAACCCAAACCAGGCCTACCCCCAAGAGACATAATAATCAAGCTAACTTTCTTCCCGGACAAAGAAAAAATTCTACAGGCAGCAAGAAAACACCCAACATATAAACACCAAGGCAACGTAATACAGTTTTACCAGGATCTCAGTGTCAGGACATTGCAAAGGAGAGGATCCCTACGTCATCTTACTACCTTACTCAGAAAACACCAGATTCCATATAGATGGGGGTTCCTGTTTGCCTTGCACATCATAAAATATTCCAAAACAATCACACTTAAAGACCCAGAGGATATACCTGAGATCTGCAAGATTTTAGCATTAGAGGCACCCAATATCCCAAACACGGCATCAAACCAAGAGAAAAGCAAAGACCCAGACAGACATCCAGATTCTCTTAAATGGCAGACTATCAGTCACAAAAAACAAAAAATAAAAGAAACAAGAGGGAAAATCTCCTAGATGATATCATGTTCATCTCAAAGATGTAAATATACAGAATCTACTTATTTTAGAGCCTGAGAGGCAGTAAGACTGGTTGAAAGAACAACAGACAGAGATAATTCCAGATCGCCTTTAAAGCATCCGAAACTACAGTTCTCTGGTTTCCAGCCTGACACAGAACCCTCCTAATTGTTGCCTCTACTCAGAGGCTCCTATTAAGTTCCAATTACAAAAGTTACAAGATGTTGTGGGGCTATAATTTCCCACAGGGTAATATAGTATAATATAAGTTCTTGTTTACTCTTATGATACATAACAGTTTACCTTCTAGAGGTCCTAATGTTGAGGACCCCGAAGTGTTGTTTATTATGTTATTAACATTGTATTTTCTTCCTAGCTCCCTTCCCATCCCCAGTGACGACACAATACAACCCATTAACTATACATCAGATCGTCTACAATCGGTAACACTAGGTTTGCAGCCCAGAGACTCACAGGTAACAAAACTCCTTTCGCACCACTCTAAAACAGACACATTAACATGATCCCTAAAATAAAGCTATTATCCCATAATGTAAGGGGATTAAATACTAATGTAAAAAGGCGAATGGCGATGACACAATATACCTCCTTGCATGCCAACATTTTATTTCTCCAGGAGACTCATTTGCTCAAAGACAATATCCCAAAATATTGGGCAAAAAACTTTAATACCCATTACCACTCGACAACAACATCTAAAAAAAAGGGGCACATCCATCCTCATACATTCCTCACTCAATTTCAAACAAGAAGATATAATTGCAGATACTGAAGGGAGGTACATAATAGTAAAATCAGAGATCATCCTATGCAACGTCTACGCACCAAACGAAAATCAACATAGCTTCTTTCAACATATTTCACACCTACTCACACAATGGTCCCACACCAAAATATTTATGGCAGGAGATTTCAATATCACCATGAGGCCTATCAATCCAACTGAACCTAAACCCTTAACCAATAAGCAAATTAGAAAAAATCGCATTGTCAAATCAATTCAGGAACACCTACTACCTCATTCCCTGATAGAAACATGGACAACATTATATGGCTTGACCAACGACACTACGTTTTACTCGGCAGCACATAAATCCTATATTAGATTAGACTATATATATGTATATATATGTAAGTCAGATATTACAACCTTTACTACATAACTCTCAGATACACGCTTGTGTATGGTCTGATCACTCGATCATCACTTTACAGGTGGAGGGATTGTGTGATCCAAACAGAAGTAAGACATGGACCTTTGATAAGTCATACATCAGAAACCCCCAAACACATGACAATATATTTAAACTATTAACCGAATATTGGCATATAAACATAGACACGGCAACAAACCCAGGGATCACGTGGGCGGCCCACAAAGCGGTCTTAAGAGGGATACTTATCAAGGAAAAATCACTACAGATCAGAAAATACAGACAACAACTAAAACAATTTTACACAGAAATCTAAGAATTGGAAAGACGACACAAGCACACCAAGACAAAAGCCATCCAAAAGGCTCTCCACTCGAAAAAAACAGCACTAGCTACACTCCTTCACTCACAAGCCACTAGAGCAATTCAAAATCAACAATCACAATATTTCATATTCACAAACAAGCCAGATAGATACATGGCGCACAAAATTCAGGAATGTTGTAGAGCCTCAGTGATCTCCGCGATTGAGACACCTAACAACACAGTAACCTCACACGCACAGGAAATAGTAGACACTTTTGCAGCATACTATGGTGACCTGTATGACAGGAGAAAGGTTTTACACAATTCAGAGACAGAGACGCTTATTTCAACTTTTTTCAACCACAACTTATTGCAAACCATATCTAAGGAACAGAGAGAGTCTCTGAATACACCCATATCCACTATGGAAGTACTAGGGGCTATCAAAGATCTTAAGCCAGGAAAGGTGGCGGGCCCGGATGGCTTTCCGGGCGAATATTATAAACTGTTTAAAGTAACACTGATCCCACACCTTGTTAAACTTTGTAACTACATCATGGAAGGGGGGGTCATTCCACCTGAGCTCCTGGCTGCAAAGATAGTGGTAATCCCCAAACCAGGGAGGGATCACAAATAGTGTCAAAATTACCGCCCAATATCCCTAATTAACCAAGACCTTAAGATATTCACAAAGATATTAGCGAACAGATTTAAACATATTATAACGCACCTGGTCCACCCAGATCAGGTGGGTTTTATTAAAGGTAGGGAAGCCCCAGATAATATCCGCAAAGTCACCAACCTAATTCAGACCTTAAAAGAGATATGAGCACCTTCTCTGCTCCTGTCGTTGGACGCGGAGAAGGCGTTCGATAGAATTGACTGGGATTATATGTTTTTGGTAATGCATAAGATGGGGTTTGAAGGTGCAGTTATGAAAGCATTAAAGGCTATTTACTCTGTACCAGGAGCTCAGGTCTCATCAGCGGGATACAAATCTCAACCCTTCCCAATTCGCAACGGGACCAGACAGGGGTGCCCTCTGTCTCCGTTACTTTTCGCTCTATGCATAGAGCCTCTAGCCGCCAAAATTCGCTCGCAAGTAGATATTTCAGGAGTTAAGACAGCTAAGGCAGAATATAAGTTAGCTTTGTTTGCGGATGATATTCTATTAACCGTGACGAACCCCTTGGTATCGCTACCCAATCTTTACCAAACTTTAGAGACCTTCTCTGTTATTTCGGGATTTAAAATAAACGCAGAAAAGTGCGAAGCTCTACCCATTGCGATTCCCCGACAGACTCAGACGCTATTAGAATCCAACTTTAACTTTAAATGGATGAAACACTCCCTAAAATACCTGGGAATTCACCTTCCTATCTGTCCCTCACAATTATATAAAGCAAACTATATCCCACTGTTCAAACAAATTAGAAAGGACTTATCAAAATGGAAAACCTATAAATTTTCATGGCTTGGTAGAGTGGCTGCGGTTAAGATGACTGTCTTGCCGAGGATACTGTATCTTTTTAGAACACTACCTATTCAAATTGTAAAAACAGATATAGATACACTACAAAAGGAAATACTAGTGTACATTAGAGGGGATAAAACGAATAGAAT
This sequence comes from Bombina bombina, assembly GCF_027579735.1. Taxonomy (NCBI): domain Eukaryota; kingdom Metazoa; phylum Chordata; class Amphibia; order Anura; family Bombinatoridae; genus Bombina; species Bombina bombina. Next base: position 841,046,672 of record NC_069500.1, read on the forward strand.
AGCAAAATCAATCCTAACTAGACATAAGAAACTGGGAGGTATCAGGGCCCCTAATTTGATGGAATACTACCATGCTGCCAGATTGGCGCAGGACAGTCTACTGTTAAAGAGAAACAAATTTTTTGGCCTACTCTAGAAACAACACTAGGTGGATGGGGTGAGACTGATACAATTATTTGGGATCCCGGGAGAACACAAACCAAGCAAGAGTCATAAAGGCCTTACACTACAAATCTTACAATAACCACCTGGAAGAAAGCAAGAACCAAACATGACCTCATACCACAATATTCCTTATACATCCCGATAAAATATATTTTACCCAGTGAACTCTGGGATCAGCTTCAGAAATTGGAAAATAAGGGTCTTTATAGAGTGGCAGACTTCATAGAGGGCGGAACTACACTCACATTTAATCAACTTCAGGAAAAATTGATCCCCTTGAAATTGAGATGGTACCTATACCTACAGATACACTCAGCTACCCAGTCATATTTGAAACACCCAAGAGAAAAGAACACCACACCACTAGAACACTTTTGTAAATCAGAGGACCGCAACAAACACACTATCTCTATTCTTTATATAACCATACAGGCTTCGCAGATCACTACAAAAACCTCCACTATGTTGGAGTGGGAAAGAGAACTACACACCTCTAGAGAAATTAAAGAGTGGGAAATAATATTTCAAAATGCAGAAAAGGGGCTCATAAGTGTAGACCTTAAGGAAAATGTAATTAAGACTATATACCGATGGTATCTAACACCCACGAGAACGGCTCATATGCACATGCAGGGAAGTGCCCTATGCTATAGAGGGTGTGGAGAAATAGGAACATACAAGCATATGTGGTGGGATTGTAGAGAAATTACAGGGATATGGAAACAACTATCCTCCTTCCTCAGTCGAATACTGAACGACGATATAGATCTCACAATTCAGCAGGCCCTCCTACATGTACATATTAATAGATTTAATAAACATACCAACACATTTATTAGGATACTGTGTACAGTCACAAGGACATGCATAGCTAGACATTGGAAAACAGGTAGCCCAACCTGGACAGAGATCTACAATAAAATTCAATATACATACAATATGTATGAGTTGGCATCACACACTTTAGACAATAAAGAGGTAGTCCTAGCGATATGGTATTACTGGATAGCTAAATGAAAACTAGACATATAAGAATAATGGGAGATATAGACTCTGGTGGGCAATGCAGTCATTAAAATCTTCATCTACTGTGGTACACATAACAAAAACTAAAATAAGATGTGTCGTCACTCCCCTCCCCCATCCCACCCCCCCTCTTCTATCCTAACTTATATAATCTTACCTCCTCTAGGTATTGTACTTTCTAAAATTAAGTTATGTTGAGATAAAGTAATTAACCTTAGATTCAACGAAAGTTTCAATATAACTCAACAAAAGATTAATATAGAGTTGGATACGACGATTGTTCTACCCTTTAAGAGAGACAGCTTGATACCAAGGAAGATACATGGACAAAATATCATTAGAAATAGATGACCTCTGAGCTCTAGTACTTATCTTTCATTGATGAGCCCAAGTGGACATCTAAATATTACTAGAAACGAATAGAGCACTGTACAAGTTATTATATTAATTGAATTATTTGTTATATAGAAATGTTATATTGTACAACTACTTCCTACAGTCCATGAGGATGGAGATATATGCAGAGGAAGGTATGCTTGTAACTGTTTTATTACTTCAAATTAATAATAAAAAAATATTCAAACATAACCAAGTAGGTAAATGGGCAAACAAAGTGTTGTATAGAGTGGCTGATTTTATAGATAAAAACCGTATCATCACATTTACGCAAATACAGGAAATGTTACTCCCACAAAAGCTACACTGGTATATATATATATATATACAAATATCCTCAGCACTACGTAAATATGATATAACACGCAAGAAGGAACCGAACACTCCATTAGAGTGCATATGCAAGAGTACCTCTAGGGGGAAGCAAATCATCTCCAAACTTTATCTAGAACTACAAGGTAACAGGCACAACACCAAATCTACCATAGCTATGTGTAGGTGTAATTCTTTTTTATTTTTGATAATTTCATCTGTTATTTTTTGTAATTTAGTGTTGTTATTTTTTGTAACTTAGTATTTGTTGTGTTAGGATTTTTTAATGTGTAGTTTAGTTTAATTTAATTGGTAGATAGTTTAATTTTAGTTTTATAATTATAATAGTTTAATTGTTAGTTTAAAATTATTTTTTTAAATTTGACAGGTAAGTTTTAACTTAATTTAAGATAGGATTAAAGTTAGGTTTAGGGGTTAATAGTTTATTTTAGTATATTCCGTTTTGGAGGCTTTCGGTTTAGGGGTTAATAGTTTATTTTAGTTTATTTTGTTGTGGGGGGCTTGCGGTTTAGGGGTTAATATGTTTATTATAGCGGCAGTGTGGGTGGATGGCAGATTAGGGGTTAATAATATTTAAATAGTGTTTGCGATGCAGGAGGGCAGCAGTTTAGGGGTTAATAGGTTTATTATAGTGGCGACGATGTCGGGGAGCGGCGGAATAGGGGTTAATACATGTTATTAGTGGCGGCGATGTCGGGAGCGGCAGATTAGGGGTTAATGAGTTTATTATAGTGTTTGCGATGCGGGAGGACCTCGGTTTATAAGGGCTAATAGGTAGTTTATGGGTGTTAGTGTATTTTTTAACACTGTAGTTATGAGTTTTAAGTTACAACTTTGTAGCGTAAAACTCATAACTGCTGACTTTAGATGGGATGCCATATTTTCAGCGTTACAAGCCGCAATGGAAAACTTGTAATCTAGGTGTTAGTGTTTTAATTATTGTTTTTCTGCAAATATACTTTCATTATTTATTTTGCCCCATTTTTATGTAGTTTTGCTATCAAATTGGTGGATTTTCTAATTCTCAGGACTTGAAGTGCCCCTGCTGAATTTTCAAGTGTTAATCCTGCTACTTATCTGTCCCTAATTGGCTTTAAAGGGACACTAGTCCAAATTAAAGTTTTATGATACAGATAAATAAGCTAACATTATCAAACCGCACACATTCCTTTTATATATTAAAGGGACAATGTACCCAAAAAAAATATTTCGTGATTCAGATTGAGCATGAAATTTTAAGCAACTTTCTAATTTACTCCTATTATCAAATTTTCTTCATTCTCTTGGTATCTTTATTTGAAATTCAAAAATGTAAGTTTAGATGCCGGCCCATTTTTAGTGAACAACCTGGGTTGTCCTTGCTGATTGGTGGATAAATTCATCCACCAATAAAAAAGTGCTGTCCAGAGTACTGAACACAAAAAAAAAACTTAGATGCCTTCTTTTTCAAATAAAGATAGCAAGAGAACGAAGAAAATTGATAATAGGAGTAAATTAGAAAGTTGCTTAAAATTGTATGCTTTTTCTGAATTACAAAAGACAAATTTTGGGTTCAGTGTCCCTTTAATGTTCTCAGGCTTCAGGTCCATTGGAGCATGTTCAAAAGTGCACAATATAAATGTATATGCATTTTATGATTGGCTGATGGCTGTCGCATAAAATATTCTACTGCTCATTTCAAATTCAAATTTTTTCTTTCATGAGTAAAAAACATTTTCAATTTACTTCTATTATCAAATGTATTTAGTTCTCCTGTTAATCTTTGTCGAAGAGATATCTAGATAGGCAGCGTGGACATGTCTGGAGCACTAAATTACAGGAAATAGTGCTTGCCATATAGTGATGCAAACACATGCGCACTCCTGAACTTACCTTCATGCTTTTCAAAAAAGGATAACAATACAACAAAGAACATTTGATAATAAAAGTACATTGGAAAGTTGTTGAAAACTATATCTTCTGTCTGAATCATGAAAGAAAACATTTGGGTATTATGTCCCTTTAAATCTGTAAACTGTTAAGAAATGAAGTATATATACACAAGTTAGATGAATCTCATTCCCAGTAACTTGATCAGATCATAATCTAAATTTAAGCACAAGGTTACATGAGGTTTGAGCCTGAAAATACAAAACATCTCGCATTTGCCTAGTATATTGAGCCTGTTACCTACTTTTTTGGCAATTAGGGACCTTCTCTATAATACACCATTTGAATGTATCCAATCATTTTTTAGGTAATTAATGCACTGAAAATCTAATAGAGATATTCTGCTTGATATCGTTTATCATTTATCTAGTGTTACCAAAATAAAAATGAAAATGTTAATATTTCTACAAATTCTGTCTCACTTGAAGATGGACACTGCAGTTTAAAAGTATTTTGTGTCCCTTTAAATATTGTGTGCACATAATTAAAACTATAATACCATACATACATATACAGTTTTTTTAAAAGATTTATTTTTAGGTTAAAGTATTATATAATATTCATGAGACTCTTTGTATTTGGATGTTTTAATCCACATGAGTGAGCTTTGTCAGAACAGAGAAATAATTTACCAGAGAGAAAGAAATTGAACATTTTCTTACTTCCTTGTCTTCACACGTATGCATCTAGTGAGTTCTTAAAGGGACATGAAACACAACATTTTTTTTTCATTATTCAAGTAAAGCATACAATTTTCAACAACTTCTAATTTACTCCTATTAATACATTTTCTTTGCTCTCTTTTTAACTTTTGTTAAAAAACAGGGATGTAAGCTCAGGAGCGTCCACATGTCTGAAGCATGTCCGAAGTGCTCTAGACACCTAGCAAGATATCTCTTCAACAAAGAATATCATGATAACAAACTCAGGCCTAGATTTGGAGTTCGGCGGTAGCCGTCAAAACCAGCGTTAGAGGCTCCTAACGCTGGTTTTGGGCGCCCGCTGGTATTTGGAGTCAGTGATTAAAGGGTCTAACGCTCACTTTTCAGCCGCGACTTTTCCATACCGCAGATCCCCCTACGCCATTTGCGTAGCCTATCTTTTCAATGGGATCTTTCTAACGCCGGTATTTAGAGTCGTTTCTGAAGTGAGCGTTAGAGCTCTAACGACAAGATTCCAGCCGCCTGAAAATAGCAGGAGTTAAGAGCTTTCTGGCTAACGCCGGTTCATAAAGCTCTTAACTACTGTACCCTAAAGTACACTAACACCCATAAACTACCTATGTACCCCTAAACCAAGGCCCCCCCACATCGCCGACACTCGATTAAAATTTTTAACCCCTAATCTGCCGACCGCCACCTACGTTATATTTATGTACCCCTAATCTGCTGCCCCTAACCCCGCCGACCCCTGTATTACATTTATTAACCCCTAACCTGCCCCCCACAACATCGCCGCCAGCTACTTAAAATAATTAACCCCTAATCTTCCGACCGCAAAGCGCCGCCACCTACATTATCCCTATGTACCCCTAATCTGCTACCCCTAACACCGCCGACCCCTATATTACATTTATTAACCCCTAATCTGCCCCCCACAATGTCGCCGACACCTGCCTACACTTATTAACTCCTAATCTGCTGAGCGGACCTGAGCGCTACTATAATAAAGTTATTAACCCCTAATCCGCCTCACTAACCCTATCATAAATAGTATTAACCCCTAATCTGCCCTCCCTAACATCGCCGACACCTACCTTCAATTATTAACCCCTAATCTTCCGATCGGAGCTCACCGCTATTCTAATAAATGGATTAACCCCTAAAGCTAAGTCTAACCCTAACACTAACACCCCCCTAAGTTAAATATAATTTACATCTAACGAAATAAATTAACTCTTATTAAATAAATGATTCCTATTTAAAGCTAAATACTTACCTGTAAAATAAATCCTAATATAGCTACAATATAAATTATAATTATATTATAGCTATTTTAGGATTAATATTTATTTTACAGGCAACTTTGTAATTATTTTAACCAGGTACAATAGCTATTAAATAGTTAAGAACTATTTAATAGTTACCTAGTTAAAATAATAACAAATTTACCTGTAAAATAAATCCTAACCTAAGATATAATTAAACCTAACACTACCCTATCAATAAAATAATTAAATAAACTACCTACAATTACCTACAATTAACCTAACACTACACTATCAATAAATTAATTAAACACAATTCCTACAAATAAATACAATTAAATAAACTAGCTAAAGTACAAAAAATAAAAAAGAACTAAGTTACAGAAAATAAAAAAATATTTACAAACATAAGAAAAATATTACAACAATTTTAAACTAATTACACCTACTCTAAGCCCCCTAATAAAATAACAAAGCCCCCCAAAATAAAAAATTCCCTACCCTATTCTAAATTAAAAAAGTTACAAGCTCTTTTACCTTACCAGCCCTGAACAGGGCCCTTTGCGGGGCATGCCCCAAGAAGTTCAGCTCTTTTGCCTGTAAAAAAAAACATACAATACCCCCCCCCCAACATTACAACCCACCACCCACATACCCCTAATCTAACCCAAACCCCCCTTAAATAAACCTAACACTAATCCCCTGAAGATCTTCCTACCTTGTCTTCACCATCCAGGTATCACCGATCCGTCCTGGCTCCAAGATCTTCATCCAACCCAAGCGGGGGTTGGCGATCCATAATCCGGTGCTCCAAAGTCTTCCTCCTATCCGGCAAGAAGAGGACATCCGGACCGGCAAACATCTTCTCCAAGCGGCATCTTCGATCTTCTTCCATCCGGAGCGAAGCGGCAGGATCCTGAAGACCTCCAGCGCGGAACATCCATCCGGACCGACGACTGAACGACGAATGACTGTTCCTTTAAGGGACGTCATCCAAGATGGCGTCCCTCGAATTCCGATTGGCTGATAGGATTCTATCAGCCAATCGGAATTAAGGTAGGAATTTTCTGATTGGCTGATGGAATCAGCCAATCAGAATCTAGTTCAATCCGATTGGCCGATCCAATCAGCCAATCAGATTGAGCTCGCATTCTATTGGCTGATCGGAACAGCCAATAGAATGCGAGCTCAATCTGATTGGCTGATTGGATCGGCCAATCGGATTGAACTAGATTCTGATTGGCTGATTCCATCAGCCAATCAGAAAATTCCTACCTTAATTCCGATTGGCTGATAGAATCCTATCATCCAATCGGAATTCGAGGGACGCCATCTTGGATGACGTCCCTTAAAGGAACAGTCATTCGTCGTTCAGTCGTCGGTCCGGATGGATGTTCCGCGCTGGAGGTCTTCAGGATCCTGCCGCTTCGCTCCGGATGGAAGAAGATCGAAGATGCCGCTTGGAGAAGATGTTTGCCGGTCCGGATGTCCTCTTCTTGCCGGATAGGAGGAAGACTTTGGAGCACCGGATTATGGATCGCCAACCCCCGCTTGGGTTGGATGAAGATCTTGGAGCCAGGACGGATCGGTGATACCTGGATGGTGAAGACAAGGTAGGAAGATCTTCAGGGGATTAGTGTTAGGTTTATTTAAGGGGGGTTTGGGTTAGATTAGGGGTATGTGGGTGGTGGGTTGTAATGTTGGGGGGGGGTATTGTATGTTTTTTTTTACAGGCAAAAGAGCTGAACTTCTTGGGGCATGCCCCGCAAAGGGCCCTGTTCAGGGCTGGTAAGGTAAAAGAGCTTGTAACTTTTTTAATTTAGAATAGGGTAGGGAATTTTTTATTTTGGGGGGCTTTGTTATTTTATTAGGGGGCTTAGAGTAGGTGTAATTAGTTTAAAATTGTTGTAATATTTTTCTTATGTTTGTAAATATTTTTTTATTTTTTGTAACTTAGTTCTTTTTTATTTTTTGTACTTTAGATAGTTTATTTAATTGTATTTATTTGTAGCAATTGTGTTTAATTAATTTATTGATAGTGTAGTGTTAGGTTAATTGTAGGTAATTGTAGGTAGTTTATTTAATTATTTTATTGATAGGGTAGTGTTAAGTTTAATTATATCTTAGGTTAGGATTTATTTTACAGGTAAATTTGTTATTATTTTAACTAGGTAACTATTAAATAGTTCTTAACTATTTAATAGCTATTGTACCTGGTTAAAATAATTACAAAGTTGCCTGTAAAATAAATATTAATCCTAAAATAGCTATAATATAATTATAATTTATATTGTAGCTATATTAGGATTTATTTTACAGGTAAGTATTTAGCTTTAAATAGGAATAATTTATTTAATAAGAGTTAATTTATTTCGTTAGATGTAAATTATATTTAAGTTAGGGGGGTGTTAGTGTTAGGGTTAGACTTAGCTTTAGGGGTTAATACATTTATTAGAATAGCGGTGAGCTCCGATCGGAAGATTAGGGGTTAATAATTGAAGGTAGCTGTCGGCGATGTTAGGGAGGGCAGATTAGGGGTTAATACTATTTATGATAGGGTTAGTGAGGCGGATTAGGGGTTAATAACTTTATTATAGTAGCGCTCAGGTCCGCTCAGCAGATTAGGGGTTAATAAGTGTAGGCAGGTGTCGGCGACGTTGAGGGGGGCAGATTAGGGGATAATAAATATAATATAGGGGTCGGCGATGTTAGGGCAGCAGATTAGGGGTACATAGGGAGAACGTAGGTTGCGGCGGTTTACGGAGCGGCAGATTAGGGGTTAAAAAAAATATGCAGGGTTTAGCGATAGCGGGGGCGGCAGATTAGGGGTTAATAAGTGTAAGGTTAGGGGTGTTTAGACTCGGGGTACATGTTAGAGTGTTAGGTGCAGACGTAGGAAGTGTTTCTCCATAGGAAACAATGGGGCTGCGTTAGGAGCTGAACGCTGCTTTTTTGCAGGTGTTAGGTTTTTTTTCAGCTCAAACAGCCCCATTGTTTCCTATGGGAGAATCGTGCACGAGCACGTTTTTGAGGCCGGCCGCGTCCGTAAGCAACTCTGGTATCGAGAGTTGCATTTGCGGTAAAAATGCTCTACGCTCCTTTTTGGAGCCTAACGCAGCATTTGTTTGAACTCTCGATACCAGAGTTAATTTTATGGTGCGGCCAGAAAAAAGCCCGCGGAGCGTTAACAGCCCTTTTACCGCCAAACTCCAAATCTAGGCCTCAATTTGCTAATAGAAGTAAATTGAATTTTTTTTTTTAATTTAATGCTCTGTCTGAATCACAAAAGAAATATTTTTTGGAGTTTCATATCCCGTTAGAGAGACAGAAAAGTATTTTTTATATATGCATCAGAAATGAATCACTGTATTACAACAGATCTGCATACAAAATAAATGTTTAGAACATCTAAAATTAATCCTCTTAAGTGTCGTACTCCCATCTACATTACTGTGGCAAATTTTGGGACTGATATAAACAAACTCATGCATATATAAGCCAATCACTGTGTTTCAAGTAGGAGGGTCAGTGTCCTGCATTCCATGGAATGAACTTAAGCTTCTCTGGGTAAAGTTAAATAACCACAGTTTTTAGACTTACTTTACAGGAAAACAGATAATTGCAAATAATTGCATTTTTTAACTGTTCATAATAAAACCATTTGGCGTAGATGACAAGTGAAGATCAAAAATATTAGTGCTATTGTATATTAACATCAGTTGAGAGCAATCAAAAGCGCTTCTATTTTTGCCCTATTTCTTTCGTAAAATGATGATAGTCCACAGTTCTCCATAACATATGGGATATATTTTCCCCCACTAGGAGGAGGTTAAGAACCCATATCAGAGCTTAAAAACCCTCCCATCTCTCTCTTAGTTTTGTTCTTGGCCTCATAGGAGATGGTTGAAAATAGAGGTTGTTCCAGCTACTTCCGGACATCCTTCCTTTGTATGTCTTGGCTTATTGTGTCAACAGACACCAGTCTCTCTGGCTGGGGGGCGGTTTGGGTTTCTCAAAGAGTGCAAGGAGTTTGGTTACCTCTAGAGGCAAGGTTACCAATCAACATTCTTGAAATTTCAGCATTCTTCAGGCTCTCAGTCCTGGCCCCTATTGAGCGAGGAAAAGTTTATTAGTTTTCAGTTGGACAATATCTTGGTGGTGGCCTACATAAATCATCAAGGGGCATATTCACTGTTCACTGATCATGCAGGAAGTCTCTAAAACTCTGTCTTAGACAGAAAGGACTCATTGCTACCTATTGACAATTCACATCCAGGTGTGGACAACTGGGAAGTGAATTATCTCAGTGGTCAATCGGTCCATCCATGAGAGTGGTCTCCCAATAAGGATATTTTAAATCACTGAGAGATCACAAAGGGTTAACAGGATATATATCTTATGACATCTGGTTTAAATCACATGCTTTCAAGCAATTGTGCAAGATCAAATGATCAAAAGGCTCTCCTAATAGATGACTTGGTATATCCATGGGAGTGTCATCTAGTATACCGGTTTCCAAGAATGATACTTGAACCAAACAGGAGTCAACGTCAACAATATTAATTGCTCCAGCCTGACTCAGTGGGACTTGGTATGCGGATATAGTACAGCTGTTAATTGCTCTCCATGATTTCTTCCTCTGAGACATGACCTTTTGCCTCAATGTCCTCTTTTTCATCAGGATCTCTAACCTCTACATTTAATGGTGTGAAGCTTGAATGCCTAGTTTTGAGACATAGAAGTTTCTCAGTTTCGGTTATTGAATCCTTGATGCAGGCCAGAAAGCCTGTAACACAAAGGATTAATCACTGGATTTGGAAGGCATTTTTGAATGGTGTCTTCCAGAAGGTTTTCTTGGCATTCCTTTAGGATTCCTAGACTGCTTCAGTTTTTTTCTCAGGATAGCCTTGACAAGGGTTTGTCTACTAATTTCTAAAAGGTCACATTTCTGCTTCTTTTTCATAGGAAGTTGACTAATCTTCCTGAGGTTCAGACATTTTGTCAAGGTGTTAGAATTAGGCCAATTGTGAATTTAAATCTACTTTTTCTGTATTACAAGGTTCTTTGTTTTGAACAAATGCATCCATTGATATCTACTTTTACCTTCGAAAGTACGATTTGCAATATCTTCAGGAAGGAGAGTTTCTGAGTTGTAAATCTTGTCATGTGATTCTCTATTTCCAACTATTCACATGTAGAAGGCTATAGTTTGTGCTAAATAGGATTTTGCTCCTAAGGTAGTTTCTAAGGAAAATACTAATCAAGAAATGGTTGTTCCTTTATTGTCTTTAGATCCTAATTACTCTAAGAAGCGGCTAATACATAATCTTGAGGGAGCCAATGCTTTGAAGTGCCATCTCCAAGTTACAAAAAAAGAAGTTTTTCTCTACTCTGAGACTCATAAGAGGCAGAAAGCTACTATGGTAGCGTTGGCCTCTTGGCTCACAGAGTGATTCACAAGACTTACTTGAAGGCGGGAAAGTCGCCTCCAAAACGTATTACAGTTCTTTCTCAGGAGCAGTTGCAACATCGTGGGTTTTTTTTCAAAAAATATGCATCTTTGGAGCTGATTTGCAAAGCTGCAACATGTCTTCTCTGCATGTTTTTTAACATTTTATCGCTTTGAGATTTTGCTTTTTTGAAAGCAGCTTTTGGCAGGAAAGTTCCAATGACAGCCTATAGCGTGCACTAAAAATGTTTCAGCTGCTATAAGATGTTTTGGTTAAAATATTTAACCATCCATTCGTAATAATAGATTGTGTGTCATACTTTGTGTGTGGTTGTGCAAAAGATAACACACCCTGAGCTATTGATTGTGCTCCTCTTGTTATGGGAAATTACATTTTTATTTTAATAAACTTTTAAGTGTAGTATCAATAAACTGTGTGTGGCAGTATGAAGAGAAACTATAGAATTAAAAGTAAAGAACATAGATAGATAGAAAGATAGATAGCATGATGGTTGGACCTGCAATCTGCACTAATAAAAGGCTTATCTGCATTAGGATTGCACATTCTGCACACATCTATGTATAGACTCGCTGCTATGGGCCCCCTCAGAACCTAGGCCCTTGTGCCACCGTACCTGCTGCACCAGTGGAAGTTCCACCCCTGTTCAATTGTGGTCACAATTAAGTGTCTGAACATTAATAATAAATGTTTACAAAATATGTTCTAGCGAATTACATTTCGTAAATTAATATAATGAGTTAAAGGGATATTAAAATCACAATCTATTGGTTGATTTGTTTTTGATGGGCACTTTCCTTTTTGAAGTTCTCAGAATAGTTGTTTTTTGGCTATTTCTCAGAGCCGCACGTGTGCTTTCTTTTACAGCTCAAAGTCCTCAGTGATCACAATCCGTTTTCTTGATACATTTCAATAGGTTTTCTAGACCAATTTACACTTATCAAATTCGACCCCTAGCAGATATCAGTAATAATTGACCTCTGTGTTGCAAAATATCTGCTTTCCAAATAAGGGCGATATCGTTTTTTTTTTTTGTTTTTTTTGCGCACATCAGAAATAGTGCTTAATACAGGTTAAAAGTAGATGCGTTCGGTCAAGCACATCCCGATTTGAGCTTGTCGGGTTAGTGTAAAGTGCAGCGAGTTAAAAAAGTTGCATAAAACACAACATAAGGTACAGTTACACTCATATAAACACTATGGGGCCTAGTTATCAAGCCGTCAACCTCAAATACGCTGCGTATTCCGCAGCGTATTTGTGGCGAGGCTGATTCGCCTTAGTTATCAAAGGCTCGAGACCGGCAAAAGTAGAATTTTGTGACGTAAACTTCGATCCGCCGGACTCAGTCCGACACAGATCGATTCTTACGTCACTCCAGATGTTCCGCACACAAGTGCGGCACAATCTCACTACTTTTGCTAGTTATCAAAAAACTAGCAGGTACGCTCGGCACTTTTACGGCCCAGCGTACCTGGTTTTAAAAGCGCCAGCCTGGAGGCGGCGGATCCCATAGGAATCAATGGGAGTCTGACCATAGCGAAAGTACAAGTTCGCTGCTGCCAGACATCCCATTCATTCCTATGGGAGCTGTCTACACCTAACACCCTAACATGTACCCCGAGTCTAAACACCGCTAATCTGACCCCCCCTACACCGCCGCAACTACATAAAGTTATTACCCCCTAAACCGCCGCTCCCGGAGCCCACCGCAACTATAATAAATGTATTAACCCCTAAACCGCCGCTCCCTGAACCCGCCGCAACCTATATTAAATGTATTAACCCCTATCCTGCCCCCCTACACCGTCGCCACCTATAATAAATTTATTAACCCCTATCCTGCCCCCCACTACGCCGCCACCACTGTAATAAAATGATTAACCCCTAAACCTTAAAGTCTAACACTAACTCTAAAGCCCCCCTAACTTAAATATTAATTAAATAAATCTAAATAAATTAACTCTTATTAACTAAATGAATCCTATTTAAAACTAAATACTTACCTTTAAAATAAACCCTAATATAGCTACAATATAAATAATAATTATATTGTAGCTATCTTAGGATTTATTTTTATTTTACAGGTAACTTTGTATTTATTTTAGCTAGTTAGAATAGTTATTAAATAGTTATTAACTATTTAATAACTACCTAGCTAAAATAATTACAAAATTACCTGTAAAATAAATCCTAACCTAAGTTACAATTAAACCTAATACTACACTATCATTAAATTAACTAAATAAACTACCTACAAATAACTACAATTAAATACAATTACATAAACTAACTAAAGTACAAAAAATAAAAAAAGCTAAGTTACAAAAAATAAAAAATTAAGTTACAAACATGTTAAAAATATTACAACAATTTTAAGCTACTTACACCTAATCTAAGCCCCCTAATAAAATAACAAACCCCCCCAAAATAAAAAAAATCCCTACCCTATTCTAAATTAAATAAATTTCAAAGCTCTTTTACCTTACCAGCCCTTAAAAGGGCCATTTGTGGGGGCATGCCCCAAAAAGTTCAGCTCTTTTGCCTGTAAAAGAAAAATACAAACCCCCCCCAACATTAAAACCCACCACCCACATACCCCTAATCTAACCCAAACCCCCCTTACAAAAACCTAACACTAATCCCCTGAAGATCATCCTACCTTGAGTCGTCTTCACTCAGCCGAGCCACCGATGGAACTGAAGAGGACATCCGGAGCGGAAGAAGTTAATCCTCCAAGCGGCGCTGAAGAAATCTTCCATCCGATGAAGTCATCATCCATGCGGCGCTGAAGAAGTCTTCGATCCGGCCGATGTCATCTTCAAAGAGGCGCTGAAGAGGTCTTCTATCCGGGCGAAGTAATCTTCCAAGCCGGGTCTTGAATCTTCCTTCCGCCGACGCGGAACCACCTTCTTCACCGACGGACTACGACGAATGACGGCTCCTTTAAGGGACGTCATCCAAGATGGCGTCCCCTCAATTCCGATTGGCTGATAGGATTCTATCAGCCAATCGGAATTAAGGTAGGAAAAATCTGATTGGCTGATGGAATCAGCCAATCAGATTGAGCTCGCATTCTATTGGCTGTTCCGATCAGCCAATAGAATGCGAGCTCAATCTGATTGGCTGATTGGATCAGCCAATCGGATTGAACTTGAATCTGATTGGCTGATTCCATCAGCCAATCAGATTTTCCTACCTTAATTCCGATTGGCTGATAGAATCCTATCAGCCAATTGGAATTGAGGGGACGCCATCTTGGATGACGTCCCTTAAAGGAGCCATCATTCGTCGTAGTCCGTCGGTGAAGAAGGTGGTTCCGCGTCGGCGGAAGGAAGATTCAAGACCCGGCTTGGAAGATGACTTCGCCCGGATAGAAGACCTCTTCAGCGCCTCTTTGAAGATGACATCGGCCGGATCGAAGACTTCTTCAGCGCCGCATGGATGATGACTTCATCGGATGGAAGATTTCTTCAGCGCCGCTTGGAGGATTAACTTCTTCCGCTCCGGATGTCCTCTTCATTTCCATCGGTGGCTCGGCTGAGTGAAGACGACTCAAGGTAGGATGATCTTCAGGGGATTAGTGTCAGGTTTTTGTAAGGGGGGTTTGGGTTAGATTAGGGGTATGTGGGTGGTGGGTTTTAATGTTGGGGGGGGTTGTATTTTTCTTTTACAGGCAAAAGAGCTGAACTTTTTGGGGCATGCCCCCACAAATGGCCCTTTTAAGGGCTGGTAAGGTAAAAGAGCTTTGAAATTTATTTAATTTAGAATAGGGTAGGGATTTTTTTTATTTTGGGGGGGTTTGTTATTTTATTAGGGGGCTTAGATTAGGTGTAAGTAGCTTAAAATTGTTGTAATATTTTTAACATGTTTGTAACTTAATTTTTTATTTTTTGTAACTTAGCTTTTTTTATTTTTTGTACTTTAGTTAGTTTATGTAATTGTATTTAATTGTAGTTATTTGTAGGTAGTTTATTTAATTAATTTAATGATAGTGTAGTATTAGGTTTAATTGTAACTTAGGTTAGGATTTATTTTACAGGTAATTTTGTATTTCTTTTAGCTAGGTAGTTATTAAATAGTTAATAACTATTTAATAACTATTCTAACTAGCTAAAATAAATACAAAGATACCTGTAAAATAAATATAAATCCTAAGATAGCTATAATATAATTATTAATTACATTGTAGCTATCTTAGGGTTTATTTTACAGGTAAGTATTTATTTTTAAATAGGAATAATTTATTAAAGTATAGTGTAGTGTTAGGTGTAATTGTAACTTAGGTTAGGATTTATTTCACAGGTACATTTCTCTTTATATTAGCTAGGTAAGCTATTAAATAGTTAATAACTATTTAATAGCTATTGTACCTGGTTAAAATAAATTGAAAGTTACCTGTAAAATAAATATAAATCCTAAGATAGCTACAATATAATTATTATTTATATTGTAGCTATATTAGGGTTTATTTTAAAGGTAAGTATTTAGTTTTAAATAGGATTCATTTAGTTAATAAGAGTTAATTTATTTAGATTTATTTAATTAATATTTAAGTTAGGGGGGCCTTAGGGTTCCTAGACTTAGGTTTAGGGGTTAATCATTTTATTACAGTGGCGGCGGCGTAGTGGGGGGCAGGATAGGGGTTAATAAATTTATTATAGGTGGCGACGGTGTAGGGGGGGCAGATTAGGGGTTACTAGGTATAATGTAGGTGGCAGCGGTGTCCGGGAGCGGCGGTTTAGGGGTTAATACATTTATAAGAGTTGCGGCGGGGTCTAGGAGCGGCGGTTTAGGGGTTAATACATTTATAAGAGTTGCGGCAGGGTCTAGGAGCGGCGGTTTAGGGGTTAATACATTTATAAGAGTTGCGGCAGGGTCTAGGAGCGGCGGTTTAGGGGTTAATACATTTATAAGAGTTGCGGCAGGGTCTAGGAGCGGCGGTTTAGGGGTTAGTAACTTTATTTAGTTGCGGGGGGCTCCGGGGGCGCCGGTATAGGGATAGAACAGTGTAGTTTAGTGTGAGTGCTTAGTGACAGGCTAGCAATAAAGCTGGGAAAAAGCCGAAGGGCAGCGAGATCGGATGAGTGATAACTCTCACAGTCCGCTGCTCATCGCCCCGCGGCTTTTTGACAGCTTTATTTGATAACTTAGGCGTATTTTTTTCAGGTCCGCGGCGGCGAAGGTAGGCGAGCTTAGGCGGACGTATTGGGCCGGCGAAGCCAGAAAAGTAGACGGCTTGATAACTAGCCCCCTATCTGATAAACATTATTAAAAAAAATATATACAAATGTTATAAGTGCTCAAAGATATATAGTATAAGGTGTTTGACAAAAAGGGCTGTAACACACACACACATGTACATAATTGCGAATGGTAAAGCACTCCAAGGATCTTCTGTTAAGGACTGAATATAGATAGATACACATATAGACATATCTAAATATGTGTATATATGTGTATATATGTGTGTATATGTATATATATATATTTATATATATGTATGTGTGTACAAATGTATTTATGTATTTATATGTGTACATATGTATTTACTTGCATATGTATTTGCCTTTAATATTTAATAATGTGTTTAACCCCATTAACTTATGCGGGTGACGTTTTTAATAGCGTGATCCACTATTTTAGCAAGCCTTCAGAAGGGAGGGAGGGCGGCAAGACCCGAGGTATTATACCCAGACAATTCCTAAATGGTATTACTGAGTGGAGCACAAATATCGAGCTTGCTAAAGCACAATTAGGCGCTCTACTTCTAATCTAGGCCTAAATGTTTTAATAACATTTTAAACACTCATCCTGTTAGCAAAATAAATAACCAAAGTTACTTTTGATCTCACTATCTATAATTAATTCAATTCAATTTTGAGTTTAATAGCTCTTTAAGCGGGGGGGGGGACTGTAGTTAAAGGGACATGAAACCCAAAAAATGTCTTTCGTTATTTAGGTAGAACATACCATTTTAAACAGTTTTCCAGTTTACTTCTATTATCAAATTTGCTTCATTCTCTTGGTACCATTTGTTGAAGGAGCAGCAATGCACTACTGTTTTTTAAATGAACACATGGGTGAGTCAATGACAATCGGTATATATATGCAGCAACCTATCAGCAGATAGAACCTAGGTTCTTTGCTGCTCCCGTGCTTTCCTAGATAAACCTTTTAGCAAAGAATAACAAGAGGAGGCAAATCAAATCAAATAAGTAAATTTAAAGTTGTTTAAAATTGTATGTTCTGTCTAAATCATGAATGTCTAATTATGACTATTTACACATTTTGCAATGGCTTAGTGTATTTTGTTTCTGTGAAATCCTGCTAGGTTCAGCGAATCCCCCTCCCCTTGTCAAAAAAAAAGCCAGTAGTTTCTCAGATTTTTGACGTTATTTACACTGAGCCTACATCATTCAGAAGGCTTAATTAGTTCAAAAGGATGGACTTGCATTGTATTTTAATACCCTAGAAAAGGTAGCTGGATACTACACGACTAGAATATAAGGCTTTTGCATAGCAAATCCTAAGTGATTGAATTAGAGGCATTAATTAGAAAATAGCTGTCAGCAAATAATAGTTATGCTTATAAAAATGAATGGAAAACCTGACATTGTGTTTCAGATTCTTGTGACAGCACATAAGTAATAGCCTTCTACAAACCTCACATACTCAAATGCAAATGAAACGCAAGGACATTAATGCAAATTGTTAGGTCCAGCTGCAGAATTTGAATGTGGAGCTAATTTTAAGGTAAATAAACAGAATATTATTCAGATTATTATACACCAATGAAATGGTTAAGTAGCTGTCTTTCTGCACTTGTTCCTGTTCAGCTGTCTCTACGAAAGAACCTCAGACAGCAGTGAGTGACAGCTTGTTTGGATTCTTCATAGTGACAGGTCATTCTAAACTCCTATCGGCCACATTTGTGCAGTCATGAGTCTGTCTCTGCATGCGCAAGATTGAAACTGACAGTTAAAGTGGCTTTTAGCTCCTCAGGGACCTGATGTACCGTGATTAAAGCGCTGCAATTGAAAAATGATATTTCTGAGCATAGCTATTCCCACGCACTGCAAGTAGACCCTTTCTGCACAATAATCAGTGGGTATTTATATTTGTAGAAGAATTTAGTTAATGGCGTTTGTTGGTAGCTATGAATGACTTCCTGCTGCCCACAGATCACATGTAATGCTTTTCGTTGTCCTTTACGATACCCCAGTCACTGAACTTAAGACTGTTATGTAATGTGAAAAGAATGAAAGCTGTGCACATCTCTCTATTCTGCTTCATACAAATAGGGTTGGGATGCTAATGCCAAATAAGGCAGAATGATCTTTAACCTCTTAAGGACATATGACGGAATTATTCCGTCATAAAACAATTGAGCAAACTGAAAGCTGTGTCCTTAAAGGGTTAATAATCAAAAATGATTGTGTATTTCTCCCATCTTCTTTTGTTTTTAAAGGGACAGTTTACCCTAAAATTTTCTCCCCTTTAACTTGTCCCCAATGATCCATTTTACCTGCTAGAGTTTATGAAATTGTTTATAAAAAAAACTCCTTTACCTTTATATCAGCAACTGAAATAGCAAAATGTGCCTGTGGAATCCCTACCGATACTGAAAGTTTCTATATTTAAATACAGGCTTTAATTTTTTTCTTGTGTAAACACAGTCAGCAGAAAAAAATGACACCCCTAGTGGGAGTAGATATAAGTAATAAAATGTTAATTTCCAATTGTTCTCTCTAATTATTAGGATTTGGTATTCAAACAAAGATACGCATTTGTGTGTAGAGAAAGTGATAACAAAAGGAGATCTTCAAGGTCAACCCATTTTGATGGGTTGTGGTGTCAAAGAACAAAACCAGCTATTTAATATGGAAAATTAATCCTAAAGAAAACAATTTTACAAATGTTTTATACTCTGCTGCTGGTATAAAAAAATCATTGGAAACACATTAAGGGAAAAACTATTTTGCAGTGTATCGTCCTTTTAAGGAAATCTGTATGTTATTTGCTTCACTATACTAATGCACATACGAGGGACCTAAGGTTACCAAGTACTGAGAGAATTTTGTAGTCAGAGAAATGTCTCAAATCCTGTGTCTCTAAAGGAACATATACACTACAACATGAAAAGATAACTTATGATTGATTTAGATAACAGTGCAGTAAAGTAACATGAATTAAAAGCTTTGTTTTAAAATGTATTTTATTTTTATTGAATTTAGGCCTAGGATCCGTAAGGTAAATCTAAATTGATTAAAAAAAGGTCTAAGTTCCTTATGTGGAATATAGATAGTGCTATAAGTGATAACAATAAGGAAATAGCTAAGCTTCTCCCACACATAACAAGTCAATATCATGACTACAGTAAACATAATTTCCCGCTTCGTCTTGATTATATGCAAGAACATAAGCCTCACAATATAATGACTTTTGCATGTAATGGTGAAATAAAAAACATATCTACTTTATTAGAACGTGACACAAAATAAATATTTTTTTATTACATCTAAAATACAGCATTTTTACATGTTTTACAGTTGTTGTTTTTTTGTAAAATGAATGTTCCTGTACTGAGAATTTTTAATTTATGCTCATGTGGCATGTTACTGTCCAAAAAATTAGCGGGAGTTCTACTCATTAGCCAATGGACAATCAGTCCTTAGGTTCCAGTGGTACTTCCTGTTAATTTCAAAATACAAATAAACTGCTTAAAGGGAAACAGTTGCAGCAATAATTTTGGTCAAACATATCTTATTGTTTCTTACATTAGCTGCACAGCATGATTAACCTTATGACGCCGTTAGGACGTTGTATTCCGTTGGAATTTTGCTGGGCTTTAGCGTTGAAGGACAGAATACAACGTCCTAACCGCTTGGCTTTTCTGTAGCCACTGGCGCTTCCCTGATGGGATTGCGGTTTGGAGGGCATGTATAGCATCATAGGGACGCCCCCCTGACGCGATACAATCATTGAAATCTCGTGATCACATGCACGATCGCAAGATTTCAATTTGTTTACATTGAAACAGTTAGACACGTTAACCCCAGCACAAAAGGGTTAAACAAACACTACAGCAAAATATGTACATTTTATCACCTATTTAATCATCTTTGGTACCAGGCTCCATAGCTTCTGGTAACAGCCCTGCAAAGGGGCTAAGGTCTGTACAGGTGTGTGCTAACAAGTGCACAGAGAATAGGTGTTTATTTTATCTCATTTTAAAAGTACTTTAATTTAAAAAGAAAGTATGAATTAAATATATGTTGTTTAACAGTTTAACCTTACATATATATATATATATATATATATATATATATATATATATTACCTTCTGTCTTACAATATCGTGTGTGTAGGTAGTGTTATTGCTATGCACCACCTTTCATTTGAGATTTTTTTTTATAATCCCCATAGAAAAAATAAAAAAGAAATACAAATACTGATACTATAACGTGCCGCAAAGCAATAATAGCTCCTATAATTCTTATAATGCACATTAATAATTAATAAAAAGAAAGGTGTTTATGTATATATATCAGACATCCCGACCTGCAAAAACTCATTTCAGGGAGGTGACTTCACCGGCTACTGCGCACCCCCCCCCCCCAAAATAAAAGTAGTTTAATGTCCCTTTAAATTGTTACCTGACCAAATTATATATATCTTTTTTTATATATACTGTATATATATATATATATATATATATATATATATATACTGTATATATAATAGGTTGCTCCATGGCCACCTGACCTCTTAAGAGTATGGGAGTCTGCACAATATAGAGGTATGGGAGCCTGCACAATGTATAGGTATGGGAGCCTGCACAATATAGATGTATGGGAGCCTGCACAATATAGAGGTATGGGAGCCTGCACAATATAGATGTATGGAAGCCTGCACAATATTGAGGTATGGGAGCCTGCACAATATAGAGGTATGGGAAGCTGCACAATATAGAGGTATGGGAGCCTGCACAATATAGAGGTATGGGAGTCTGCACATCTCACCTATATATATCAGGTCTGCTGCTGTCTCGCACCGCACTAGAGTAGAGATCAGGGGGGAAAAGTCTAGAGAGTAATGCAGTAACTATTTACATTGCGTTATAACAGTGGCACCTAGAGGTAGAAATGAAAAGTGCAGGCACACATTTGATTTTCTCTGGTACCGCTATTTCCGGGAGATTGTGTTTCATTTGCAGGTGTCAGGAAGCCGCTATTTCAATGCGGGAGACTCCCAGACCTTCCGGGAGAGTTGGGATGTCTGATATATATATATATATATATATATATATATATATATATATATATATATGTATTGAGATATATATACTGTATATGTGTTTATATACATTTGCTTTGCGCCACACTACAGTTGATGTGGTAATTTTTCTTTTAATTCCCACAACCCAAAATAAAAATGACAAATACCACCTCTACTGGAAGATGGTACAAATGAAAGACTAGAAAAAATGAAAATTATTTTTTAGTGTGTGTTCATGCAATTATATATACATAAAAGTTTGTGTGTATAACCACCACACTACCTAAAATAAATATATATTGAAAATACCACTTCTACGGAAAGGCAGTTGAAAGCTATGACAACCATTGTATTTATGATTTTTATCTTTTGAATTTAGATATATCATTGATGTTTATTGCTTAAAACCACCTTCTATAAAAGGTGCTATTGGTAATTATTTTGTTTGTGTGTTTTATTGGCACTTATTTCTTCTTCAAATTGCTGTCAAATCTGTTGCTAGGCAACATGCACCCTCTTCTACAATGCACCAGCAGAGGCCATCAGAAAATCACTGTTTTACATATGCCCAATAGAAGGCTTTTCATGTGACAGGATGGCCAGGGAAGATCTAGGTTTAAACATGGCAGCTCTCTTTGCATCACGCAGGCAGTGGCTTAGCAGGAAACGTCAAAGTTCTTGTTTAGAGTGAATTTTTTTTCTTCATACATGGGGGCCGAATTATCAATGTGTGGGCGGACATCGATAAATGCCGACAGCATATTCTGTCGGCATTTATCATTGCACAAGCATTTCATTAGAAATGCATGTGCAATACCGCCCCCTCGATGATTCTTGGCCAATCAGCCGCTAGCAGAGGGTGTCAATCAACCTGATCATATCCGATCGGGCTGATTGCTGTCCGCCGCCTCAGAGGTGGTGGATGAGTTAAGGAGCAGTGGTCTTAAGACCGCTGCTTCTTAACTCCTGTTTCTGGTGAGCCTGAAGGCTCGTGCGTAAAAAGCTGCATACAGCTCCATACCGGGCTTGATAAATTGGCCCCATGTACTCTATTTTGTGAGTTCTTTGTGCTCATGTAATAGGTATGTCAATTCAAACACTTATGTTGTTACATAAAACAGCCTTAGTGTATTTAGCCTATTTTTATATTAGTTTAGTGATAGAATAATATTAAAAATGTTATTCTATACAATTTGCCCAATAGTACAACATTGTGGCACCGAAGCATTCTGAAGCATTCTAATATATACAAAATGGCAGGAAATAAAAAAAAGTTCTTTAGTAATGGAACATTGCAGCCACCTACATGCTCTCCAATCCTTTTTCTCTCAACTCCTTAGTCTAAAACAGGGCACACTCAATTTACACTGGAGAGTGTAAAAAACTAGGCCTAGATTTGGAGTTCGGCGGTAAAAGGGCTGCTAACGCTCCGCGGGCTTTTTTCTGGCCGCACCATAAATTTAACTCTGGTATCGAGAGTTTAATCAAATGCTGCGTTAGGCTCCAAAAAAGGAGCGTAGAGCATTTTTACCGCAAATGCAACTCTCGATACCAGAGTTGCTTACGGACGTGGCCGGCCTCAAAAACGTGCTCGTGCACGATATCCCCATAGGAAACAATGGGGCTGTTTGAGCTGAAAAAAAACCTAACACCTGCAAAAAAGCAGCGTTCAGCTCCTAACGCAGCCCCATTGTTTCCTATGGGGAAACACTTCCTACGTCTGCACCTAACACTCTAACATGTACCCCGAGTCTAAACACCCCTAACCTTACACTTATTAACCGCTAATCTGCCGCCCCCGCTATCGCTGACCCCTGCATATTTTTTTAACCCCTAATCTGCCGCTCCGTAAACCGCCGCAACCTACGTTATCCCTATGTACCCCTAATCTGCTGCCCCTAACACCGCCGACCCCTAGATTATATTTATTAACCCCTAATCTGCCCCCCACAACGTCGCCGCCAGCTACTTACAATTATTAACCCCTAATCTGCCGAGTGGACCTGAGCGCTACTATAATAAATGTATTAACCCCTAATCCGCCTCACTAACCCTATCATAAATAGTATTAACCCCTAATCTGCCCTCCCTAACATCGCCGACACCTAACTTCAATTATTAACCCCTAATCTGCCGACCGGAGCTCACCGCTATTCTAATAAATGTATTAACCCCTAAAGCTAAGTCTAACCCTAACACTAACACCCCCCTAAGTTAAATATAATTTAAATCTAACGAAATAAATTAACTCTTATTAAATAAATTATTCCTATTTAAAGCTAAATACTTACCTGTAAAATAAATCCTAATATAGCTACAATATAAATTATAATTATATTATAGCTATTTTAGGATTAATATTTATTTTACAGGCAACTTTGTAATTATTTTAACCAGGTACAATAGCTATTAAATAGTTAAGAACTATTTAATAGTTACCTAGTTAAAATAATAACAAATTTACCTGTAAAATAAATCCTAACCTAAGTTATAATTAAACCTAACACTACCCTATCAATAAAATAATTAAATAAACTACCTACAATTACCTACAATTAACCTAACACTACACTATCAATAAATTAATTAAACACAATTCCTACAAATAAATACAATTAAATAAACTATCTAAAGTACAAAAAATAAAAAAGAACTAAGTTACAGAAAATAAAAAAATATTTACAAACATAAGAAAAATATTACAACAATTTTAAACTAATTACACCTACTCTAAGCCCCCTAATAAAATAACAAAGCCCCCCAAAATAAAAAATTCCCTACCCTATTCTAAATTAAAAAAGTTACAAGCTCTTTTACCTTACCAGCCCTGAACAGGGCCCTTTGCGGGGCATGCCCCAAGAATTTCAGCTCTTTTGCCTGTAAAAAAAAACATACAATACCCCCCCCCCAACATTACAACCCACCACCCACATACCCCTAATCTAACTCAAACCCCCTTAAAGAAACCTAACACTAAGCCCCTGAAGATCTTCCTACCTTGTCTTCACCATACCAGGTTCACCGATCCGTCCTGGCTCCAACATCTTCATCCAACCCAAGCGGGGGTTGGCGATCCATAATCCGGTCCAGAAGAGGCTCCAAAGTCTTCCTCCTATCCGGCAAGAAGAGGACATCCGGACCGGCAAACATCTTCTCCAAGCGGCATCTTCGATCTTCTTCCATCCGGAGCGAAGCGGCAGGATCCTGAAGACATCCAGCGCGGAACATCCATCCGGACCGACGACTGAACGACGAATGACTGTTCCTTTAAGGGACGTCATCCAAGATGGCGTCCCTCGAATTCCGATTGGCTGATAGGATTCTATCAGCCAATCGGAATTAAGGTAGGAATTTTCTGATTGGCTGATGGAATCAGCCAATCAGAATCTAGTTCAATCCGATTGGCCGATCCAATCAGCCAATCAGATTGAGCTCGCATTCTATTGGCTGATCGGAACAGCCAATAGAATGCGAGCTCAATCTGATTGGCTGATTGGATCAGCCAATCGGATTGAACTTGATTCTGATTGGCTGATTCCATCAGCCAATCAGAAAATTCCTACCTTAATTCCGATTGGCTGATAGAATCCTATCAGCCAATCGGAATTCGAGGGATGCCATCTTGGATGACGTCCCTTAAAGGAACAGTCATTCGTCGTTCAGTCGTCGGTCCGGATGGATGTTCCGCGCTGGATGTCTTCAGGATCCTGCCGCTTCGCTCCGGAAGGAAGAAGATCGAAGATGCCGCTTGGAGAAGATGTTTGCCGGTCCGGATGTCCTCTTCTTGCCGGATAGGAGGAAGACTTTGGAGCCTCTTCTGGACCGGATTATGGATCGCCAACCCCCGCTTGGGTTGGATGAAGATGTTGGAGCCAGGACGGATCGGTGAACCTGGTATGGTGAAGACAAGGTAGGAAGATCTTCAGGGGCTTAGTGTTAGGTTTCTTTAAGGGGGTTTGGGTTAGATTAGGGGTATGTGGGTGGTGGGTTGTAATGTTGTGGGGGGGTATTGTATGTTTTTTTTTACAGGCAAAAGAGCTGAAATTCTTGGGGCATGCCCCGCAAAGGGCCCTGTTCAGGGCTGGTAAGGTAAAAGAGCTTGTAACTTTTTTAATTTAGAATAGGGTAGGGAATTTTTTATTTTGGGGGGCTTTGTTATTTTATTAGGGGGCTTAGAGTAGGTGTAATTAGTTTAAAATTGTTGTAATATTTTTCTTATGTTTGTAAATATTTTTTTATTTTCTGTAACTTAGTTCTTTTTTATTTTTTGTACTTTAGATAGTTTATTTAATTGTATTTATTTGTAGGAATTGTGTTTAATTAATTTATTGATAGTGTAGTGTTAGGTTAATTGTAGGTAATTGTAGGTAGTTTATTTAATTATTTTATTGATAGGGTAGTGTTAGGTTTAATTATAACTTAGGTTAGGATTTATTTTACAGGTAAATTTGTTATTATTTTAACTAGGTAACTATTAAATAGTTCTTAACTATTTAATAGCTATTGTACCTGGTTAAAATAATTACAAAGTTGCCTGTAAAATAAATATTAATCCTAAAATAGCTATAATATAATTATAATTTATATTGTAGCTATATTAGGGTTTATTTTACAGGTAAGTATTTAGCTTTAAATAGGAATAATTTATTTAATAAGAGTTAATTTATTTCGTTAGATTTAAATTATATTTAACTTAGGGGGGTGTTAGTGTTAGGGTTAGACTTAGCTTTAGGGGTTAATACATTTATTAGAATAGCGGTGAGCTCCGGTCGGCAGATTAGGGGTTAATAATTGAAGTTAGGTGTCGGCGATGTTAGGGAGGGCAGATTAGGGGTTAATACTATTTATGATAGGGTTAGTGAGGCGGGTTAGGGGTTAATAACTTTATTATAGTAGCGCTCAGGTCCGCTCGGCAGATTAGGGGTTAATAAGTGTAGGCAGGTGTCGGCGACGTTGAGGGGGGCAGATTAGGGGTTAATAAATATAATATAGGGGTCGGCGATGTTAGGGGTAGCAGATTAGGGGTACATAGGGATAACGTAGGTGGCGGCGATTTGCGGTCGGAAGTTTAGGGGTTAATTATTTTAAGTAGCTTGCGGCGACGTTGTGGGGGGCAAGTTAGGGGTTAAGAAATATAATATAGGGGTCGGCGGGGTTAGGGGCAGCAGATTAGGGGTACATAAGTATAACGTAGGTGGCGGTCGGCAGATTAGGGGTTAAAAATTTAAATCGAGTGGCGGCGATGTGGGGGGACCTCGGTTTAGGGGTACATAGGTAGTTTATGGGTGTTAGTGTACTTTAGAGCACAGTAGTTAAGAGCTTTATAAACCGGCGTTAGCCAGAAAGCTCTTAACTCCTGCTATTTTCAGGCGGCTGGAATCTTGTCGTTAGAGCTCTAACGCTCACTTCAGAAACGACTCTAAATACCAGCGTTAGAAAGATCCCATTGAAAAGATAGGCTACGCAAATGGCGTAGGGGGATCTGCGGTATGGAAAAGTCGCGGCTGAAAAGTGAGCGTTAGACCCTTTAATCACTGACTCCAAATACCAGCGGGCGCCCAAAACCAGCGTTAGGAGCCTCTAACGCTGGTTTTGACGGCTACCGCCGAACTCCAAATCTAGGCCCTAGAAAGGTAAAACGTCAATATTCAACATACACCTTAAATTCTGAAGATCCTACTGATTCAGAGTTAGACCAGAAGTGGTGTGCCAATGTTAGCGTGGGTGCGATATTGCACAAGTCTGTGATGAAGAAGGTTCAATTTGCAGCCTTCAAAACGCATAAGGTTTCAGTCTATTGAACCAATATAGACTTTGCTTTATTCCTAGTGCATTTTGCACTCTGCCAGGTAGCAAATTTACACCAAGATTACAAGTTGTGCGGTAAACCCATTGCGTATATACCATACCGCTATTTCCATAGTGCCACCATTACAAGTCACCATAAAACTTTCTTTTGTCGTGTGGTATGGTGCAGTAAGCTGCATACTGCACAAAATCCAAGTTACGATTTGGCGTGCTCATGCACGTATTTCCCCATAGAGATCAATGGAGAAAAAATGTAGGAAAAAAACCTAACATCTGCGATTGCAAAATCGCTACCACATTTTCTCATTCCCCATTGAAGTCTATTGAGAAAAGAACGTTTTACAAAAATCTAACACCATAACATAAACCCCTAGTCTAATAACTCCTAAACTGCCGCCCACCCATATCACCAACATTAAATAAACTTATTAACCTCTAAACTGCCGCTGCCCCACATTGCCAACCCTAAAATAAACCTATTAACCCTTAATCCACCATCCCCCCAATTCGCAAACTACCTATTAAACATATTAACCCCTAATCCGCCATCCCCCCACATTGCAAACTACCTAATAAACATATTAACCCCTAATCCGCCATCCCCCCACAATGCAAACCACTATAAAAACCTGTCCTATAATATAAAAGGCCAGGTATGTTTGTTCGAATCTGTCATGCGCAGTAGAGACTGCACAAGGACAAACATACCTAGCCGTAAGAAAGGATCGGTCAGTGGAAGGGAGCGGGTGTGATGGGGGGCAGGGTCAGGTGGCATCGGGTGTGACGGGGGTGTGACTGAACGGGAGCTGCGTGGTGAGGGCATGGCCAGGCGGGATCAGGCGTGGCGGTGGCATGGCTGGGCGGGAGCAAACTCTGCCCTGCAGAAAATGGACCGTGTACACAGGCTTTAGGACTAGTTAACCCATAAACCACCAACCCCCCACAAAGCAAAGTATTAATCTAATAACTAAGCCACCTAACACCCCCTAACTTAACCCCAATTAAAATACACTTTCATAAATTAAAAAAAATAACTACATTAAAAATTTATAAAAAATTACAAAAAATAAAAAAAACATGATTTACAAAAAAGAAACCTAACATTACCCAAAATAAAAAATCTAACATTACATAAAAAAACTAACATTACATTTAAAAATAAAACTAACATTACAAAAATAATAGCTAAGATTACAAAAAATAAAAAACTAACATTACAGAAAATAACAAACAAAATTATTCAAAACAAAAAAGTTATTCCTAAGCTAATACCCCCTTAAAAAAAAAAAAATTAAAAAGACAAAGTACGTGCTAAAATTACAACCCCCATCCCCTCAAAATAAAAAAACCAAACTATCCCCCAAAATAAAAAAACCTAACTATAAAAAACAACTAATCTACCCATTGCCCCTAAAAGGGCATTTGTATGGACATTGGGGAATCAGCTCTTTTACAGCCCATAAAAATAAAAAAAGCCCTAATCTAAACCCCCCCCCCAAAAAAAACAAAAAAAAAAAACAAACCCCACTAACCTCAAAATAGGTACTCACCATTGATGAAGTCCAGTGATCCATCTTCTTCCCGGTGGCGAAAGGTTCTCATCTAGGGTTCATCTTCATGTATCACGGGCCCAACTGCTATCTTCTTGGCGGAGGCATGGAGCGGTCATTGGCGTGTCTCCTGCTCTACAGAATCCAAGTCCTGTGTCCTATATTTGGCTCTACAGATTCCAGTTCCAGTACAATAAACTTGCCTAGTCTGTGTTAGTTGAATGCCTAAGAAGGGAATAACACAAAACGGAGTGTTACTTCTTTTCCTTTTACTGAAAATGACAACCCATTTCCAGTCACCTCTTCTACAGGGCTCCAAATCCCAAACCATTCTCACCAAAACATAACATAATCAACTGATTAGAGGATGAATAACACCAGTAACACGAGTAATATAATTTGTCAAATTTTACCAACCGAAAAGCATAGAAAGGGATTTTTGATTACCAGTTTCCTGGTTTGCAAAGAGAACTCTAATAAGTACTATTGTTTTTAACTAGGCACAAGAAAAAGGGAAACATCTTAGAAGGGGAAAGAAAAAAAAGAAAGAAAACAAGGAAAATGTGTATTCGAGACTTTCCAATGCCTCCATAAAACTCTCAGATTAGACAATTATTGCTAGTGCTCAGTTGCCACTTTGTCTGCCTCTATCCATGGTTTCCAAATCTCCCAATACACCTCTGATCTGTCTTGGGCAAGATAAATATCTTCTCCATTTTAGCAAAGTAGTCCAAGTGTACTATTTGGGTAAATGATGGGGACTCAGTTTCCATAATTCTTTCTTCACAGCCAACTTAGTAGCTGTGAAGATATTGACAAGCAATGTCTTCTAGGTGTGGGCAGCCTTTCAAACCCAACATTGTAAAGACCTACCATTGCCCACATTAACACTTTAATTCCTCAAAAATAATTAATTTTAATACTAAATTTAACTATTATATTTCATAAACTTTAATATTCAAGATTTAAAAAACAAAAAACAACAATTGTTCTGTGCTTGCTCTAGTGTAGATCCACTTTTAAGGCTACATAAGCCGCTTAGACTTATATTTATCCTTACACAATCAGTCAGTCTGTCTAGTCAGGCTAAGTCAGGCCAATTCCCAACAAAATGTATCAGCTAAATCTCTAAACAATATATAAACAAAATTAGTCTATCTACAGTAGCAACATAACATTTTATAGCCAATCTAAGGGCTAGAATACAAGTGGCATGCTAAGGTTTGCATACAAGCAATATAGGAATATTGTGCCTGCCCTAACTTGTGCTCATAGTAGAAGTTAAAAGTATATCAACACTATCTAATAAAAAATAATCATATAAATATTCATATTTTTATTATAAGGGTTAAAAGGTATATGATATAAGGCCATGTATTTTACTGCAGAGAGCTGTAATTTATATTTATGTCTAAAAAAATCTATGTAATAATATTTAATAATGGTCTTCTGGTGGGCGGATCTTCAAGATGGCTGCAAGATTTCTCTGCCCTGAAGAGACTCTTTTCTAAACTTTAATTTGCAGCCTCTAACCATAGCTATCTACCTCTCCATTGAAAAGTAAGTGTCCGGGAACCTTTAGTAGATAGAAGGAATTAGATCGCTTCTACCCCGGAAGGCATTTTGACTACTTGAAAAAATATGTCTATGCTGGTCTCTGCCGCCCACGAGGCAATGGATACAGAAAAAGACCTTGCCACCGCACTGCTAGCAATATTTGCACCTAAATTGGCTCATCTAATTAGTAGTTGTGAGAAGCTAATACAGATAACACAAACCATGGGGCGACAGTGTTTTTCAGAGTCAGAACAAGTTCATCCCCAGCAAATCTATCCTACATTAGAACCGCAGCATCATAACATTGACAACTCCTGGATATTCAGCACACTCTGTAATTCTGTCCACACACTCCCTGCAAGATCGGAATAACAGATCAACAACCTACCCTGTGGAAGATCAACTCTTGCCAGTATGTGGGATCGACGGATTAGAGCCATCTCGCAGTACACAGGGGGACCTAGACTGTTTGTTTGCAGCCCAGTTACAATGCTCAGGCTTGGAGATACCGCTGAAAGCCCTACCCTTGTTCGCTCCAGAGGCTTCTCCTGGGTGCCACATGGAGAAGACAGCTAGCTGCAGCTTTGAGCCAGGAGGTCATATCACCCAGCTGCTGATTTTACTCTGTAATAAGGGGGAGTTATCTGGACTTAACCCACTAGAGACAGCACAGCCTAAACAATTCACAAAATCCTTTGTGCGGCAGTTAAAAGGGGACATCCCTTGTCTGGTGCTATATTTTTTTCCTATACCATTTCCTTCACAATACCTTGAGTGCACGGGAATTGGCTAGATTATGAAGGGATCTGCACATGCAGGCCGCATCTTGCAAGAATAAAAAGCTGTTTAAATGAAAGGACCATACTTTATTGCAGTTGCCTTTCTACACAAGGATGTCTCTATGCAGGAGAAACTATCAGTGGAAACTTTAAATAATGGTATGTAATTCTGAATAGTAATACCATGCTAATGCTATGCTCTGCTTTAATGATTAATGTTGTTCTTATAGTTCAGACAACTTTGTTCTATTGACAAATCTGAACGCGTCTGTTATTTATGTACCATATTATTTTAAGATTGCTTCTTGAGGTTCTACATGTAATTTCCTACCTTGTTTCATTTTCATATGTATTCTAATCTGGACTTTTGCTACATACTTTATTTGAACACTATATTTAGAATGTATACTGTTCTACTCCGGTCATTTAACTTTGCAAAACTAACTTAACATATATTATCTTCTTAATTCTTACTGTACTCTATAAATCAAACCATTTCTACTTGTTCCCACTGAAAAATGCTTGATAATTCCTAATTTATCCTGGTTTGATCTGGCTGACCATTCATATCACTATTCTAAAGTAGCCCTACTTGTTCAAATATCTACTTATCGCAGTGGGCCTTAACTATATCAATTTGCAGCAATACTTTTGTATATCTTTAGCCCTGGTGTTTGTCTGCTTCTAGGTTTCTCTTGGAGTACCTGAAAAACCCACTGCGGCAGCTATAATTTTAGTTATATACCTGTGGGCATGTTCACTGTTGGTATTATATGGTAGTATTCTGGTGACCCCTACTGATAACATAGATCTTATCGCTTTATTCTATAGATACGTTGTTTCAATAAAATTGTCCATCACCTCATTCTTCTATAATTTATCTTGCTAATAGATTGTTATGATACCTCTAAAAATATTGATTTGGACGTATGCACTATCTGTTGGAGACTGCTCTTTGTGCTAATTTAACCCTCATTATATTCTTTGTTTTTCATTATTTAAACGCAAGATATATTATTATTGTATTTTAATTTCCTTTTCATGCTAAAAATGCTACCCTAACTTATAGCGTTTTTGCTTCCACACACTGATAAGGGTATATCCCATACCTATGCCAGCTTTCTATTTTAAGTAAAACTGTATTTGCATATTGCACTTTATAACATTGTATATTTGGCAGATTTACTGTTTTATGCATTGCAATAACTCTCTGTTTTGTATCGATATTTGCTCTTGTCTTGTACCTGAGATCCTTGAATAAAAAGAATTATAAATAAAAAAGTAATAATATTTAATAATGTGTTTTACTGTGTATGTTTTTAACATTCCAATGTTCTTTACCTACATATTATTATTAAATATATGTTTCTATATACTGTATATATATATATATATATATATATATATCTGTATATACCTGTATATATTCCTATATATATATATATATATATATATATATATATATATATATATTACATTAACATTATCAGATGTATATAGAAATATATATATATATATATATATATATATATATATATATTTAATAATAATAAAATATATGTATGTGAAGAACATTGGAATGCAAAATATGCATAACACGCTTTGGGTTGCACGCTTTAGGTCTAAAGCGGTGTCAGGTTAGCGCACATGAAGAATGAGTTATCTTAGGGCTTGTTATGTAAAATATGAAAAATTAAAAAAGATTATTAATAATTAATAATTATTATAGATACTGTAAAAAAATATATATATATACTGTGTATATATATATATATATATATATATATGGATTGTTTAGATCATTTTAGTACAACTATAATAATTATTCTCATTAATTATTAATATTTTTAAATATTTTATTTTTTATCTTTTAATACAACAAATAATTGAGGGGACCACCAAATAGCTATCTAATTAGTTGTCAATAACAGACTATTAATATATCAACCCAAATTAGCAACCCATACAAAAATACATTAAACTAATAATAAAGCTAGATAGGTACAAATAAATAGCAGATTTAGCCTTGAGAAGTTAGCAGGGTGCATTTCTATGAATTAGAAATGGCAAAAGTTTGAGACCTAAATTACATAAAAGGGGACAAAATAAATAATACAAATATATTGCAAAGTTGTTTCATTCTACATAACTACATATTTTAGTTAAAAATCTCAAAGTGTTTACTGTTTCTTTAAAGTACAAATTGACGATTTATTTACACTACTTTGTATTTTGAAATATATTCACCTATATATTAATATTGATGTATTCATTATTTACAATCAAATACACATGACTTAGAATTTGTGTTCAATTAAAGGTTATAGAAGAAGGTTACCTAAAAGCAATGTTTCAGTGAATCACAATCTTATTGTTTGATAGCTATTGGCAGGTTAAATGCTACAGATGAGACCTTTTCAATATTTGACCAATCACAATCAGACATTGTTTATGGGCAGCGCCTCCTTCCTTATCAATTTATTGAAAAATGGTCCTATACTTAACAAGCGTCAATTCTGTTTTGCTGACCACAATCCAAATTCTCTGTTACCAATGAGACATTTATGAGATGAATATCGAATTCCACAGTTACAAATAATTGATAAATCCCAGACAAACACTTTTAGATTTTGGACTCCATTTACCAGGCTGCTTCAGAGCCCTGGCATTTTCAGGCTAAAAGGTGGCAGACTGAAATCATCCCTATTCGATTAAACAAGGTTGATTGACAGTCCCTGCTAGCGGCTAATTGGCCGCCAGCAAGCATGGCGCAGCATTGCGCAATCATTACTTGCGCCATGTTAAATGTGTACAGCACATGTCCGCCCAACCTATAATAAATGGAGCCCTCTAAGTGACCCAAAAAGTTTTCTGAACGGAACATTGATTTAGCGCATGGGAAAAATAATGAAATTAACCCCCCATCTAATTCTTCCTGCTCAATCTGTTAAAGTAAAACAATAAGAAGAAGAGACACTTTTACACTCTGAAATTAATAACCCAACAAACACACATGCCCACTATACTGATGATGCCCATGTTCTAATCCCATAAAAAGACATACACAAACATTTATGTGGCTTTGGAGCACACTTGTCACCTATTAGAATGAATCACTACACACTATTAAAAATGATCACATATAGGGGTATATTTAGCAAGCTGCGGATGCAGAAACGAAAGTTAATAAG
This sequence comes from Bombina bombina, assembly GCF_027579735.1. Lineage (NCBI taxonomy): Eukaryota > Metazoa > Chordata > Amphibia > Anura > Bombinatoridae > Bombina > Bombina bombina. The sequence goes on from NC_069500.1 coordinate 841,081,079, forward strand.
CAGTGGTTGTAAGACCGCTGCTCATTAACTCATCTTCAACCTCTGAGGTGGCGGACAGCAATCATCCTGATCGGATACAATCGGGATGATTTACACCCCCTGCTAGCGGCCGATTGGCTGTGAATATGCAGGGGTGGCATTGCACAAGCATTTCACTAGAAATGCTTGTGCAATGTTTAATGCCGACAGCTTATGCTGTCAGCATTTAGCAATGTCGGGCAGACATGATCCGTTACAGCGGATCATGTCTGCCCGACACTTAATAAATCTACCAAAGAATACCAAGAGAAGAAAGCAAATTTGATGATAAAAGTAAATTGGAAAGATTTTTTTTTTTTTTTTTTAATTATGCCCTATCTGAATCATGAAAGTTTAATTTTGACTTTACTGTTCCTTTAAATATATTTTCCTGCTTTGATCCTTTGTAATCTTTTTGACAATGTGTAACCTTCAAACAATATATCAGTAAACAATTGAACTCAATAAACATGACAAATACGTCTTATTAACAGAATGAATAGAAAATGTATTTGCATTTTAATTTTGGTACATTTTTTACATGTTGATTTCTTATTTGTCTTTGATTACTGGAACAATTATATGCCAACTATTCCCTACTTCATGTGAGCCTAATTATTATGTATTATTCACAGACAAAACGCTTTTTTATTTTTAATGCGAGTTTTAAAACATAAAAAGGTCATTCTCGTTTTAACTTGACAACCCCAAGAAAAATTGACAAGTGAGAAATACTTCAGTTCCTTACCGAAAACCTGTTAATTTTGCAACAAAAATGTAATTCAAAATTATATTAATTAAGCTAAGGCCGTCCTGTTCAGGTAAAATAGAAACAAGAAAGCAAATGTGCTTAAATGCTTAAATAATTACATAGCAAATTATCTCAAAAAAACCTAAATAATCTATACTGTTATCAAAACAGTTATAAGCTGTGCACAGTCAAACAACCAGTTTAAGATAAAAACATTTTTAAAAAAAAGAACAATAAAAAGGGATAAGGGTTTGTCTATATACTATGTACACGGTGGGCCTCGGAACTCTTGCAGTGCAAGTTTAGTTAAAGGGACATTCCAGGTCAAAACTGAAATGCACATAGATAAATGACATCTTTAAATAGAAACATATGTGTAATATATATGTATCGGCAAAAATGCTTCTAGTAAAAGTCAACACTTTTACTGTTAACATTTTTCTCTGCATGTGCATGTGAAGAAGCATAGCTAGATATACTCTGTGCACCAGCATTTTAAATACTGCAACTTTTCAGAGTGCAAGTGGGGCTTGCATCCTGTCAGCAATTAACAAATGGAGTAACTACCAGATGGTACAAGTTCCTTAGGCTCTCTGAGCAAGTTCTGTGTATAAAATGCTGGTGCACGGTGCATACCTAAATACACGTTTGAAACAACTATAGCTTTTATTAGAAACATTTTTGCTTATACATGAATATTACAAAACTGCTTCTATTCAAAATTCCAATTTTGGCTTGAATGTCCCTATGAATAAGTGTGAAGTTAAAGGGACATTAAACACTTCATAGATAGGCATAGACATATACAGATATTATATATATGTATAGATATATACAGATATATATTTATAAAAATATCTATTTTAAAATAAACATATGCCCCTCTGTAAAGAACATTGTAATGTAAAATATGTACAGTAAATATACAATTTAAACCATTATAAAATATTAATATTGAATAATTATTCTTTTGACTGCAAATGGCTCCAATGTGTGTAACAACATAGTAGATGAGGTTGAAATAAGACAGAACATCATCAAGTAGTTCAACCTATACAAATCTTAAATTATCTACAATAAAAGCTCCAGTTGATCTTAAATGAATTATATTAAAAAGACCCATTTAACACCATCAACCACGCTATTTCCATTGTGCCTCAAAGTAAAAAAAGAAGGCGGTATAATTAGCGCACTATCTTGCCCAAAATTAGTTAAGCAAGCAGGGGACAGGATTGCATTAAATAGATTATATTTCTTATTTAATAAAGGCCTCTATGAACATAAAGGCAAGTGAGCTTAAAGGGACATTAAACTCCAAATTTTTCTTTCATGATTCAGATGGAACAACATTCCAGTTTACTTCTAATGTGCTTCATTCTTTAGATATCCTTTGTTGAAAAAATAGCAGTGCACATGGGTGAGCCAATCACACGAGGCATTTATGTGCAGCCACCAATCAGCATCTACTAAGCCTATCTAGATATGCTTTTCAGCAAAGGGTATCAAGAGAATTAAGCAGATTAGATCATTGAAGTAAATTATAAAGTTGTTTAAAATTGCTTGCTCTTTCTAGAACATGAAAGAAAAAATTTGGGTTTCGTGTCCCTTTAAAGGTGAAACCTTATAGGATCAGGTGAAAGTAAATGTCCAAAAAATATATAATCAATTTAAATGAATTCTGAGTATAATATGTTCTATGTGTTTAATATTGTCAAAACTCTTAGATTTCTGGTTTCAATATTTCTGCTTTATGTACACCACCTCCCAAAAACCTTATTTTATTTAAACTTCTATTGTTAAATGAGCGGATTTCCAAAAAAGACATCTGATGATCTATAATAAAGAATTTTAAAATCTCTAACTGGATCCCCAATTCAAGTTAATGTTGATATACCGGAAAAGCTTTATCTTCAATACTTCTAGTATCATTGTTTCTCTTAAAAAGTTGCCCGGTAGTTTTCACTAATCTTTTGTAGGTTTTAGAAACTGACCAATAGGTAAACAGAAACTTCATTATTGAGTGTTCTGATAACTTTGTTAGTTGATAAGAGATGTTCTAGTAAGGTTCTATACTGACAATATCTGATCCAAAAACTTGTATATTAATAAGCAAATGCACTTGTCATAAAATCTTCCCTAGACTACCTCAGTTTTAATCACACTCACCTAGATTACGAGTATTGCGTTACAGTGCGGTACAGCTTTTGATGCTGAAAAAAATGGCCATTATGCCGGAGTGGCTAGGAACGCATATTAGAAGTCGTTTCAGTATAGCCGTACCGCAAGCATTTTAGCCTGTAACACAAGGTCAATTCCGCACTCAAAAAAATGACGTTTTTGTGTGGGATTTTCATAGCGCCGATATTACAGGTTGTGCGGTCCGGCTAAAATGCTTTTGTAACAGCCTATACCAGCACGATCCATACCGCCATCTGAGAACAGTAGTTATGGTTTCACAAAACTCATAACTAAACTGTTACAAAGTACACTAACACCCTGCATAGCAAACACTATATTAAACCTATTAACCTCTAATCTGCAGCCCACCCACATCGCCAACACTATTTAAATATTTTAACCCCTAAACCGCCGCTTCCCAGCATCGCCGACAGTATAATAAAGTTATTAACCTCCGGCTTCCCACATCGCCGCCACTAAATAAACATATTAACACCTAAACCTCCGGCTTCCCACATCGCCGCCACTAAATAAGCATATTAACCTCTAAACCTCTAGCCTCTCACATCGCCGCCACTAAATAAACCTATTAGCCCCTAAACCACCAGCCCCCCACATCACAAAACACTAAATTAAACTATTAACCCCTAAACCTAACACCCCCTAACTTTAAATTAAAATTACAATATAGCTATATTTAAATAAATAAAAACTTACCTGTTTAATTAGTCTAGCTAGACATGAGCTATCGGCAGCTTTCATAGGAACAAGATCTTCCTGTCTATAAATCAGTCCAGATTGGAATGCATAGAAATAACTGTTTGCAGAAAAATGCAAGTAAAGTCTGTGTTGTGTGATTATTTCATAAGGTTTATAATGCAGTTTAGCAAATGTTTTTGTTCATTTAACTTAGTTTAATTATATATTCTGTGTTGTGTGATTATTTGATACTGTTTATAATGCTGTTTAGCATTTAAAGTCTTCATTTCAAAGCTTTAAAAAAAATAATGTATTAGGTTTTACTTTTGACAATTTTGAGAGTGGCCTAAAATCTAACTCCCTCACTTCCCATTGACTTACATTATAAACTGGGTTTCAATTTACAATGGTTTCGATTTACAGCCATTCCTTCTGGAATCTAACCCTGGGGTAAACTGAGGGCTTAGAACAAAAAAGAAAACTGGCACTACACTGTAAGCTAGGTGAGACTAGAATATATAAAATAACTTAAGGAATTACAAGGAATAGACAGCTAAGGGGTTACTGTAGCACTCACTCTCACTCAAAGAAGTTTATAATAAAATCATACATACTTTATTATTTATATTATTTAAAAAACTGGGATAAATATCCCTAGGAACCTTTAAATTACCCACAACCGTTACTTAAACTAAAGTTTAAAAAGAATGATGGCCGCCAAACACTCCTCTGTTTCCTGGCCGAGAACTGGAAACATTGGCGTCAGGTGGCTGGAGTGAGTGGTCGACCTGTTATCAAAAAGTGCGGAACAAACGCGTTTCGGCTCTATTTTCCCCTTTCTCAATGTTACACTTTCTTGGAAAAATGAATAAACAGAGGCTTCGGGTGCAGGACTTAAATACCCATAGACCAAATGCTCTCTACCAATCCGGTACACTTCCGGCGACCTCCGCCCCCATGTTAGCCAATCTGCTTATAGTTCGGCTCACGCCTATCTATATTCGTGTAGTGATTGGGGGAATATCGAGTGATATCGAGCATAGCTATGATTTGCCTGCACTTTGAATTAGAGATAATATGTAGTAAGCATTAATATGAAAAGTATACAATCCATCAAACTGATGTGATGACATATTGCAATGCTGTAATCGCTAGACTAGGTAATTCCCTGTAAGGTAATATTTGACATATTAAACACGATGGATGGGTTACTTACTTATTAGCAAAAAAGAATTCTTGCTTTTTATTGTAACATAGTATCGTACCGGAAGAATGCTGTGCACTAAAGATTAATACTTGTGATTACTTGTACAATCATACTTCGATACTAACTTGGCTAAGTGAAATATTAATACCCTTATGCAATACAGATAACGGTAAAGATCATTCATAGGGTACTATGCATCAATAGTTCGATAGTTGTGAAGGGTGTATAGATATTGACATAACCATCTTTTGATAGATATAATATTTATTTAGCCAGTTGCATCCACATAAAATGTGGTTTGCACTGAACTTATACACACACTCTTATTTAAATGGTATATATCAAATATATAGACTATACGCCTTCATTAATATTAATGTATATTCCACTTGTATATCAAGGGACAGTAAAAATACTGCATCAAGATACCTAAAAGTTAGCATCCATCTGCTTAAAATATGTTTTACCAAATAATTATTTACCCACATACCATATGGCAGTGATCAGCTTCCTTAGTGCAAGGTTACAGGTACCAGGTGGGCAATATATGTATGTTCACTTAATAGATCACATTGAAATGCTCACAAATATTTAAATATACACCCAATAATTGTTAAATTCATTCATGCCATTGGGTATAACCGAATTCAGATTGAAAATCCATTTGGTTTCCATCTTTAACAATCTTTGTTCGGTGTCCCCACCCCTTATCCCAGGTTTTAGTTTTTCCAGTCCCCAACATTTCATTACATTGGTGTTCCCCTTATGAGACATTAGAAAATGTTTGGCTACACTCGTGATTTGTTTCTTCTTTTCTACATCTCTCTGGGCTGTCCTAATATTGCTAAGGTGTTCAGTCATACGTGTGCCCAGGCATCGTGTAGTCATGCCAACGTAGAGTAAATCACAGCTACAGGATATGCAATAAATCACATTAGTGCTTTGACAATTAATATGTTCTTTTATTGCCCATTTTTTGCCAAACCTATCCATTGTATATTCTTTTTTGACCATGTGTTGGTACACTTTACAGTGTCCACATGCGACAGAACCTTTGTGTATAGGATCCCTTTTAGCATTCCTGTCATAGTGACTAGTTACTAACTTGTCATTAAGGTTGCTAGCTCTCCTATAAGTCACCAGTGGTCTATCTGTTAACAATGGTCTCAATAATGTATCTTGGGTTAAAACATGCCAATGTGTTTTAAGAATGTTGGTAATCTTATCACTCTGAGGTGAATATGTCGTGATTAACCTGAGTGGGGTATTACTTTCTCTTGATCTTGGAGTTAGTAACTCCTTTCTATCCTTCAGCATTGCATTATTATATGCCTTTGCAAGCAACTTTCTTGAATAGCCTCGTTCTAGCAATCTCTGTCTCAGATCCCTAGCTGATTCTTTATACTTCTCAATAGTACTACAGTTTCGTCTTAGACGAATATATTCCCCCATTGGTAACCCTCTAATAGTGTTAGGGTGGTGGTAGCTATTTGCATGTAGGATATTGTTGATAGATGTAGGTTTCCTATACGCATTAGTTACAATGGAGTTATCAACCTTCTCAATATAGAGGTCTAAAAATTCAACCTTGGACTTTTCTACTGTAGATGTAAGATATAATCCAAAAGGATTATTATTGAGAATATTAATGAATTTGGTCAATAGGTGTTCAGGGCCATCCCATACGAAGAATATATCATCTATATACCTGGACCAGTGGGATACGTATTGGGTGAGATGTTTAAGATCCTCATGAAAAACCACGGTTTCCTCCCACCAGCCCAGGTATATATTCGCGTATGTGGGGGCACACGACGTGCCCATGGCCGTACCACACACTTGTAAAAAGAACTTGTCGTCAAATACAAAGAAGTTGTGTGTCAAAACAAATTCCAACAGATTGAGCAAAAACTCTTTCACCTCTTGACTTATATTGGTATTTTTGGATAAGTAATAAGAAATCGCTCTACATCCCCACTGGGTCTTAATGCTAGTGTAGAGCGATTCAACATCACAAGTAACCAATAGCGAAGAATTCATATCAAGCTTCAAATCATTCACTTTATTTAATAGGTGCATGGTGTCCCTGGTATAAGATGGAAGAGATTCCACAATATACCTCAGCCTTGCGTCTATGTATTTACTTGCCTTCTCAGTCAAAGTTCCAATCCCAGAGACTATAGGTCTCCCGGGTGGTTTTAACATGTTTTTATGGACCTTGGGCAGTAAATAAAGTGTGGCTATTTTGGGTAATTTCACTTCAAGAAAGTTATACTCTTTATGGTCAATTATGCCATTAGTGAAAGCTGATTTAATTAGTTTGTTGTAACTGTTTAAAAACATATCCATAGGGTTACACAATAGTGGTTTGTAATTTAATGGATTGTTTAATTGGCAAAATGCCTCTTCACGATACATACTGTCAGGCCAGATAACTATGTTACCACCCTTATCACTACATTTAATCTGAATATTCTTCATTTCAGATAATTGTTTCAATGCTAAATTCTCTTCCTTACTCAGATTATAGTTAGGTGTTCCAATTTGACCTTGGATTTCGAGGACATCCTGGCATACTAAGTTAAGGAAAGTTAATGCATTGAACGATGTGTTGTTAGGGGGAACAAATTTCGATTTTGCTTTTAAAATCTGGCGCCAACTGTTGTTATCTTCAGTTTCAACATTGCTAATAGATTCCTCAAGTAGAGAAATTAGGTCACTTGCAAAGGCATATAATAATGCAATGCTGAAGGATAGAAAGGAGTTACTAACTCCAAGATCAAGAGAAAGTAATACCCCACTCAGGTTTATCACGACATATTCACCTCAGAGTGATAAGATTACCAACATTCTTAAAACACATTGGCATGTTTTAACCCAAGATACATTATTGAGACCATTGTTAACAGATAGACCACTGGTGACTTATAGGAGAGCTAGCAACCTTATTGACAAGTTAGTAACTAGTCACTATGACAGGAATGCTAAAGGGATCCTATACACAAAGGTTCTGTTGCATGTGGACACTGTAAAGTGTGCCAACACATGGTCAAAAAAGAATATACAATGGATAGGTTTGGCAAAAAATGGGCGATAAAAGAACATATTAATTGTCAAAGCACTAATGTGATTTATTGCATATCCTGTAGCTGTGATTTACTCTACGTTGGCATGACTACACGATGCCTGGGCACACGTATGACTGAACACCTTAGCAATATTAGGACAGCCCAGAGAGATGTAGAAAAGAAGAAACAAATCACGAGTGTAGCCAAACATTTTCTAATGTCTCATAAGGGGAACACCAATGTAATGAAATGTTGGGGACTGGAAAAACTAAAACCTGGGATAAGCAGTGGGGACACCGAACAAAGATTGTTAAAGATAGAAACCAAATGGATTTTCAATCTGAATTCGGTTATACCCAATGGCATGAATGAATTTAACAACTATTGGGTGTATATTTAAATATTTGTGAGCATTTCAATGTGATCTATTAAGTGAACATACATATATTGCCCACCTAGTACCTGTAACCTGGCACTAAGGAAGCTGATCACTGCCATATGGTATGTGGGTAAATAATTATTTGGTAAAACATATTTTAAGCAGATGGATGCTAACTTTTAGGTATCTTGATGCAGTATTTTTACAGTCCCTTGATATACAAGTGGAATATACATTAATATTAATGAAGGCGTATAGTCTATATATTTGATATATACCATTTAAATAAGAGTGTGTGTATAAGTTCAGTGCAAACCACATTTTATGTGGATGCAACTGGCTAAATAAATATTATATCTATCAAAAGATGGTTATGTCAATATCTATACACCCTTCACAACTATCGAACTATTGATGCATAGTACCCTATGAATGATCTTTACCGTTATCTGTATTGCATAAGGGTATTAATATTTCACTTAGCCAAGTTAGTATCGAAGTATGATTGTACAAGTAATCACAAGTATTAATCTTTAGTGCACAGCATTCTTCCGGTACGATACTGTTACAATAAAAAGCAAGAATTATTTTTTGCTAATAAGTAAGTAACCCATCCATTGTGTTTAATATGTCAAATATTACCTTACAGGGAATTACCTAGTCTAGCGATTACAGCATTGCAATATGTCATCATATCAGTTTGATGGATTGTATACTTTTCATATTAATGCTTACTACATATTATCTCTAATTCAAAGTGCAGGCAAATCATAGCTATGCTCGATATCACTCGATATTCCCCCAATCACTACACGAATATAGATAGGCGTGAGCCGAACTATAAGCAGATTGGCTAACATGGGGGCGGAGGTCGCCGGAAGTGTACCGGATTGGTAGAGAGCATTTGGTCTATGGGTATTTAAGTCCTGCACCCGAAGCCTCTGCTTATTCATTTTTCCAAGAAAGTGTAACATTGAGAAAGGGGAAAATAGAGCCGAAACGCGTTTGTTCCGCACTTTTTGATAACAGGTCGACCACTCACTCCAGCCAGTTCTCGGCCAGGAAACAGAGGAGTGTTTGGTGGCCATCATTCTTTTTAAACTTTAGTTTAAGTAACGGTTGTGGGTAATTTAAAGGTTCCTAGGGATATTTATCCCAGTTTTTTAAATAATATAAATAATAAAGTATGTATGATTTTATTATAAACTTCTTTGAGTGAGAGTGAGTGCTACAGTAACCCCTTAGCTGTCTATTCCTTGTAATTCCGTAAACTGAGGGCTACCTGTACTTTAAAATGAAGTATTACACGCATATATACACAATCCAATAAAACGTATTCATATAAATAATAGTAAAACATTTTTTGTAAGGGTTAACAGATAAATGGTAAATGGCAAGGTGTTTGAATGGAAAGTGTTATAATATGTAAATACATACATATAAGCACATCTATACATATGTATACACACACACACACACACACATATATATTTACATACTTTAGAGCCCCTTCCACTAAAACACATGTAAAAACCGTTTTTATTATTTATGTGTTTTACTGTGTATTAACAGTAAATATTTAACATTCCAATGTTCTTCACATAATTCAACATTTTCTTAGTATTTTGAAATATACTGTATATCTATCTATATATATATATATATATATATATATATATATATATATATATATATATATTTAAAAATTAAAAGAACATTTTCTTCTATGTAAAGAGCATTGGAATGTAATTATAAAGAGCATGGGAATGTAAATGTTTTAACACTAATCGGGTTGAGCAACTGAGTGTCACCTTAAATCCATGAATGTTCCTTTAATTTGAAGAAATTATTAACCTTAAATCATGAAATAAAACTGAAATGAAAAATTTTAAAATAATTGAAAATGGAAACAACCACGTCCAATTAAGATTCTTATTTCTAAGGCTAAGGGGCCTATTTCTCAAAGTGTCAACCGAAAATTCGCCGGAATTCTGCATCGTAATTGTTGCAAGATTGATCTGACCTAGTTATCAAAGCCTCAAGACCCGGCAAATGTTGAAATTTGTGACGTAACATATGATCCTGCGATCTCAATCCGACACAGATCGATGCTTACGTCATTACAGATGTTCCGAATACACATTCGGCTCTATTTGACACTTTTCCCCATTTATCAAATAGTTAACAGGTACGCTCGAGGCTATTCCGACGCATCCTACCTGGTTTTCAATCCACCACCATTGAGGCCGTGGATGCCATAGAAATCAATGAGAGTCTAAAAGCACCGAAAGTTTATGTTCAATGCTGCAAGACAATAAAATATACCCCATTGATTTCTATGGTAGAAAACATGTTACGTTTACACCCAACACCCTAACATAAACCCCAAGTCTAAACACCCCTAATCTGCTGCCCCCGACATCGCTGCAACCTAAATAAAATGTATTAACCCCTATTCCGCAGCTCCCCAACACCGCCACCACTAAATAAACTTATTAACCCCTAAACCTCTGGCCTCCCACATCACCACCACTAGCTAAACATATTAACCCCTAAAACCGTCAGCCCCCCATATCGCCAAAAACGAAATTAAGCTATTAACCCCTAAACCTAACAACCCCTTATCTTTAAATTAAAATTACAAGATCCCTATCTTAATATAAATTAAAACTTACCTGTAGAATTAAAATAAACTTGTAAGCTTTTGAGAGGTGAACCCCTTAATAGGTAAAGCAAGAGATCACAACTGCAGACTTGAACACAAACAGTGTTGTATCACCAATATACTTCAGGCTATTAATCAGCATAGACTGGTCGACATTAGGTGAAAATAAGTTAATGTTATTTTAAATCAGAAAGTAGAATGTATGTCTTTCAACAAAGGATACCGGAAAGATGTATCAGTGCTCACTTTCAGAATGAGGTTATGTTTACTAGTGACACTTGTCAGAAGAAACAAAAGCTAGTCCTATCAGTATTTCAAATAGTGGCTGTAAGAGGAATAAGATAGTAGGAGCTGCACACTTAATTACATAAGAGCGGATAAGCCAGAGTGACACCGGCACTTCAGGAGTTGGTACAACTTAGAAACCTGTAGCAAAGAGAATCGTCAGTACTTGTGAGCAGCTGGAGTCCTTACGCTTACAAGCGTGTTCTGAGCAGAGCCGACTGTTGCTACTGACAGGTGAAAAACCGTAGCCGCTACAGAGCGGAGCTGAGAGGAGGAGGGGGCGGAACAGACCTTATGAGTGACAGCGGCTTGTAGACTGTAGCTCCGGAGAAGCGATGACGTAAAGGATTCAGTGAATTTGAGTGACAGCGGTTTACGCTGTTTGAATATGCAGCTCAGAGTATTAAGTTCACTTGGCCTTAGGTGCAAAAGGAAATATATAATCCAGTAGGTTGAAAGTGCAATAGAAAGTCAGTGAAGGAAATGGCTTAATACAGCAGATGGTTTATATAGGATTGGGATATCTCAGAGTAGAGCGGCTGATGAGAATGTTGACAAGAAACAGAAAGTCCTTTTTATGAACAAAGCTATCCCAAGTTATTAATCCAACACTGGAAAAGTTGACAAGAGTAGATTCTTGGCAAGTAGATTTTGTAATCCAAATATTTAGGCTTAAATCTGATTCACAGAAGCGAAGTTGCTATGATGCTGTTAGCTGCTGCAAGTCTAATTACTAAGCACCTGTTTGCAGTCAGGTGACGACTTAAAAGCAGGTAGGGAGTGCAGGTAAGGGAGAGAAGGAAAAGGTGGCCTGGAATCCTTACAAAACTAATTTAAACAATTAACCTACCCTAACTATTATACTAAAATTAAATTAAACTACCAATTAAATAAACTAAATTATATATTAAAAAAACGAACCCTACTAAAATTATTTAAATATACAATTAAACCTTATTAAATGTACTAAATTACAAAAAAACCCCACTAAGTTACAAAAACAAACAAACACTAAATTACGAAAAATAACAAACCAAATTATCAAAAATATTTTTTTACACCTAATTTAATAGCCCTATCAATAATAATAAAAAAAACTAGCCTACAATAAACTACAAATGTGTTGCCCCAAAGATATCAGCTCTTTTACCTATAAAAAAATACAAAAAACCCACCACCCAACCACCCCCCCCCCCCCCAATAAAAACCCTAACTCTAAAAAAAACCTAAGCTACCCATTACCCTGAAAAGGGCATTTGTATGGGCATTGCCCAGACCCTAATCTTAAAATAAAACCCACCCAAAAAAAACCTTAAAAAAACCCAACACTAACCCCCGACGATCCACTTACAGTTCTTGAAGTCCAGCTTGAAGGATCCATCCAGCCGGCAAAGTCATCATCCATGTGGAAAGAAGTCTTCATCCTGGAGGCCTCTTCTATATTCATCCAGCCAGCAAAGTCTTCATCCAGACGGAATCTTCTATCTTCATCCAGCCAGCGCGGAGCAGGTCCATTCTGAAAACATCTGACGCGAACCTCCTCTTCTTATGGTTGCCGCCGTAAACTGAAGCTTCAATGCAAGGGATGTGATTCAAGATGGCATCCCTTGCATTTCTATTGGCTGATTTGAGTGTTAAATTCAAATCAGCCAATAGGATGCAAGCTTCTGATATTCTATTGGCTTTGGAAATCAGCCAATAGAATTTCAGTAGCTCTCATTTAGCTCTCAAGCTTTTTGCATGCTTCGTGTAGCGCTCATATTACAAGTTGAAAATTAAAAGTTTTGCTGGTGCACTAACCGGATGCGCACAAGACAAAGTTAGAATATCGCAACCGCATTAACGTATCCTGCCATAAAAGTCAAACAAAAAAAAAAACCCTACCTGCATGCAAACCCAGTCTCATAGTCTCAAGTGCACTAACCCGACATGAAAATATTAATATTTCACATTCCAGTGTTCTTTACATAGCAGAAAATGTTCTATTTATTTTTTAAATACATATTTCTACATATATCTGATGGTATTTTTTGTACAATATATTTCTATATCAATAGATTATTATATGGGGTCATGTCCACTGCACATCGATAAATGCATTTATCATTGCACCAGCAGTTCTTGTAAAATCAGCCGCTAGCAGGGGGTGTCAATCAACTCCATCGTATTCGATAGGGTTGATTTCTGTCCGCCGCCTGAGAGCAGACGGACAGGTTATGGAGCAGCGGTCTTTAGACCGCTGCTTCATAACTTCTTTTTCTGGCGAGCCTTCAGGGGCATCAAGCTCCATATGGAGCTTGATAAATTGACCCCTATGTAGGTGTTTATATATACAGTATATAAACAGATATACAGTAAATATATACGTATATATAGATATCAAAATAACAAGAGGAATGCATTAAGCAATGATACTTTTTTATTGGACTAACTATACATTTATAGGTTGACAAGCTTTCCGAAGAATGTCCTCCTTTTACCAGTCTGAAGCAATACAATATATATATATATATATATATATATATATATATATATATATATATATATATATACTGGGGTGGGGTTTCATGCTGTATAAGTTTGTATTTTTATATATATATATATATATATATATATATATATATATATATATATATATATATATATATATACATACATACACACACACACACAAAACTGCTTGGGACCAGAAAAGGTTTGAATTTCAGGAAAGTTTGGATTTTAGAATATTTGTATATTTCAATATGTTAGAGGCGACAACTTTAATATAGATTTTGGAATTCTGGATTTTTTTTTTTTTTTATATATTTCTAAATGTATTGTCTTTTCCACTGTAAAATATTGATTTGATAAATGTATTGTACAATATATTGGGCCTCTTGTAGTATGCAGTGGGAGATCTGGGTTCCTGACATAAATTGTGGGGAAAACTAAAATATCACCTATGTATATGAAACAATTTATTGATAAATGGATTCATTTGCTGAAGTTGTAAAAAAAAAATCAAACTTCAGAAAACCCCTCTTTTACCCTTACACAAGATCTACAATCGTAGAGATCTAAGAATGAAATTACCTTCATATTTCAAGATGTAGCAGAATGGTAAATTTTAACTGAATTTAAATAGTTCTATAATTTTTATTTATAGTTTAATATTTTAATTAATCTTTTATATATATATATATTCATCATAATCAAGTCCTAGTTACTGCATAATTATATTTGTTGTGTCTATAACATTACACCTGTCAGAATTATTATTATCAATTTGGATTATTTTGATGTGAATCTTTAAAGGGATATTAAACAGTGTGAGATTATAATATAAAGGGCTAGATTATAAGTGGAGCACAAAATATTGCTTTCGCAAAAGCAATATTTGCACTCCACTTAGTAATACCAGCGCACGCAAATGGTTCTCATGCTGTGAGAAACGACACAGAACCTAGCACAGTGAAGGGGGTAAGTCGCGCAGCGATCACAGCAGATTGAAATGTATATACTTATATACATATATATTTCTTTCATGTAATTGGCAAGAGTCCATGAGCTAGTGACATATGGGATATACAATCCTACCAGGAGGGGCAAAGTTTCCCAAACCTCAAAATGCCTATAAATACACCCCTCACCACACCCACAATTCAGTTTTACAAACTTTGCCTCCTATGGAGGTGGTGAAGTAAGTTTGTGCTAAGATTTCTACGTTGATATGCGCTTCTCAGCATTGTTGAAGCCCGATTCCTCTCAGAGTACAGCGAATGTCAGAGGGACGTGAAGGGAGTATCACCTATTGAATACGATGATTTCTCTAACGGGGGTCTTTTTCATGGGTTCTCTGTTATCGGTTGTAGAGATTCATCTCCTACCTCCCTTTTCAGATCGACGATATACTCTCAAATTTACCATTACCTCTACTAAGAACTGTTTTAGTACTGGTTTGGCTATCTGCTATATGTGGATGGGTGTCTTTTGGTAAGTATGTTTTCATTTACTTAAGACACTCTCAGCTATGGTTTGGCACCTTATGCAAATTATATAAAGTTCTAAATATATGTATTGTACTTATATTTGCCATGAGTCAGGTTCATGTATTTCCTTCTGCAGACTGTCAGTTTCATATTTGGGAATATAAACACTTCGAGACCTTTCACACGGCAGCATCATTAGTGACGCAAGTGTGTCATTTCCGGTCATTTTTGGCACCAAAAAAGTTTACGTTACGTTGTGCGTCATACTTGGCGCCAATTTTTTTCTTCATTATTTCAATACCCCATTGTTGTTTGCCTCCTGCTTTCCTTTCTATCAAGAGGCCTATGCTTTTGCATTTTTTCCCATTCCTGAAACTGTCATTTAAAGAAATAGATAATTTTGCTTTATATGTTGTTTTTTCTCTTACATTGAGCAAGATGTCCCAATCTGATCCTGCCTCTGAAGTTTCTGCTGGAACATTGCTGCCTGACATGGGTTCTACAAAAGCTAAGTGCATTTGTTGTAAAATTGTAGAAATTATTCCACCAAAATGTCATTTGTAATAGTTGTCATGATAAACTTTTACATGCAGATAGTGTTTCTATCAGTAATAGTACATTGCCAGTTCCTTCAACTTCTAATGTGCATGATATACCTGTAAATTTTAAAGAATTTGTTTCTGAATCTATTATTAAGGCTTTGTCTGCATTTCCACCTTCTAATAAACGTAAAAGGTCTTTTAAAACTTCTCATTTAGCTGATGAAATTTCAAATGACCAACAACATAATAATTCATCCTCTTCTGATGAGGATCTATCTGAAACAGAAGATCCTTCCTCAGATATTGACACTGACAAATCTACTTATTTATTTAAAATAGAGTATATGCGTTCTTTATTAAAAGAAGTGTAAATTACTTTGTATATTGAGGTAACCAGTCCTATTGACGTTCAGTCTAATAAACGTTTAAATGCTGTTTTTTAACCTCCTGTGGTTTCCCCAGGTGTTTTTCCCATTCCTGAAGCTATTTCTGATATGATTTATAGGGAATGGAATAAGCCAGGTACTTCCTTTATTCCTTCTTCAAGGTTTAAGAGATTGTATCCTTTACCAGCAAAATCTAGAGAGTTTTGGGAAAAGATCCCCAAAGTTGATGGGGCTATTTCTACTCTTGCTAAACGTACCACTATTCCTATGGAAGATAGCAGTTCCTTTAAGGATCCTTTAGATAGGAAGCTTGAATCTTATCTAAGGAAGGCCTATTTATATTCAGGTCATCTTCTCAGACCTGCTATTTCTTTGGGTGATGTTGTTGCGGCTGCATCAACTTTTTGGTTGGAAAATTTTGCGCAACATGAATTGGATTCTGACATATCTAGCATTGTTTGCTTACTGCAACATGCTAATCATTTTATTTGTGATGCCATTTTTGATATTATCAAAATTGATGTTAGATCCATGTCTTTAGCTGTATTAGCTAGAAGAGCTTTGTGGCTTAAATCTTGGAATGCTGATATGACATCTAAATCTAGATTACTATCTCTTTCTTTCCAAGGTAATAATTTATTTGGTTTTCAGTGGGATTCTATTATTTCAACTATCACTGGAGGAAAAGGAGTTTTTTTGCCTCAGGATAAAAAACCTAAGGGTAAATCTAAGGCTTCTAACCGTTTTCGTTCTTTTCGTCAGAATAAGGAACAAAAACTCAATCCTCCTCCCAAGGAATCTGCTTCCAGTTGGAAGCCTTCCTCAAATTGGAATAAATCCAAGCCATTTAGGAAACCAAAGTCTGCCCCTAAGTCCGCATTAAGGTGCGGCCCTCTTTCCAGCTCAGCTGGTAGGGGGCAGATTAAGGTTTTTCAAGGATTGTTGGATAAAATCTGTCCAAAATCATTGGATTCAGAGCATTGTCTCTCAAGGGTATCGAATAGGATTCAAAGTAAGACCTCCTGTGAGAAGATTTTTTTCTCTCATGTATCCCTGTAAATCCAGTAAAAGCTCAGGCTTTTCTGAAGTGTGTTTCAGACCTTGAGTCTTCAGGGGTAATCATGCCAGTTCCTCCTCAGGAACAAGGTTTGGGGTTTTATTCAAACCTATTCATTGTACCAAAGAAAGAAAATTTGTTCAGACCAGTTCTGGATCTGAAAATTTTGAATCGTTATGTAAGAGTACCAACTTTCAAGATGGTGACTATAAGGACTATTCTGCCTTTTGTTCAGCAAGGACATTATATGTCCACAATAGACTTGCAGGATGCATACCTTCATATTCCGATTCATCCAGAACACTATCAGTTTCTGAGATTCTCTTTTCTAGACAAGCATTACCAATTTGTTGCTCTTCCATTTGGCCTAGCAACAGCTCCAAGAATCTTTTCAAAGGTTCTGGGTGCCCTACTATCTGTAATAAGAGAACAGGGTATTGCGGTGTTTCCTTATTTGGACAATATCTTGGTACTAGCTCAGTCTTTACATACTGCAGAATCTCACACAAATTAACTAGTGTTGTTTCTTCGGAAACATGGTTGGAGGATCAATTTACCAAAAAGTTTCTTGATTCCTCAGACAAGGGTCACCTTTTTAGGCTTCCAGATAGATTCAGTGTCCATGACTCTGTCTCTAACAGACAAGAGACGTTTTAAAATTGGTCGCAGCATGTCGGCTCCTTCAGTCTCAGTCATTCCCTTCAGTGGCTATGTGCATGGAAGTTTTAGGTCTCATGACTGCAGCATCGGACGCGTTCCCCTTTGCTCGTTTTCACATGAGACCTCTACAGCTTTGTATGCTGAATCAATGGTGCAGCGATTATACAAAGATATCACAATTAATATCCTTGAATCCCAATGTACGACACTCTCTGACATGGTGGATAGATCACCATCGTTTGGTTCAAGGGGCTTCTTTTGTTCGCCCAGATGCGAGTCTTTCAGGTTGGGGAGCTGTTTGGGGGTCTCTGACAGCACAAGGGGTTTGGAAATCTCAAGAGGCGAGATTACCAATAAATATTTTAGAACTCCGTGTAATTCTCAGAGCTCTTCAGTTCTGGCCTCTACTAAAGAGAGAACCATTCATTTGTTTTCAGACAGACAATATCACAACTGTGGCTTATGTCAATCATCAGGGTGGGACTCACAGTCCCCAAGCTATGAAAGAAGTATCTCGGATACTTGCTTGGGTGGAATCCAGCTCCTGTCTAATCTCTGCGGTGCATATCCCAGGTGTAGACAATTGGGAGGCGGATTATCTAAGCCGCCAGACTTTACATCCAGGGGAGTGGTCTCTCCATCCAGATGTGTTTTCTCAGATTGTTCAGATGTGGGGGCTTCCAGAGATAGATCTCATGGCCTCTCATCTAAACAAGAAACTTCCCAGATACCTGTCCAGGTCCAGGGATGTTCAGGCGGAAGCAGTGGATGCACTGACAATTCCTTGGTGTTATCAACCTGCTTACATCTTCTCGCCTCTAGTTCGCCTTCCAAGAGTGATTTCCAAAATCATCATGGAACAGTCTTTTGTGTTGCTGGTGGCTCCAGCATAGCCACTCAGGTTTTGGTATGCGGATCTGGTTCGGATGTCCAGTTGCCCGCCTTGGACACTTCCGTTACGGCCGGACCTACTATCTCAAGGTCCGTTTTTCCATCAGGATCTCAAATCATTAAATTTGAAGGTATGGAAATTGAACACTTAGTTCTAAGTCATAGAGGTTTCTCTGATTCAGTGATTAATACTATGTTACAAGCTCATAAATCTGTCTCTAGAAAGATTTATTATAGAGTTTGGAAGACTTACATTTCATGGTGTTCTTCTCATAAATTCTCCTGGCATTATTTTAGAATTCCTAGAATTTTGCAGTTTCTTCAGGATGGTTTGCATAAGGGTTTGTCTGCAAGTTCCTTGAACGGACAAATCTCCACTCTTTCTGTTTTATTTCACAGAAAGATTGCTATACTTCCTGATGTACACTGTTTTGTACAGGCTTTAATTCATATTAAGCCTGTCATTAAGTCAATTTCTCCTCCTTGGAGTCTTTATTTGGTTCTGAGGGCTTTACAGGCTCCTCCATTTGAACCTATGCATTCTTTGGACATTAAACTACTTTCTTGGAAAGTGTTGTTCCTTTTGGCTATCTCTTCTGCTAGAAGAGTTTCTGAGCTATCTGCTCTTTCTTGTGAGTCTCCTTTTCTGATTTTTCATCAGGATAAGGCAGTTTTGCAGACTTCTTTTCAATTTTTACCTAAGGTTGTGAATTCTAACAACATTAATAGAGAAATTGTTGTCCCTTCTTTATGTCCTAATCCTAAGAATTCTTTGGAGAGATCCTTACATTCTTTGGATGTGGTAAGAGCTTTGAAATATTATGTGGAAGCTACTAAAAATTTCAGAAAGACTTCTAGTCTATTTGTTTTATTTTCTGGTCCTAGGAAAGGTCAGAAAGCTTCTGCTATTTCCTTGGCTTCTTGGTTGAAACTTTTGATTCATCAAGCTTATTTGGAGTCGGGTCAAACCCCGCCTCAGAGAATTACAGCTCATTCTACTAGATCAGTCTCCACTTCATGGGCTTTTAAGAATGAAGCTTCAGTTGTTCAGATTTGCAAAGCAGCCACTTGGTCCTCTTTGCATACATTTACTAAATTCTACCATTTTGATGTATTTGCTTCTTCGGAAGCAGTTTTTGGTAGAAAAGTTCTTCAGGCAGCTGTTTCAGTTTGATTCTTCTGCTTTTTGATTTAAGTTTTTTTCTTTCAAAAGTGAAAATAAACTTATTTTTGGGTTGTGGATTATTTTCTCAGCGGAATATGGCTGTTTTTGTTTTATTCCCTCCCTCTCTAGTGACTCTTGAGTGGAAGACTCCACATCTTGGGTATTGATATCCCATATGTCACTAGCTCATGGACTCTTGCCAATTACATGAAAGAAAACATAATTTATGTAAGAATTTACCTGATAAATTCATTTCTTTCATATTGGCAAGAGTCCATGAGACCCACCCTTTTTATGGTGGTTATGATTTTTTGTATAAAGCACAATTATTTCCAAATTTCCTTTGTTGATGCTTTCTACTTCTTTCTTTATCACCCCACTGCTTGGCTATTCGTTAAACTGAATTGTGGGTGTGGTGAGGGGTGTATTTATAGGCATTTTGAGGTTTGGGAAACTTTGCCCCTCCTGGTAGGATTGTATTTCCCATATGTCACTAGCTCATGGACTCTTGCCAAT
This sequence comes from Bombina bombina, assembly GCF_027579735.1. Taxonomy (NCBI): domain Eukaryota; kingdom Metazoa; phylum Chordata; class Amphibia; order Anura; family Bombinatoridae; genus Bombina; species Bombina bombina. Next base: position 841,101,517 of record NC_069500.1, read on the forward strand.
ATGAAAGAAATGAAATCAGGTAAATTCTTACATAAATTATGTTTTATATGTTTAAACACCCCACACCCGCTCGCTTATACCCCTTATAACTTCTTCTTGCTACAATTTTTTATTTAATAATAACTACACTAAGATTTGGGGGCAATTGGGGCACATTTTGAAAATTGTAGAGAAAAAAAAATCAATATATTTTCAATATTTATTTTGTCTCCTTTTCCTGTAATTCCACTCTTAAAATTGTTGATTTTCTAAATTGCACTGAGTTTCAATAAATAAACAGGTGCCGCCATGTTTGAACTTAAGTCACTGTTTCCGCTGTTGAAGACAATTAGGCCTATAAAACAGGCAATAGAAGAGAGTTTTTCTAAATGAGATTCCACACAGCTCTGTTTGCACAGAGATAAATAGAAAACCAGTTCAAACATGGCAGCAATTAATTTCTAAAAACTAAACCTTTTCACGTATATTTTCAATATTTAAATAACTAATATAATTGTAAAAATACAGCTACATATTATTCTAAGGCCAATCTTTGCTTTGAATGCATCATTATGTCTAGCCTGTAATTACTGCTTAATATCCATTTAATTTTGTTTAATTACATTATACAATAGTTGATTAAATCATTTTTAGGCAACTTTTACAGATTTTTTTAAAAAAAATAAATATTCAAATATGTTTAATTGTATTCACTGTTGATTAAATGGATTACGTATTTTAAAATTTGCTAATCTTTGAAATTTTAATGATATAAAATGTTTCCTTATAGAAAGTATAACATTATTGCAATATACATTAATCATTATTTTGCTGCATACATTTGAAAATTGTGCTTGTTCCACTTTCTCCCATAGAAGCTTGGGGTATTACTATTATATAATTCTCTGTTTTCCTTCCTCCCTCCCTCCCTCATCTTGTCTCCAGTCATTTGCTCTTTTAAGGTGAATTATCAGTTTTGCATCCACAATCATGATAGCAAACACAACAGCATTTTTTAGGTGTGATTATTATTGTGTATGTATAAATATATATTTATATTTAGCTATAAGGTTGAGATTGGAAAATGATATGTCTGTTTAAATACCTGTGTAATTATTATTATATTATAGTTAACTAAGCTATCAGCTTCCTCAGTCTATTTTCCTTAACTGCACAAGTGCAAACAACAGTTACTGATATATATGCGTATAAGTTTGTGATTGGTTACCAAGGGTTCTTTTTTTTCCAGGGGACAGGGAAACACTTAAACAATATGCTCAACTGACCAAATAAATCTGCATTATTCATTGCAAAATGTCTCTCTGATATGAAGGTACATAATAATGCCGCTTACAATTTATGTTCAATGTCCCTTTAAATTTTTTTATATTATTGACTCAAAGGTTTGTTTTGTGTAGCATTATTTTATCAAAATGGTCTTGCATACTTCACAAAGGTTTCATCTGGTGTAATTCACAAAGAAAATGGGTCGTACCAGGTTGTAAAGGAGATATGAAAAGTGTCACCCAGGAGTCGACAAATCTGTTTAAAATTTAGGAGCCAGACAGTGGTCTTCTATATAAATATATTGAGAATAACTCAAAATATTAGGAGCCAGGGTCTCCCTGGCTTCTGGGTTTGTCGAGCCCTGGTGTCACCCACTGTAAAATAGAGGTCTCTCAAGCTTTGAACATTTGAACATATTCTCAATTGCCAGCCAGTACCAGCACACAAAGAGCATTTATATTTATTATGTAGTTGCATTACAATTTAATGAGTGTATTTGTAATCTCGTTTTTTTTTCTTATTATTTATCACATGGAAACTAATAGGGCATCTTCATTTAGTTATTTATTTTAAGAGAAACAAAAATGTATATTCTCCTAATAAAAGAGTGATGACAAATTTTGCAATGCATGCCAAAAAGCAATTGGATCATGTCAGAGAATTGAGTCATTCGCAGTAGACTTAATAAAACCTCTTCATAAATGAATATCTCGCCGACCAAAACTCGCCTTAACTTTGCAACTAAAAAAGTATGGAATTCATTCAAAATTTCAAGATTTGTAACTGACGCAGTGCTTTGTGAGTGCCGCACTGTTATAATCAATGGAGCATCATCTATCTCACAACCATTTATGTCTTGTTGCAATAAAACAAGTTGAGCCATTAATGATACTGACATTACAAAAACATCTTACAGTACAAACAAATAAAAAAAAAACAATACACCGTCTTTTCATGATAACATACACAAAAAAACAGTTCAAAAGAATTAAAAGAAAAATGTAACCTTGTTAGCTTTGAAATAGCGAGGTACAACCAAAAAACAAGATAAATCACAATGGCAATCACGTCTTTCTACATTCCACATGCTAATTTAAGCTTTAGGTGTAAAAAGTTAACCACACCCTAAAATGCCTACAGACAGAAGATGGAGACACCATTCATTCACTTTATCAAGACTACCTTAAAGGGACATTCTGGCCAAAATTTAAATGCACATAGATGAATAAGATCTTTAAATAGAAACAGATTTGCAATATAAATGTATTGGCAAAACAATATTTCTAGTAAAAGTTATCACTGTTTTAGTGTTAACATTTATCTCTGCACGTGCACGTGAAGCATAGCTAGATATTCTCAGTGAACCCGCATTTTAAATACTGCAGTGTTGCTTGTATCATGTCAGCAATTAACAAATGGAGTCATTTCCAGTTGGCACAAGCCCCTTAGGCTCTCAGAGCAAGTGTTGTGTTTAAAATGCTGGTTTCATGAATTGAATGAAAAAATCTGCATAAATATAACCCATTGTCTTAAAGTCATACCTTGGATTAAGCTGCAAATAGCCACTTGCACCCCTTTCTATATCATGCAGCAGTAACAGGAAAAAAAGTTATTTAAAAATGAATATTGTTTCTGGTCACTTTGAAATTGCTACCAAGCTCCGCCCACTGATGACATCACTATCTGATGTTCCTGCCATTTGACAGCTGTGCCTTGCACTTTGGGTTAGCTTACTTAACAGAAAACAGAGGCTTTACCTATTTTCTGTTTTTTTTACAAAGTTTAAAAGTTAGATAACAAATATACGGCTAGATTACGAGTTTTGCTGTAAGAGCTGCTTGGTGCTAACTTGAAAGTTATTTCCACCGCTCACCTCCCTACAGCGCCGCTATTACAGGTTTTCATAAAACCGGCGTTAGCAGGCAATATTGCAGCATTGAGCAAAATTGAGCTCCATACCGCACTCCAATACCAACCCTGCTTTGAGCTGGTTTTACGTACTCATGCACGATTTCCCCATAGACATCAATGGGGAGAGCCGGCTGAAAAAAAGCCTAACACCTGCAATAAAGGAGCGTAAAGCTCCATAACGCAGCCCCATTGATTCCTATGGGGAAACAAAAGTTATGTTTACACCTAACACCCTAACATAAACCCTGAGACTAAACACCCCTAATCTGCTGCCCCCGACATTGCCGACACCTACATTATACTTATTAGCCCCTAATCTGCCGCCCCCGACATTGCCGCCAACTACATTACACTTATTAACCCCTAATCTGCCATCTCCAACGTCGCTGCCACCTACATTACAGTTATTAACCCCTAATCTTCCGCCCCCAACGTCGCCACCACTATACTAAAGTTATTAACCCCTAATCCTATGTCTAACCCTAACGCTAACACCCCTAACTTGAATATAATGAAAATAAATCTAAATAAAATTACTATCATTAACCAAATAATTCCTATTTAAAACTAAATACTTACCTGTAAAATAAACCCTAAGCTAGCTACAATATAACTAATAGTTACATTGTAGCTATCTTAGGTTTTATTTTTATTTCACAGGCAAGTTTGTATTTATTTTAACTAGGTAGAATAGTTAGTAAATAGTTATTAACTATTTACTAGCTACCTAGTTAAAATAAATACAAATTTACCTGTAAAATAAAACCTAACCTGAGTTACACTAACACCTAACCTTACACTACAATTAAATAAATTACATTAATTAAATACAATTAACTAAATTACAAAAAAACAAACACTAAATTGCACAAAATAAAAAAGGAATTATCAAATATTTAAACTAATTACACCTAATCTAATAGCCCTATCAAAAAATAAAAAAAAATAAAATAAAAAAAACAACCCTAGCCTAAACTAAACAGCCAATAGCCCTTAAAAGGGCCTTTTGCGGGGCATTGCCCCAAAGAAATCAACTCTTTTACCTGTAAAAAAAATACAAACAACCCCCCAACAGTAAAAACCCACCACCCACACAACCAAATCCTCCAAATAAAAACCTATCTAAAAAACCTAAGCTCCCCATTGCCCTGAAAAGGGCATCTGGATAGGCATTGCCCTTAAAAGGGCATTTAGCTCTTTTTCAGCCCAAACCCTAATCTAAAAATTAAACCCACCCAATAAACCCTTAAAAAAGCCTAAGACTAACCCCCGAAAATCCACTTACAGTTTTTGAAGACCGGACATCCATCCTCAACAAAGCGGCAGAAGTCCTCAGCGAAGCCGGCAGAAGTCTTCATCCAAGCGGGCCGAAGTCTTCATCCAAGCTGGCAGAAGTCTTCATCCAGACGGCATCTTCTATCTTCATCCATCCGGCACAGAGCATCCTCTTCTTTCCATGACAACTGAAGAATGAAGGTTCCTTTAAGGTATGTCATCCAAGATGGCATCCCTTGAATTCTGATTGGCTGATAGAATTCTATCAGCCAATCGGAATTAAAGGTGAAAACATCATATTGGCTGATGCAATCAGCCAATAGGATTGAGCTTCAATCCTATTGGCTGATCCAATCAGCCAATAGGATGGAGCTCACATTCTATTGGCTGTTCCAATCATTCTTCAGTCGCCGTATAAAGAAGAGGATGCTCCACACCGGATGTCTTGAAGATGGAGCTGCTCTGTGCCAGATGGATGAAGATAGAAGATGCCATCTGGATAAGACTTCTGCCAGCTTGGATGAAGACTTCGGCCCGCTTGGATGAAGACTTTTCCCAGCTTCGTTGAGGACTTCTTGGTGCTTGGATGAAGACTTCTGCTGGCTTTGTTGAGGATGGATGTCTGGTCTTCAAAAACTGTAAGTGGATCTTCGGGGGTTAGTGTTAGGTTTTTTAAGGGTTTATTGGGTGGGTTTTATTTTTAGATTAGGGTTTGGGCTGAAAAAGACCCATCCAAATGCCCTTTTCAGGGCAATGGGGAGCTTAGGTTTTTTAGATAGGATTTTATTTGGGGGGTTGGTTGTGTGGGTGGTGAGTTTTACTGTTGGAGGGTTATTTATATATATTTTTTTACAGGTAAAAGAGCTGATTTCTTTGGGGCAATGCAGCACAAAAGGCCCTTTTAAGGGATATTGGCAGTTTAGTTTAGGCTAGGTTTTTTTTTATTTGGCAGGGGCTTTTTTTATTTTGATAGGGCTATTAGATTAGGTTAATTAGTTTAAATATTTGATCATTTCTTTTTTATTTTGTGTAATTTAGTGGGGTTTTTTTTGTAAATTAGTTAATTGTATTTAATTAATGTAATTTATTTAATTGTAGTGTAAGGTTAGGTGTTAGTGTAACTCAGGTTAGGTTTTATTTAACAGGTACATTTGTATTTATTTTAGCTAGGTAGCTAGTAAATAGTTAATAACTGTTTACTAACTAGTCTACCTAGTTAAAATAAATACAAACTTGCCTGTGGAATAAAAATAAAACCTAAGATAGATACAATATAACTATTAGCTATTTTGTAGCTAGCTTAGGTTTTATTTCACAGGTAAGTATTTAGTTTTAAATAGGAATTATTTAGTTATTAATAGTAGGTTTTATTTAAATTTATTTTAACTACATTAAAGTTAGGGGGTGTTAGGGTTAGACTTAAGGTTAGGTTTAGGGGTTAATAACTTTAGTATAGTGGCGGCGATCTTGGGGGCAGCAGATTAGGGGTTAATAACAGTATTGTAGGTTACGGCGATGTTAGGGGCAGCAGATTAGGGGTTAATAATATTTAACTAGTGTTTACGATGTGGGAGTGCAGCGGTTTAGGGGTTAATATGTTTATTATAGTGGCGGTGATGTCGGGAGCGGTAGATTAGGGGTTAATAATTTTATTTTAGTGTTTGCGATGTTGGAGGGCCTCGGTTTAGGGGTTAATATGCAGTTTATGGGTGTTAGTGTACTTTTTAGCACTTTAGTTATGAGTTTTATGTTACGGCTCTTTTTCACTACCGCTGGTATTATGAGTCTTGCAGGTTTAGCTGCACCGCACACTTTTTTGGCCGGAACGCAACGTAACTACCACAGCTTTCCAAAAGTCCTTTTTCAATGGGACTTCCTTTGCGCTGGCTTTTTCACTCATACCTCAAAACTCGTAATCTAGCCGATAAAAAGGTCTCAAGAACATTAAAAAGCAATCTACCCACTGGATAAATATACAGCTCCCCCTCTGTATTGTTCACTCTAAACTGAAGAGAACAATAGGGCTTGTAAAGAAGACAACAATATCACTTCTCTCACAGTGGGCCTGATGATTAAAGATTGTCCAGCTTGGAGAGAAATTTATTGCAGACTTCACAGGGGCTAAACTCACTGAATGCTCAAAGAAAAATAGCAGTACTCTCCAGCACTGTGAGATGTCACTCATTTATGTATGTGAAGCAGAGACAATCCCAGTGCAATAAAGCACTGTGTGATATGAGAGTTTTGTTACACTTACACTTTGTGCCTTGCGTTTAATATTACTTTACAATTCAGATTAGGTCCTTTCAGTATTATTACATTTTTGCTTTGTACTTTCTATTTTATATTTTAACACATTTAGATACAGATTCAACAGTGATTTTACAAATTCTGATTATGTTTGGAAAGTTGCTGTTTTCTTTAACTATTTAGGATTATACGTTGTATATTTCTGTGCATCTGTTACAAATTGCATTTGACTATAGGAAAAAGCAAGTTCAATTTTAGGGAAACCATTTCAGTTGAATTTGTAATTGATGCAAACTGAGCCTTTGGGGGGTAGTTATCAAGCCGTCAACCTCAAATACGCTGGAATTCCGCAGCGTATTTGTGGCGAGGCTGATTCGCCTTAGTTATCAAAGGCTCGAGACCGGCAAAAGTAGAATTTTGTGACGTAAGCATCGATCCGCCGGACTCAGTCCGACACAGATCGATTCTTACGTCACTCCAGATGTTCCGCACACAAGTGCGGCACATTCTCACTACTTTTGCTAGCTATCATAAAACTAGCAGGTACGCTCGGCACTTTTACGGCCCAGCGTACCTGGTTTTCAATCCGCCACCCCTGGAGGCGGCGGATCCCATAGGAATCAATGGGAGTCTGACCATAGCGAAAGTACAAGTTCGCTGCTGACAGACATCCCATTGATTTCTATGGGAGCTGTCTACAACTAACACCCTAACATGTACCCCGAGTCTGACCCCCCCTACACCGCCGCAACTAAATAAAGTTATTACCCCCTAAACCGCCGCTCCCGGAGCCCACCGCAACTATAATAAATGTATTAACCCCTAAACCGCCGCTCCCTGAACCCGCCGCAACCTATATTAAACCTATTAACCCCTATCCTGCCCCCCCCAACACCGTCGCCACCTATATTAAACTTATTAACCCCTAATCTGCCCCCCCTACACCGTCGCCACCTATAATAAATCTATTAACCCCTAATCTGCCCCCCCTACACCGTCGCCACCTATAATAAATTTATTAACCCCTATCCTGCCCCCCACTACGCCGCCGCCACTGTAATAAAATGATTAACCCCTAAACCTAAGTCTAACCCTAACCCTAACGCCCCCCTAACTTAAATATTAATTAAATAAATCTAAATAAATTAACTCTTATTAACTAAATGAATCCTATTTAAAACTAAATACTTACCTTTAAAATAAACCCTAATATAGCTACAATATAAATAATAATTATATTCTAGCTATCTTAGGATTTATATTTATTTTACAGGTAACTTTCAATTTATTTTAACCATGTACAATAACTATTAAATAGTTATTAACTATTTAATAGCTTACCTAGCTAAAATAAAGAGAAATGTACCTGTGAAATAAATCCTAACCTAAGTTACAATTACACCTAACACTACACTATACTTTAATAAATTATTCCTATTTAAAACTAAATACTTACCTGTAAAATAAACCCTAAGATAGCTACAATGTAATTAATAATTATATTATAGCTATCTTAGGATTTATATTTATTTTACAGGTAACTTTGTATTTATTTTAGCTAGTTAGAATAGTTATTAAATAGTTATTAACTATTTAATAACTACCTAGCTAAAAGAAATACAAAATTACCTGTAAAATAAATCCTAACCTAAGTTACAATTAAACCTAATACTACACTATCATTAAATTAACTAAATAAACTACCTACAAATAACTACAATTAAATACAATTACATAAACTAACTAAAGTACAAAAAATAAAAAAAGCTAAGTTACAAAAAATAAAAAATTAAGTTACAAACATGTTAAAAATATTACAACAATTTTAAGCTACTTACACCTAATCTAAGCCCCCTAATAAAATAACAAACCCCCCCAAAATAAAAAAAATCCCTACCCTATTCTAAATTAAATAAATTTCAAAGCTCTTTTACCTTACCAGCCCTTAAAAGGGCCATTTGTGGGGGCATGCCCCAAAAAGTTCAGCTCTTTTGCCTGTAAAAGAAAAATACAACCCCCCCAAAATTAAAACCCACCACCCACATACCCCTAATCTAACCCAAACCCCCCTTACAAAAACCTAACACTAATCCCCTGAAGATCATCCTACCTTGAGTCGTCTTCACTCAGCCGAGCCACCGATGGAACTGAAGAGGACATCCGGAGCGGAAGAAGTTAATCCTCCAAGCGGCGCTGAAGAAATCTTCCATCCGATGAAGTCATCATCCAGGCGGCGCTGAAGAGGTCTTCTATCCGGGCGAAGTCATCTTCCAAGCCGGGTCTTGAATCTTCCTTCCGCCGACGCGGAACCACCTTCTTCACCGACGGACTACGACGAATGACGGCTCCTTTAAGGGACGTCATCCAAGATGGCGTCCCCTCAATTCCGATTGGCTGATAGGATTCTATCAGCCAATCGGAATTAAGGTAGGAAAATCTGATTGGCTGATAGAATCAGCCAATCAGATTCAAGTTCAATCCGATTGGCTGATCCAATCAGCCAATCAGATTGAGCTCGCATTCTATTGGCTGATCGGAACAGCCAATAGAATGCGAGCTCAATCTGATTGGCTGATTCCATCAGCCAATCAGATTTTTCCAACCTTAATTCCGATTGGCTGATAGAATCCTATCAGCCAATCGGAATTGAGGGGACGCCATCTTGGATGACGTCCCTTAAAGGAGCCATCATTCGTCGTAGTCCGTCGGTGAAGAAGGTGGTTCCGCGTCGGCGGAAGGAAGATTCAAGACCCGGTTTGGAAGATGACTTCGCCCGGATAGAAGACCTCTTCAGCGCCGCCTGGATGATGACTTCATCGGATGGAAGATTTCTTCAGCGCCGCTTGGAGGATTAACTTCTTCTGCTCCGGATGTCCTCTTCAGTTCCATCGGTGGCTCGGCTGAGTGAAGACGACTCAAGGTAGGATGATCTTCAGGGGATTAGTGTTAGGTTTTTGTAAGGGGGGTTTGGGTTAGATTAGGGGTATGTGGGTGGTGGGTTTTAATGTTGGGGGGGTTGTATTTTTCTTTTACAGGCAAAAGAGCTGAACTTTTTGGGGCATGCCCCCACAAATGGCCCTTTTAAGGGCTGGTAAGGTAAAAGAGCTTTGAAATTTATTTAATTTAGAATAGGGTAGGGATTTTTTTTATTTTGGGGGGGTTTGTTATTTTATTAGGGGGCTTAGATTAGGTGTAAGTAGCTTAAAATTGTTGTAATATTTTTAACATGTTTGTAACTTAATTTTTTATTTTTTGTAACTTAGCTTTTTTTATTTTTTGTACTTTAGTTAGTTTATGTAATTGTATTTAATTGTAGTTATTTGTAGGTAGTTTATTTAGTTAATTTAATGATAGTGTAGTATTAGGTTTAATTGTAACTTAAGTTAGGATTTATTTTACAGGTAATTTTGTATTTCTTTTAGCTATGTAGTTATTAAATAGTTAATAACTATTTAATAACTATTCTAACTAGCTAAAATAAATACAAAGTTACCTGTAAAATAAATATAAATCCTAAGATAGCTAGAATATAATTATTATTTATATTGTAGCTATATTAGGGTTTATTTTAAAGGTAAGTATTTAGTTTTAAATAGGATTCATTTAGTTAATAAGAGTTAATTTATTTAGATTTATTTAATTAATATTTAAGTTAGGGGGGCGTTAGGGTTAGGGTTAGACTTAGGTTTAGGGGTTAATCATTTTATTACAGTGGCGGCGGCGTAGTGGGGGGCAGGATAGGGGTTAATAAATTTATTATAGGTGGCGACGGTGTAGGGGGGGCAGATTAGGGGTTAATAAATTTATTATAGGACGGCTCCTTTAAGGGACGTCATCCAAGATGGCGTCCCCTCAATTCCGATTGGCTGATAGGATTCTATCAGCCAATCGGAATTAAGGTAGGAAAATCTGATTGGCTGATAGAATCAGCCAATCAGATTCAAGTTCAATCCGATTGGCTGATCCAATCAGCCAATCAGATTGAGCTCGCATTCTATTGGCTGATCGGAACAGCCAATAGAATGCGAGCTCAATCTGATTGGCTGATTCCATCAGCCAATCAGATTTTTCCAACCTTAATTCCGATTGGCTGATAGAATCCTATCAGCCAATCGGAATTGAGGGGACGCCATCTTGGATGACGTCCCTTAAAGGAGCCATCATTCGTCGTAGTCCGTCGGTGAAGAAGGTGGTTCCGCGTCGGCGGAAGGAAGATTCAAGACCCGGTTTGGAAGATGACTTCGCCCGGATAGAAGACCTCTTCAGCGCCGCCTGGATGATGACTTCATCGGATGGAAGATTTCTTCAGCGCCGCTTGGAGGATTAACTTCTTCCGCTCCGGATGTCCTCTTCAGTTCCATCGGTGGCTCGGCTGAGTGAAGACGACTCAAGGTAGGATGATCTTCAGGGGATTAGTGTTAGGTTTTTGTACGGGGGGTTTGGGTTAGATTAGGGGTATGTGGGTGGTGGGTTTTAATGTTGGGGGGGTTGTATTTTTCTTTTACAGGCAAAAGAGCTGAACTTTTTGGGGCATGCCCCCACAAATGGCCCTTTTAAGGGCTGGTAAGGTAAAAGAGCTTTGAAATTTATTTAATTTAGAATAGGGTAGGGATTTTTTTTATTTTGGGGGGGTTTGTTATTTTATTAGGGGGCTTAGATTAGGTGTAAGTAGCTTAAAATTGTTGTAATATTTTTAACATGTTTGTAACTTAATTTTTTATTTTTTGTAACTTAGCTTTTTTTATTTTTTGTACTTTAGTTAGTTTATGTAATTGTATTTAATTGTAGTTATTTGTAGGTAGTTTATTTAGTTAATTTAATGATAGTGTAGTATTAGGTTTAATTGTAACTTAAGTTAGGATTTATTTTACAGGTAATTTTGTATTTCTTTTAGCTATGTAGTTATTAAATAGTTAATAACTATTTAATAACTATTCTAACTAGCTAAAATAAATACAAAGTTACCTGTAAAATAAATATAAATCCTAAGATAGCTAGAATATAATTATTATTTATATTGTAGCTATATTAGGGTTTATTTTAAAGGTAAGTATTTAGTTTTAAATAGGATTCATTTAGTTAATAAGAGTTAATTTATTTAGATTTATTTAATTAATATTTAAGTTAGGGGGGCGTTAGGGTTAGGGTTAGACTTAGGTTTAGGGGTTAATCATTTTATTACAGTGGCGGCGGCGTAGTGGGGGGCAGGATAGGGGTTAATATATTTAGTATAGGTGGCGACGGTGTAGGGGGGGCAGATTAGGGGTTAATAAATTTATTATAGGTGGCGACGGTGTAGGGGGGGCAGGATAGGGGTTAATAGGTTTAATATAGGTTGCGGCGGGTTCATGGAGCGGCGGTTTAGGGTTTAAACTATTTATTTAGTTGCGGAGAGGTGCGGAATCAGCAGGATAGGGGTTAATAATTTTATAATAGAGGGCGACGGTATAGGGGGGGCAGGATAGGGGTTACTAGGTATAATGTAGGGGGCAGCGGTGTCCGGGAGCGGCGGTTTAGGGGTTAATACATTTATAAGAGTTGCGGCAGGGTCTAGGAGCGGCGGTTTAGGGGTTAGTAACTTTATTTAGTTGCAGGGGGCTCCGGGGGCGACGGTATAGGGGGTAGAACAGTGCAGTTTAGTGTGGGTGCTTAGTGACAGGCTAGCAATAAAGCTGGGAAAAAGCCGAAGGGCAGCGAGATCGGATGAGTGATAACTCTCACAGTCCGCTGCTCATCGCCCCGCGGCTTTTTGACAGCTTTATTTGATAACTTAGGCGAACGTATTCAAGGTCCGCGGCGGCGAAGGTAGGCGAGCTTAGGCGGACGTATTGGGCCGGCGAAGCCAGAAAAGTAGACGGCTTGATAACTACCCCCCCAAATGTCAGGTGTTTTCCAGTTACCTTCTATCTCCCCTGTGACATTCTGTATTCCAGAGAGCTTCATTACTTTCTATGGAAGGCATCTCTCATCTCTCTTGTACTTCTAGGTTCAACCCTTTTTCTTATTGAATTCAGTGAGTTCAGTGCCTGTGACGTCTGCACTATAATTTCTCTCCAAACTAGAGAATCTCTGCTTATCAGGTCCATAGAAAGTAATGAAGCTCTCTGGGAAACTGAAGCTGATTTATTTTAAATAGAAGACATGTTGATACATTGGTAGAGGGATCTGGGTCTGATCCTGCAGTCATATTGGCACTAATGAAAGCATCAACGGGAGATGGAGTGTCCTAAAAAATTACTTCAGAGAGTTAGGTAGCAAGCTTAAAGCAAAGCTCTCCAAGGTAATATTTTCGGAGATATTACCAGTGTCATGTGCTAACCCAGTAAGGCAAAAGGAGCTAAGGGCAGTTAAAAAAACATGGTATAAAAAAGGGGTTTACTTTTTAGAGCACTGTGCTGACTTTTTATTTGGGTTTAATTTATGCATTAAGCATGGATTGCATCTGAATGACATGGGTGCAGGTGTGGGGAGAGGATGGAGCATGCTTAGAGAATATTTTAAGCTAAGAAGAGGGGGGAGTGTTAGTCCAAACATAATAGAACATAGAGATCAGTCTGTGAATATGACACACCTAGAATATCTCTAAGAGGGGATGATAGAAGGGTACATTTAGGAAATGTCACATTAAAAGGTTTAGAGGAGAGAGCACCAAGTAGAAGCAGAAAGCATTTGAAAATTAAATGTATGACAGCAAATTCAAGAAGCATGACAGGTAAAATTGGGGAGCTGAAACTCTTAGCTGCAGAAGATGATTATGATGTTATCAGTATAACTGAATCCTGATGGGATGATTCACATGACTGGACAGTTAACTTAGAGGGTTATACTTTATTTTGGAGGGATAGGAGTGATAAAAGAGGTGGATGAATTTGTATGTATATTAAATCTGACCTTAAACCTACAATAAGGGAAGATATGATTTATTATTATACAGATGATAATGCAGAGACACTGTGGGTTTAAATAAAGAGTGGATAAAAAAATGACTAGGAACCATATTAAAATAAATTAAAACTTCTAAGCACTAAAAATACCTGCACACATCAAAATAAGATTGCACTCTGGAGGCAATCTAAATGAGAACCCAAATGATAAAAACAGAGATAGATGTGGCGCTAAAGGCAGCACGGTATATACTAAAGATACGGCAAGAGAAATACCTAATATTGATAATAACTGTTATACATAAATATGATAAAAATGATGAAAAAACAAACAGCGGACTCAAAAGTTATTAATAAACAGCGGACTCAAAAGTTATTAGTAAAATCTCAGAATCTTTATATTTGAAATTAATACTTTATATTTGAAATTAATACTTTGTTAAAATCAATCGATAGCAAAAGTTAAAGGTACATAGGAATACACATAAAAAATGATATACAATAACACTAAATGAACCACCGGTGGTTTAATTTAATAATAAAAAACTGGTAATATCTAAAAAAGAGGAGCTGATTTCCCTTAAGCGTAAATCAATGTGGGTAAGGCTGAAATGTCCACTTAGCAAATGATTGTCAAATATAGAAATCCAACAATAAAAAAGGATTTGATTTAGAAGGTCAAATGAGCAAAGAGACCCGTTAGTTTCTGTAGTAATTCAATGTATCCAGACAGTCAACAGGAATCCCCAATCCAAGCTGACAAGTTATGAAAGTTTAAATGATAATACCTTTTGCGCTGCAGGACAAATACCTCTGGGCAGGCTCTCTTTTAGATTCAGAGACTCACCAGACACTTCGGTCGATTCCTGTATGTAGTGACCGGGTAGCTAAGTCCCTTCTCGCAGCTTTTTTCTGTTAGCCTGTCTGCCGTGGTGCTTCGTCGGCAAACGTTTGGCGTGTGACGTCAGGTCGAGCGTCACGTGGCTGAAATCCTCCAATCAGTGTGGGGATTCCCCGCTGTCGGTATTGCTGCGGGAAATTGGAAATCCGGACAATCTCAGAGCGCTCTGATGGATAGTGGTAGTAGTTCAAAGTTGCATCTACGCGTTTCAGCCGTGTACCGGCCTTTATCAAGATGATCAGTCCATAGTGAACTATCCTTTTATAGTGATTTCAATTTCCTGTTTATTTCTTTTGGGTCATATCTTATTGGCTAGCCACCATTTGACCTTTAAAATATTGGAGAGAATTTTGAGTCGCAAATTATCTGTCCTTACCAGTTAACCCAATACTTGGTGCATTAAATGCCTAAAATTATAAAGTAATCATATAAATGCTTAAACTTAACATTTCTATAGTTATATTAAAGTTTAACAGCCCATAATTTAATTTGTAATTCTTAAATATAATTTAAGAAAGTGCAAATAAGTTTCTAAAACATAAATATTATTATTAATAAAAAAATATATATATACTATAATAAACCATAAAGGCAACAAATGATTCTTAGACACACTTCACCCTAATATAAAGCAATCTTAACTGACAAATCTCATGCAATATATTAATAAATAACCTATCTCATAAAATATATATATATATGTACAAGATAAATATAAATATAGAAAGAATCCCTTTAATAAAAATCAAAGTTTTAATGTAAGTCTCCATAAATAACCAACATAGGAAAAAAAAAAAAAAAAAAAATTTTTTGTATTCTAAAATTAATGTGAAAACATATATAAAAGATAAAAATTAATTTATATTCCATTAAAGTTTGATCTAGCTGATAATCTTATGTTAATTTGAGAATTTTGTTTTTAAAAGAATCATATATTTAAAATATCATATATTTAAAAGTAGGGGGGGGGGAATTTTAATAGGTGCCCGTAAAACTAGCATAAGCTAATAGCTTATATTAATGTATAAAAGGGTTCAAGTCTAGTTCTGCATTCAAACCATCCGGTACCAATGTGCCAAAATTAAAAATCAGTTCAGCTTCCTTGTATAAAATTAATCTTTCAAAGTCACCTCCCCTACCATCATGTTTAACCTTTTTTATACCCCACCAACTAAGCTCGCTAATATTGCTACTGTGATACTCTTTGAAGTGTTTAGAAACAAAATGCCCCTCAAAACCATTTTTAATATTATTTATATGATCTCTTATCCTATCCCTTAATTTCCTTTGGGTCTGACCTAGATACTGCTTTTTACAAGAACACTGGAGGAGGTAGATAACACCCTTATCACTACATCTGATTATATCCTTTATGGTGTGTCTGTAGTTTCTGGTGGTTGAACCGATTTCCTTTAGTTTTGTGCTGTGTTTACAAGCTACACAGCTATAGCATGGAAAGAAACCTTTTATTTGAGACCCCATTAAGTCCACATCTATTGTGTTTCTGTTTCTTTTGTACATACTAGGAGCTAACTCATTTTTCAAATTTTTTGCTTTGGTGTAGATTATATCTGGGTATTTCTTCACATGGTCTCCTAGTATGTGATCTTTCCTTATAAGGTGCCAGTGCTTATTTAAAATTGATTTTATATGGCTATGTTGGGCATTATACTTTGTAATAAAAGGTATGTTCAATTTCGGCACTTGGTCATTTTTCTGGAGGCTTCTCTCTTTACCTCTAAGGAGTTCTTCCCTATCCCTCAACCTTGCTGTCTCAATTGCTTTATTGACATTGTTTACTTCATATCCTTTATCCAGGAACTTATCTTTTAAGACTAAAGATTGAGTTTCAAAATCTTCTATGTTACTGCAGTTTTTTTTGATCCTAGTAAACTGGCTAGTAGGAATATTTTCTATCCATTTAGTTAAGTGACAGCTTTCCATGTGTACATAATTGTTAGCGTCTACTTTTTTGAAAAACGTCTTTGTATGGATTTTTTGGTCAATAATATTTATCTCTAGATCCAGAAAATGTAAGGATTTACTACTTATTTCACTTGTAAATTTCAAACCCAGACTATTTTGGTTAAGATCTTCTAAGAATAGGTTGAGTAATTCACAATCACCATTCCAAATTATGAAAATATCATCTATAAATATTTTGTAGGCTACCAAGTTCGCACCCCATGCTCCTTTATAAATAAAAGACTCTTCTAGGTAACCCATAAAAATATTGGCATAGCTGGGTGCGAACTTGGTGCCCATTGCAGTACCCTTTTGTTGTAGATAGTATTTCCCATCAAAGATAAAATAGTTATTGGTTAAAATAAATTCAATACATTTCAAAATAAAATGACACTGATCTGTTTTTAGGTTTATATCCTTTTTTAGGAAATGTTTTACTGCCAACAAGCCCAAATTATGTTCAATATTTGTGTATAAGCTAGTTACGTCACAAGTGACCATCAGATATTTATCATTCCAATCTATTTGGTTTAAAATATTCAGTAGATGTGTAGAATCTTTAAGATAGGCTGGCAGGTTAATTACATACTTCTGAAGGAATTGGTCAATATATTGGGATAAGTTGGAGGTTAATGAGTTAATTCCGGAAATTATTGGGCGTCCTGGTGGGTTAATGAGTGATTTATGGATTTTTGGCAAAAAGTAAAAAGTTGGGGTTCTGGGAAATTTTATTGTCAGAAAATTAAATTCCTTTAAATTTAATAAACCTTTGGATTGTGCTTCAGTCAAGATTTTATCTAGATTTTGCTTTTGTTTAATTATAGGATCGTTTAATAATTTCTTATAAGTATTCTTATCATCTAAAATTCTCGCAGCTTCCTTAAGATAATCCTTAGTATTCATTAAAACTACCCCCCCACCCTTGTCCGCCTGCTTTATGACAATATCCCTATTATTTCTTAAATCTTGGAGTGTTTTGTGTTCCTCTCTCGATAAATTAAAATTTATGTACTTACTCTTACCATCCCATTTTTCTAGATCTTTTTTGACTTTATTTTCAAACAGAGTTAAATTATCTCCTTTATCTTTAGTCGGGTAAAAGTTTGATTTATTTTTCAAAGTAGTATGTTGGTAGCAGGGTGAAGTATCTCCATTAATCTTATTTTGTGACTGGCTTTCCAGGGGATTTTTTATAAAATATCTTTTGAGCGTTAGTTTTCTGATGTATTGGTTAATGTTGATTAGTGTTTCGAATTTATTTAGTTTTGTAGTTGGTGCAAAAGTCAAACCTCTACTTAAAACTTTTTCTTGTATGTTATTTAATTTAATATTACTTAGGTTAAAAATTCCCTCTGTATTTATCTTATCCTCATTTGTTTCTCCCTTTCGTCTGTTACCTCTTCCTCTTCTTCCTCTCTGTCCCTTTTTTCCCTTCTGAACTTTGCATTTGTTTTTTGTTCCACTTCTAATGGAGCAAACTCAACTACTAATGGAAATAGGAAAGGTTGCTAATAACAACAGTGCTGTAGTTATGGGAGCTTTTAACTACCCCAACATAAACTGGGCTAATAAAATTAGTGATACAGCTAAGAGGGATAGATTTTTAAATTTTCTTAAGGATAACTTCATGTAACAAGAAATAGAGGAGCCAACTAGGAATAAAACTATATGGGATTTTCAAACAATAAAGAAATACTGTAATATCAAACATAGAAGTCAAAGATAATTTGGGTAACAGTGATCATAACATGGTCACATATCCATAAGCAGTGTTATAAGGGTTTAACTAAGACTTTTAATTTTAAGAAAGCAAAATTCAATGATTTAAGGGAATCGTTAAATAACATACATTGGGACAAAGTATTACATAGTAACATAATAGATGAGGTTGAAAAAAGTCAGAAATCCATTAAGTTCAACATATAGAAATCAAATATACTTACAAAAAGCTCCAGTTGAGCTTAAATTAATACAATTTAAAGGTGACCCATTTAACACTAGTAATCATATCCCTGAATTCTGTTTCTAGACAGAAATTTATCCAAACCATTTTAAAATTAATCTAATGTCAGTGTGAGGGTCAGGTAAGCTGTTTTTGCTGGCTGTATTCACACCTATAATTAAAATTTCAATACAAATACTGGTTATAAAAGACAAGAAGGTTTCAAAGAAATTACACTCCCAGTAAATGGTTTGATAGAGAATAAAATGCTAATTTTTGGGGGCGGAGCCTGGTGGAGCTAAGGAATGGCCGCATAATTGCGGAGCTCCAGGCAGTGTAAAGTTTAAGACGGCTAGCAAAGTGTCAGGAAAGCAATTGGCAAACAGTTAGAGCACTAAAGTGAAGATCGGATACCATGGATTACAGATCCTGAACATAATGATGCAGCTGTAAACGGTAACGCTCTGTCTCAGAGGAGCCGCATAATATACAGAGCGGCGAGGAAAGCCGGAAGACCACGTGGCTTGGCGATGCACGCTTCACTCGATAAGAGGCCATAAAACCATGTTAATGGAGGACACCTCATATAAGGCACAGTAAGCAATATAGGCTGCGGGAGGGAAGGAGGATTAGGCGGTAAGTGTTTAAGTAACCGCCAGAGCTATAAAGTCAGCGCCAAATGTCCGCGCATAGATAAATGTGAAAACAACAGCAGTATAAACACTTGGAACTGTACCTCCCCAGTAGCAGCAGCGGTATACACAAACAGCCCATGACTATAATAAATAAGAGCTGCTGAATTAAAAGAGTACCATCAAGGGGAAATTTTAAGCTACCAAACTAATAGAAGGGGCAAGAATTTAACGCTGGTAGCACATGAAGGGAGCATTTTTGATATGAGAAACAGTGAACCCTAATTACTCAAACTATATGTGAAGGAAGGGTACGGCCATTTTTTTTTTTTTACCTTATCCCTGTAAAGAAATAAATCATAAGAAAAGCACACTTTGGGAGTGACAGCATTTCACAAATCATAACCTTTCAAAGGGTAAGGCTGAAGTGATATAGAGAGGGCTGCAAGAGACAATTTTATTAAATAAAGAGTGCTGAAAAGGGAGACCATAGTAGCAGTTGAGAAGCTGCATCATGGCAGCAAGAAGAAATTTAAAAGCAACGCCATTAAGCAAGCACACCACAGCACCTATCTTCCTTAAAACCAATAGAGGGGAGAGATCCCCAGATCAACTCTCACACAGCTCAGATGGGGAGCAAAGTTCTACAATGGATGATTTGAAGGAATCAACAGGGCAGGCCCCGCTAACAAGAGCAGATTTAGAGAATCTGGTGTCGAAACAGGACATCTCTACTAATTTTGAGAAGCTCCTTGAGAAAATGGAAACGTTGCAAAATACAGTAACAAGTAGTCTGAATGAGCTTAAACATGAAATGGGTGAACTTGGCTCCAGAGTAAATTCACTTGAGGAAAGTGGAGACGCTCTAGCGACTGGTTTGAATGACATGGTAAAGCAGTCAAATGCCCAAAGACAAGACATTGAAGATATATACGACAAACTAGAGGACTTAGAGAATAGAAGTCGCCGATGTAATATTCGGCTGAAAGGGGTTCCAGAATCAGTGACTCCTAAAGATTTAAACTCATATTTACTTAGTTTGTTCCGGGGCATAACGAGCAATGAAGAAGAATATAATTTCCAAATGGAAAGAGCTCACAGAGCTCTTAGACCTAAGCCTAAAGGAGAAGACCCGCCACGCGACATTATCGTCAAGATGTTAAAATACCAGGAAAAAGAGGAGATCCTGGCTGCAGCTAGGAGGAATCCTACATTTAAACACCAGGGAAATGTAGTGCAGTTCTTTCAGGACTTATGCCTCAGGACTTTGCAGAGAAGGGGTGCCCTCAGGCCCCTCACCTCGCAGCTTAGAAAGGCCCAAATACCATATAGATGGGGCTTCCCTTTTGCCTTACACATCACATGGGAAAATAAATTGATCTCCATTACAGAGCCGGAGGAAATCCCCGACATTTGTAGAAGAATGAAACTTGATATGCCGGACCTGCCTGCACAGCACTCTTCAACAAGGAGCGAAGACAGACCGCTTTTCCAGAGAAAATGGGCTAAAGTACCGGAGAAAAAGAGGAAGACATGAAGTATTAGTAGTTAATATGAGAAAGAAAAGGAGGTAGGGAGGATGATTGTAAGGCCAGAAGAGGCCGGATGGGTCACGACCCTTTGGGACAATTTTGATTCTTCCAAACCCAGGAAGACATAAACTTGAAAACCAAGGACAGCTCAAAACATCGGACAGATGAGTATAAGTTTAGGTTGTTCAAAATGTAATGTTTGTGTTTGCAAGTTATAAATGAAGGTAATGTTGTTCTTCTGCTGGTTTTTGTTTGAACTTTTTGCTATAAAAATACAGCAATTTATATGGACTCCCGTTGACAGATAGGACTTGTAAGTTAATAAAAAATGCTATAAAAGATGCACTAATAACTTTATAGTGTGCTCAGGTCAAAAATCAGTAGTTGCCATTAATCACTTGATTTGTTTATAAGGTATAAATGATGGCAATGTTGCTCTTTTGCTGATTTGGTTGGAACTTTTTGAAGAAAATATGCAGCAATATAGACGGTCTCCCGCTGAAAGATTGGACATGCCTGCTAATGAAAAATGCTATACAACACATATTAGTAATCTTATTGTAGGCTCATATCACAAAATCAACAGTTGTTATTAATCACTTAGTTAATTTTCAAGGTGACTCTTCTGAAATAGTTAAACATGCTTATAACGAATTGTATATGTTATCACAATATATCTGTGGATCCTATTGCCAAAATTATTGCTAGCAATTTAATTTAATATAAAATTATTATATTGAAAATAGTTTAAAGAACATTTACACTGCCTGTTTAGGTAATTGTTATGGAATTTGTTGTTTTAACAGTGACAATGATTGTTTATTTGTTTTGGGTTCGGGGGTGTAGAATTTTTTGTTACCAGGGGGTGCCGGTTAAAAACAAAGGTGAGACTAACAGGGTGAGAAAGACAAGAGGTAGAGTTAAAATAGAGACATTTGAAGAAACACAAGGTGATGACCATACTTTAGATATCTTTTTAAGGATAGAGGAGGAGGGTAAGAGAGGAGGGGGACGACAGGGTAACTATGGCGAATAATTTTGTACTTCTCTCACATAATGTGAGAGGACTCAATACAGACGTTAAAAGACGAACTGCCATAACACAGTATTTGAAATTGAAGGCTAAAATAATCTTTTTACAAGAAACGCACTTTGTAAAGCAAAACATTCCCAAATTCTGGTTGCATCACTTCCCAGTACACTATCACGCTACAGCGGAAACCAAAAAGAGGGGGGTATCAATCTTACTGCACAGATCACTAGATTTTGAACTAGATAAGGTAATCAGAGATAAAGAGGGGTGATATGTAATAGTTCAGGGTTCAATCCAGGGATCAAAGGTAACGTTATGTAATCTGTATGCACCGAATGAATCTCAGAATATATTTTTTTCTAAGCTATCTATAATGCTCACGCAATGGTCACAAACTAGATTAATAGTAGCAGGGGATTTAAACGTTAATATGTCCTCTTATGGGGGCTCAGAAAAATTGAAAATCTCACATAAACAACATAGACACAACAGTGTAGTCAAGTCGATTTGGCACTCGCTAGAAGAGCAGGGATTGGTGGACTCCTGGGAGGCCCTAGGCAATTCGGAGCACAGCTTTACTTATTATTCCCCAGCCCATAAGACCTACACGACACTTGACTATATATATGTTAGTCAGATCCTGGTGCCGAATTTGGCCAATTCACAGACACAAACATGTGTTTGGTCAGATCATTCAATTATACTAGTGGAACTTACTGGGCTTATTCACTTTTCCAGACACAGATCATGGACTTATAACACAACCTTACTGAAAGATCCGGAGATCTTTAACAGGACTCAAAAAGCACTGACTGAATACTGGTTGTTGAATGAGGGTACAGTAGACAATCCGGTAGTGACTTGGGCAGCTCATAAAGCTGTGATACGGGGGTTGCTGATAAAAGAGAAGGCAGGGAAAAATAAACAAACGACGGCTTCAGCTACCGCATTAGGAAGGGAGATTGAGCAATTGGAGAAAGAACACCAACGCACGCTATCTGTGAGGGTTTATAAGAATTTGGAGTTAAAAAGAAAGGAATTAGCCTTGCTATTAAACGACTCCTCAGTTAGGGCTGCCCTGCGATTAAAAGCTCATTATTTTGTCTTCGCAAATAAACCGGACAGATACTTAGCACATAAACTGAGGGAGAGAAATAAGTTCTTCTCAATACCCAAGTTGGTCACCAATAGAGGGGTGATGACATCGAACCCACAGGAAATATCAGATAGTTTTGCGCAATATTTTGAACAGCTATATGATGGGAATAAAGTTAAGGAAGGAAATATTGACTCCCAGATAATTAAGTTTTTAGATAGAGCCAACCTCAGGACTATAGCGGAAGAAGATATGGAACTCCTTAATTCTAAAATTTCGGTGGGGGAGGTGTTAGGGGTGATCAAAGACCTAAAAGCGGGTAAAGCGGCAGGCCCTGATGGATTTATAGGTGAATACTATAAAGTATTTAGGAAGGAGCTGTACCCTCATCTAACTAACTTATGTAATGGAATTATGGAAGGTAGGGAGGTCCCTAGGGAAATGCTTCAAGCAAAAATAATTGTAATTCCTAAAGATGGGAAAAATACAAAGTTGTGTCAAAATTATAGGCCTATATCCCTAATTAATCATGACATCAAAATCTTTACCAAAGTAATAGCTAATAGATTGAAAAAGATCTTGCCCTCATTGATCCACCAAGATCAAGTGGGATTTGTTCAAGATACAGAAGCCCCAGACAATATCAGAAGAACATTAACTTTGTTAGATTTTTTGAAAACAAAAGAAACTCCAGCTCTACTCTTGTCGTTAGACGCAGAAAAAGCGTTCGACAGGGTGGACTGGAAGTTCATGTTTCGGGTTTTGGCGACCATGGGGTTTAAAGGGGCATTCATACAGGCGTTAGAGAGTATTTATTCGAACCCCACGGCAGTGGTGGGAGCAGCGGGGTATTTATCTAGGCACATAAATATTAGAAATGGGACAAGACAAGGCTGTCCGTTGTCGCCATTGATTTTTGCTATATGTATCGAGCCATTAGCTGCAAGTATTAGAAACATGAAAGAAATCACGGGAGTGCAGATAGGAGCAGACGAATATAAAGTTATGTTATTTGCAGATGATGTCCTACTGACAATCACTAGACCTATGAGTTCGCTGCCATTTTTATATAAAGTGTTAGAAGAGTTCTCTGAGATTTCGGGATACAAGTTAAACTCCGATAAATGCGAGGCATTGGCTATCAATCTTCCTACGCATACCAAGAAAGCAATAGAACTAAATTTTTCTTTCTCATGGACAAAAAATTACCTCACATATTTGGGGGTTAAGATAGGAGATAATATGGCTGATTTATATAAAATAAACTATACCCCTGTCTATAATGCTATAAGAAACGACCTGCGGAGGTGGAGTAAAAGTAATTTTTCATGGTACGGGAAACTGATGTCCATCAAGATGAATGTGCTTCCAAGGCTAATGTATTTATTTAGGGCTATACCAATTAATGTACCTTTACCAGACTTATTGACTTTACAGAGTGACATATTGAAATTTTTGAGAGGAAATGGTAGGCCTCGAATTGCTTCCCAATTGCTCAATTTACACAGACAGGTAGGGGGAGTGGGGGTTCCCAATTTGGTTGAATATTACCAGGCCTCCAGACTGGCGCAAACAGTTATATTAGGTAAACAACATAATGAGTTGATATGGCCACAAGTAGAAGCTAATTTGGCGGGCTGTCCAAGGGCGGCGGATATTCTCTGGGATCTAGAAAGAGGTAAAAAACCAAGGGAATATAGATCACCGATAACCTTAAAGGCAGTAAGACTATGGGAGGGAATCACGAAAAAATTACATTTGAGCGGTGCGGAAACGATTTTAAGACCGGTCAAGTTTTTGCTACCAAAAGATCTAAGAAGAAAAATGGACAAATGGGTGAACAAGGGGTTATACAGGGTAGCTGACTTCCTTACGGGCTCCAAGATGCGTACGTTTAATTCTATTAGAGACCAATTGCAGCCAGAGCAGTTATATTGGTTTATGTACCTACAAATTAGCTCAGCCATAATAACGTATATGCCGCGCAATCAGAACTATCAGCTCACGGAGCTGGAGAGAATGATAATAAACCCTAATAGAGGGAAAAAATTGATCTCCCAGATTTATGTTCTAATTCAGAAGGCTAAATGTAATTCTAAATTAAGAATGACCGAAAAATGGGAAAGAGACACGACAATGAAGTGGGAGACGGATGAATGGATTGAGCTGATAACGAACTCTTACAGAGGGTTAATTAGTGCAGATATGAAGGAGAATTGCATGAAAGTAATCTTTAGATGGTATCTGACACCGGAAAGGACAGCGCATTTCTCTATAGGGTTTGATGGCTGCTGCTATAGAGGCTGTCATGAAAGGGTACATATAGACACATGTGGTGGGAGTGTCAGGAGGTGCGACCACTGTGGGGGAAATTATCAGAATTAATAAGTAAACTGTTAGACGAGAGAGTAAATCTTACAATGACCCAAGCTTTATTACATGAAAGAGTGAAACCATTTAACTCCTCAATTAATAAACTCATTAGAATATTATGCACATGTCTAAGAACCTGCATAGCCAGACACTGGAAAGTGGGAGTCCCATCATGGCATGAAGTGTGGGGGAAAATTAAGGAAACATATACCCTATCAGAATTGGCTGCATGGTCACAGGGGCACCCAGAACAGTTTCATAAGATATGGTTCTATTGGGTACTGAGGTCTGGAGAGTACACTTAGAGGCATAGGAAAAAAACAGTATGGTAGCGGACTATTTGAGGATATTATAGAGTCGGGCGAAAGGCCTATCTGAACTGAAGGAAGAAAGAGAGATAATGTGAATTAGTCACCTTTAACAGGACTCTTAGGTTGGATTAGATTAATAACGGCATCTCCTGGTAGGGGGGGAGGGGTTTAGTGGGTGAGGGGTGGGAGGGTAGAGATAGATACAACTTGATTGCTACTATGAGGTCCTTGGGGTGTGGGCTTAAATGACGGTCGCTAGATGAAAGTGGATACATAGCCATGGAATCTCTGTATCTTGTAACACTAAGTTGTACTGTTGACACCCATGAGTTGATTTGTAGTTTATTGTCTTGTTTTTTCCTTTGTTATAAACCAATAAAAAATATTTCAACATAAAATTAATCTAATGTATTGGCATTCACTACCTCCTCAGGTAATGAGTTCCACAATTTTATTGCTCTTACAGTGAAAAGACATTTCCATTGCAGGAGATTAAATCTCCTTTCCTCCAGCCTTAAATTGTGTCCTCTTGTCACAAACAATTTTCTTAAAATAAAGCTTCTGCCATCTCTGTATATGGGCCTTGAATATATTTATATAAATTAATCATGTCACCTCTCAAGCGCCTTTTTTTTTTTATATAGAAAACAGACCAAGTTTGGCTACCCTCTTGTCATAGCTTAAAGTCTCCATTCCCCTTATTAGCTTTGTGGCACTTCTCTGAACTTTTTCTAAGTTGGCAATGTCTTTTTTTTAGATCGGTCCCCAGAACTGCACTCCATACTCAAGGTGAGGTCTTACCAGGGATTTATATAGTGATAGAATTATGCTTTCCTCCCTTGCATCAATGCCTCTTTTAATACATGCTAGTATCTTATTAGTCTTAGTAGCCGCTTACCTGCATTGTGTGCCCATCTTTTGCTTGTTATCTATAAATACTTGCTTGCTGTTGCGAGATATCACTTAATACAACTAGTGTATATATGTTTATGACGTGATTGGCTAGAGAATAAGTGAATCGAACCTCATGAACGTGATCTTGCCTAAACAACGAGACCACTTTGCAACATAGGAAGCTTCCATGAATCTAACCCTTTGAGACTGCTAGAAATTGAAAAAAAGAAATAAAGTACTATATTGGCATTTTCTCTTATGATGTTCATTTCCTAATAAATTTAATATGGGCGTTAGCTATGCTAGAATTAAGATTTTTGCGCGTCGGGATTCACTTGTATTAAGTTAAAAGTAAAATGTTTTAGCACAGGCGCTAACCCGATGCAAGTAAAAAAACAAACAGAAAGTATTCCCCCATAATAGTCAATGGAGCAAAAAAGTGAAACACCCTACTTGCGAGCAAACCTCAAGTGTGCTAACCCAACATGAAAATATGAATATTTCCCATTCCAATGTTCTTCACAGAGAAGAATATGTTCTATTTTTTTATACATACATATCTGTATATATAGCTTATGGTATTTTGCCCAAATATATATTTATAACCTTATATACTTGATTATATATAGGTATAGCTATATACATATATATATATATATATATATATATATATATATATATATAAAAATATCTATAAAATATAAAAGAAAGATAGAAAAAAATACCAGGGTATATAAGATTACCCTAGAACAGCAAGGGAATAAACGGCACACATAGAAGACTTTCAAAAATTTATTTATAATAATTTCCCAAAAATACACTTAAGTATATAGCGATATCTTATCTGTCAATATCAGTTACCACTAAAGACAGCAAAATCTAAAACATTTTAAGTGCACTTAGACCTAATACTTTCCCTATGCTATAAATTACAAAAAGACATCATAAACAATAAGGGGTTAACCAGAAAACTCATGTTTATAACGAATGTTACATAGAATCTAATGTTTATAGGACATTTATAGTAAGTAGGCAAAATACATGTTAAACATATGGCTGCAGTCCAAACAGAGGTGAACTATATTATGTATCAAAAAGCGCTTGTTTTTCCTCTTTATATATACCAGGGAATCTTCTCTTAAGGCAAATAAATGTGCCGCAAGTAGTACTGCTGGATAAAGAGTCTCTAGCAAGTGTAATAATTCAGTTGGAAAACACAGCATATACTTAGCTTAAGTCCTCCGGTTTTTGTTGTTTCCACTTGTCTTCTGCTTGCAAGCACCTGTGATGATTACTTGGCGTGTGACATCAGCAATAGTGGGAGTGGTCTCTCGTCACCAGGGACTATGAGTGGCTATAGACAGAAGGATCCATTTGAATCAATTTTGCATTGTAAGTTTTGCCAAGAACTTTGACAAATGACTGTATCGCAAAGTTATGTATATGTTCACCTATCGTATAGGCACATCTTCCATTGCACTCCAATAGCACACTCCTCAAAACCACTTACTCCACTGTCGGAGTCACACCTGAAAGATTCGTAGCTCACTTTAAAGGTACAGCTGCATGTATAGAGCCAAAAATGTCTCTGAAGAAACAAAAGATTCAGGGAATAGGCCTGGACAGGTGCACTAGAAATCCTGGCCCACGGTACATTCGACAGGTACCTGGGTTCTCATAAACACATAGTGCCAACGCACGTTTCTCCCCCACCTCCAGTATGTGTTACAGGGGATCATCAGGGCATGTAGAGTCCTCAGTGGACTTCCTCTTTTATGCAGATACCTAATTGCTTACAGGTGTTTTTTCCCAAGTATCCTTGCAACACCTTAAAGCTGTATCACTTTTAACCCTGTATTTCAAAAAAGCCTCTCAAAACTCAAAATTGTGTTAGAAAGTAATAGGTAAATATGTTTTGGTTCAACCTAATTCCTGGTTACCCCCAATACTTTCAAATACACAACAGAAGAGATAGAAATTACCCTCTTAAACTGGCGCACACTTCAAACAGATGTTTATTATATTTAAAAAAAATGAAAATTTATAAAAAGTGGACAAATTCAAGCTTATCGTTTAAACCTTTTGGGAATCTAGTTCCCAGTCTGTAGATCCATTTCGCCTCTTTTTGCAGGAGGACCCTATCATTATTTCCACCACGTCCATTTGTGATGCCTTTATCTATTATGATAAATTTCAATGAATCTACATTTTTATTGTGTACATTACAAAAATGCCTGGCAACATTAGTTTCTCTGGAGTGGAGAATATCGTCCCTGTGCTCCTGTACTCGGTCCTTCACCAATCTTTTCGTTTTTCCAACATAGAAAGCCGGACAGGAGCACCGCAGACAAGGGCGGTAATTTGGTTTTACTTGATGAGCATTTTTATGTGAATGAAGTCAAACGGCAGCTAAATAACAAAAAGCAATATGAAAAAATTGGTGGCAACCCTCTGGTCCATGTCCAAAATTCCCTTTTTAAACTTTTGAATTATGCAAGAAGCAAAGGGGTAATTACCCAAAATGAGTTCAAATTCCTATATCCTGAGCATCCAGTTATGCCTGTCTTTTATGTATTGCCAAAGCTGCATAAAAACATGCAGTGCCCCCCGGGAAGGCCTATAGTCTCGGGAATAGGGAGTGCAACTGAAAAAATTGGGGAGTATGTTGATAAATACCTGCGACCCTTTTTACTAACCTTAACATCATATGTTAAAGACACAGCCGATCTTTTGAGAAAGTTGGATGGAGTAGTAGTAAATGAAAAGACCATTCTGGCATCTCTTGATGTAGAGGGTCTTTACTCCTCCATACCACATAAAATAGGCTTAACAGCAATAAGGAGGTTCTTAGAGACCAGAGGACCAACATATGCTGAACATACTGAATTTGTCTACTCCCTGTTAGAGTTTGTCTTGAAAAATAATATTTTTTCATTTGACGGACAGATATTTCGCCAACTGTGTGGGACAGCGATGGGGGCAGTTTGTGCCCCCACATATGCATGTCTACATCTGGGCCTTTGGGAATCAGAGATCTTTGAGTACTATTCAAGGATCTTTGAGGACAAAGTGCTACTATGGATTAGATATGTGGATGATGTTCTTGTCCTGTGGGATGGGACGGCAGAAGAATTCAATGAATTTGTTGCGGTCCTTAACCACAACGACAAGAACATCATCCTGACGTCAGAAACCAATACAGTAGAACTAAATTTTCTAGATGTGACTTTGAAAAAAGAGGGAGTAAGAATAGTGACGGAAAATTACAGGAAAAAGACCGCAACTAACAATATATTACATGCAGATAGTAGCCATCCGAACCACCTTAAAAAAGGGATCCCGTATGGCCAATTCCTCCGTCTGAGGAGAAATTGCTCTTCTCTCTCCAAGTTTGACACTCATGCAGCCCTAATGAAAGAGAGATTCCTAAAAAGAGGTTATTCTAACAAGTGCCTCAAGAAATCTCTCTGGAAAGCAAGAAATATGTCCAGGGATGACTTACTATATCGCAATAATTCTAAAAATGAAACTAATAAAATTAGATTTATCTCTAATTTTAATAATCAATGGGAGAGTCTAAGGTCAGTTTTCAAGAAAAATTGGCACATCCTATCCCTTGATGAAAAAGTGAACAGTGTGATGGGGGATACACCTTTGCTAACAGCTAGAAAAGCACAAAGTTTAAAGGACAAACTGGTGAGGAGCCAATTCTCAAGGGGCCCTTCGGCCTCTGATTGGCTGAGAAAGGACAGAGGTATTAAGGGTAGCTTTCCATGTGTGCACTGTGTATACTGTGCCCACATGGATAGCACTAAACAATTCTCTGTCCAGGATGGAAAGATCTTTGATATAAGATTCTTCTTTAACTGCAAATCGGAGGGGGTGATATATCTTCTGCGGTGCTCCTGTCCGGCTTTCTATGTTGGAAAAACGAAAAGATTGGTGAAGGACCGAGTACAGGAGCACAGGGACGATATTCTCCACTCCAGAGAAACTAATGTTGCCAGGCATTTTTGTAATGTACACAATAAAAATGTAGATTCATTGAAATTTATCATAATAGATAAAGGCATCACAAATGGACGTGGTGGAAATAATGATAGGGTCCTCCTGCAAAAAGAGGCGAAATGGATCTACAGACTGGGAACTAGATTCCCAAAAGGTTTAAACGATAAGCTTGAATTTGTCCACTTTTTATAAATTTTCATTTTTTTTAAATATAATAAACATCTGTTTGAAGTGTGCGCCAGTTTAAGAGGGTAATTTCTATCTCTTCTGTTGTGTATTTGAAAGTATTGGGGGTAACCAGGAATTAGGTTGAACCAAAACATATTTACCTATTACTTTCTAACACAATTTTGAGTTTTGAGAGGCTTTTTTGAAATACAGGGTTAAAAGTGATACAGCTTTAAGGTGTTGCAAGGATACTTGGGAAAAAACACCTGTAAGCAATTAGGTATCTGCATAAAAGAGGAAGTCCACTGAGGACTCTACATGCCCTGATGATCCCCTGTAACACATACTGGAGGTGGGGGAGAAACGTGCGTTGGCACTATGTGTTTATGAGAACCCAGGTACCTGTCGAATGTACCGTGGGCCAGGATTTCTAGTGCACCTGTCCAGGCCTATTCCCTGAATCTTTTGTTTCTTCAGAGACATTTTTGGCTCTATACATGCAGCTGTACCTTTAAAGTGAGCTACGAATCTTTCAGGTGTGACTCCGACAGTGGAGTAAGTGGTTTTGAGGAGTGTGCTATTGGAGTGCAATGGAAGATGTGCCTATACGATAGGTGAACATATACATAACTTTGCGATACAGTCATTTGTCAAAGTTCTTGGCAAAACTTACAATGCAAAATTGATTCAAATGGATCCTTCTGTCTATAGCCACTCATAGTCCCTGGTGACGAGAGACCACTCCCACTATTGCTGATGTCACACGCCAAGTAATCATCACAGGTGCTTGCAAGCAGAAGACAAGTGGAAACAACAAAAACCGGAGGACTTAAGCTAAGTATATGCTGTGTTTTCCAACTGAATTATTACACTTGCTAGAGACTCTTTATCCAGCAGTACTACTTGCGGCACATTTATTTGCCTTAAGAGAAGATTCCCTGGTATATATAAAGAGGAAAAACAAGCGCTTTTTGATACATAATATAGTTCACCTCTGTTTGGACTGCAGCCATATGTTTAACATGTATTTTGCCTACTTACTATAAATGTCCTATAAACATTAGATTCTATGTAACATTCGTTATAAACATGAGTTTTCTGGTTAACCCCTTATTGTTTATGATGTCTTTTTGTAATTTATAGCATAGGGAAAGTATTAGGTCTAAGTGCACTTAAAATGTTTTAGATTTTGCTGTCTTTAGTGGTAACTGATATTGACAGATAAGATATCGCTATATACTTAAGTGTATTTTTGGGAAATTATTATAAATAAATTTTTGAAAGTCTTCTATGTGTGCCGTTTATTCCCTTGCTGTTCTAGGGTAATCTTATATACCCTGGTATTTTTTTCTATCTTTCTTTTATATTTTATATTTACTATAAGGGTGGCACCATTTAAAGCAAATTAGCAATATTACCTACTCTCTCACACCCCCTATATTTAGTATATAAAAATATCTATTTAGAAATACATAGAACATAATCTGCTATGTGAAGAACATTAAGATGTGAAATATTTACAGTAACAGTAAATACACAGTATAACACTTTATTAAAAATTAATATAGCATAAATTTGTTTTTACATGTTTTAATCTACTTAACTGCAAAAT